>NC_067198.1:7531035-8131035 GCF_000699445.3 Schistosoma haematobium
CTGTCCTATCTAAACGGCCTCAAGCTGCTAACTAATCGAAAGCTGATTGCTACTAATAATAAACCAGTCTCTCTGAAACCACGTATACTATTCAAACTGGCCTCCTTCAGTGTTCGCACACTAATCCAAACCGGACAACATATTGGGCTGGTTATGTTTTTAGAAAGTCTCAACATCGACGTTTGTTGTCTGTCCGAGACCCGTATTCAAGACCCTAGTGAAGTACTACAAATTCGCTCTCCATCTGTCTCTTCTGAAAGCTTGTTTCACGTATGTTTATCCGCAGACCCTGTGGCATTGTCTGGTTTTGCTGACGTTGATGTCTCACTAAGCGCTAGAGCTTTAAGCAGCACTGGTCGATTGTATCCACATTAACAGTCGGCGATGTGTAGTTTGGTTAGAGAGCTCCATCAAAATGAGAAGAAATCGGTATGAGAACTGATGCCCTTTCGTCATCTCCGTTTACGTTACGACAGATTGCAACCCAGGTGCGATCAAGGATGAGTTTTTCCACTAGTTAACCGTTCGTCTACAGAATGTGCGTTCGACAGATATTATGGTACTAGTCGGAGACATGAACGCTCATGTCGGGCGTCTGGGTACAGAATAGAGTAGTTTAAGTGGCTGGTGGGGACTTGTTGTTTTCAGGTCAGATAACAGTGACTGTCTGCTGTAACTTTGCGCAAACTATAACCTGTTTCTGGCTAGTGCTAACTACCGGTACAGTCATTGCCGACGTGCTACTTTGTGTCCTCCCTCTGCATCTCAAACCTGTACTCAGATTGATCACATCGCGTCCGCTGGCGTGGTGGTATACGAGACTGCTGCGCCTTTTGGAGTACCTATCTGAACTCCGATCATGCCCTTGTTTTGGGCTAATCTTACCTTACGTTTCAGTGGCCAACGAATTCGTCCTAAACAGAGCATACTAAGGAGTTGACAGCAGCAGCTGTGTCTGGTAACTGCCGAATGCTCTTTCAGCTCGTACGAGTTACGGGCATTAAGAAGTCTAGTGTAAGTGGAACAACCGGTGATGACGGGATGCCAATCACTAACATCTACCGACGTCTTGGACGATGGGCAGTTTTCAGAGCAGCAGTTCAACTGGTCTGTTGCCCCGGAGATATCGATCAGACTGTCATACCCTCCATGGCCCGTGACGAGTCACCCACCTAACGAGACGGAAGTCCTGACCGTTGCTGCCACCTTGATGTGGTGGTCAGACTTGCCTATCGTGATGAAGCAACCGAGCTATGCTGACTGGAACAATCGTTTTTCAAGTTTCTACCATGTCAGAAAGGTCAATTGAAGAACAACAAGACTGAAAGCGGTAAACCCAAGGTCCGAAGACAAAGTCCTACTGCTGACTGTACAGAGGTGTGACGGCAGTAAGGTGTTTTCTTCAGACAACCAGCATCTGCAGCGATGCTGCCTTCCCACAAGGAAGGGTGGGGTTTGAAAAGGTCAACCTTAAAAATGCACACCTCACCTTATCCACGGATATCCGTCTCCGACGGTAAGGTCTCAATAAGTACGGAGCTAACACAAAAATTACCCATAAAAAGGTCGTGTGTGCCCGACCTCAAGCAGTTGTACCTTGGGCACTGCAGTCACACTCTCAGGTCACTAAGACCACGTATAATCCGATTTCCTTTTCAGGTACCTCCAGAAGAACCCTTCCACGGTGTGGGCAACAGGGAAGTGATAACCAGCCTCATACCACTAACAGCACTCAAGACCACTTTATTCATGATCAACCTCCCTCTTTAATTCCTATTATTCCTCCTACATCGACTTTCAACTCTAAACTTCCTTTTTCGGCTTCTTCCTCAAGTGTCACCATAACCAACGATTCTAGTGCGCAAAACATTCCCAGGTCTATTGAAACCACGCTCCAAACTACACATTTCAGCCTTCAACTCACGCACACTATGTCAAATCGGTCAGCGGCCCTCCTTGGCTAGAACCCTAGAATCTCGTACCATTGATTTATGCTGTGTCTCCGAAGCACGCATACAAGATCCCAGTGTGGTCATTCACTTGACCTCACCTCGGCAAAAGGGAGAGCCGACGAGTTAAACCCTCCGTGTATCTGGAGACCCGATGACCAGTTCTTGTGGACTGGCAGGTGTAGGCATAGCACTAAGCATGGGGGCGGAACAAGCGCTGTTAGAGTGGGGCCCCGTTAACAGTCGTTTATGTGCTGTTCGGCTAAATAGATCGATGGAAGATTTTCGCTCATTTTGAAATACCTGCTTAGACTCCGACTATGCTCTAATACGAGCACGCATCTCCTTGCACCTCACTGGACGCAAAAAGCAACACTAAAATGAGCCATTAGAAGTGAATTGAGTAGTGAGAAAACCAAATGTAGATTCCAGGAACAACTGAGGTCACACTTAGGTAGTTCTGAAAACGAGGCTGACCCAGATGTTGATTGGAAAGATATACAAACAGCTGTGGAAAAAGCAGTGACATCTATTAGTACTTAAACCACAGGGTTAAAAGAACCAATGGATTTCTTCAAGGTCCATTGTACTGATAGATTCTCGTAAACTCGTCCCGTCAGGCTCTGAACACGATGAAGAGCGAAAGCAAATCAGATCAAGGTTGACCAACAGTCTAAAGAACGACCGTGAGAAGTGGTCAGCAACAAAAGCAAAAAGATGGAAAAGGTAGTGGCTGTAGGTAACATCAGAGAGCTTTTAGACTAACAAAAAAACTGGAACTAAAAATTCAAGTGTAAGTGAGACTATCTCGGAAAAAGACGACATTCCTATCTACTCCCAGTCCAGACGTTTAGAACGATGGGCGGAACATTTTAGAGAACAGTTGCGCTGGCTTTCAGCTACTATACAACTACCCTCCATTTCCAGACAGTGTGAATGGAACATTGAAGTAGGTCCCCCAACTCTTGCTGAAGTTCAAAAGGCTATAGTTAATCTGAAACGAGGAAGGGCAGCTGGTCCAGATGGATTGGCTTCAGAGGTCTTTAAGGATGGTGGTCCAATTTTAGCGATTAGGTTGACTAATATTTTAGCTAAAATCCCATCTGACTGGTCACAATCACTTATCATCCCAATATATAAGAGAAGGTCATAATCATCCTGTGACAACCATAAAGGGATTAGTTTGACTAACATAGCATCTAAATTACTAGAATCAATAATTATCAGACGCGTAACAAAGACTCGTGAACTGCAAACACGAGAGAATCAAGCTGGCTTCAGACCTGGTCGTGGCTGTATCGACCACATATTCACCATTCGTCAGGTTCAAGAACACAGGCATACTCATAGGCGTTTGACAATGGTGGTCTTTCTCGACTTAAAAGCAGCACTTGACTCGGTAGACCGCGAGATTCTGTGGCAGTGTCTGTCATTGAAAGGCGTACCTCAGAAGTACATAAACCTTGTGAAGGCTTTTTACTCGAACACTACCAGTCGAGTCAGGCTTATTGACATCCTGAACTCCCTGTATACTAACCCCTCAGGCAGAATGAGGGCATACAACCACCTCTCTCCATTTTTCCATCCAAGCAGTGGGGTTAGGCAGGGTTGCCCAATCTCACCATTCTTCAATTTTGCCATCGACGACATTCTGGATACAGCTCTGATGGATGTAAGTAATGGCGGTGTGGATCTGTTACCTGGAGAAAGACTTTTCGACCTTGAGTATGCGGAAGATATCTAAGCCATGCAATCCGCACTTAATCAGTTGGAATGTGTTTTGCCCCTTCTAAGTTCAAAGTACTTTTCAAAACTGGCTGGACCTTGATCCTTCACACACCCTGGGTAGTGAGCAGATAGAAGTAGTCGAGAAGGTTGCGTATCTGGGTAGTTGATCAGGTGCTGGTAGTGAGATCGATTCGCGTACAGTGAAGGTCAGATATTTATGCCAGTCTGGGCCGTTTTTGGCGCTTTCGTCACATTATTCTGGCTGCAAAGGGTCGAATCTACAACACATCGGTGAGAGCAGTTTTGCTCTATGCTTCTGACACCTGGTCTCTCCGAGCTGAGGATGTTAGACGACTCTGTGTTTGGTTATCGTTGTCTCCGAAGGATTGCTGATTTCTAGTGGCCACAACATGTTAGTAATGCAGAGGTTCGGCATCGTGTTAGGGCACAGCGACGATAATTCAATCGATATCATCATCTTGAAACAACGAGTTCGGCTACTCGGACATGTACTATGAATGTCGTCCCAGAGAATTTCACATCGCGCATTCTTTCCCGACGCTAAGAACGATTGGAAGAATCGGAGAGGTGGTCAGTGTATGACATGGCGTCGTAGCATGAAAGAAAGCTGTACAGAACTGGCTTCTGTTGGTCCTTCACGACTCCCTGGTTGGGGTCATAGAGGTGGTGCGACACAGTGGTTTGAGACGTCATACATGACTCACAATGAAAGCCCGCAGTAATCCTGCTGTAACTTTCCTCATAAAAGTAATCATAACTTTAGCTGAAAGATTTCTTTCTAGTTGTATTTTTCGCAACTGAACAGTTTCTCCCATTATTATGATTATTATTTCACTCTCGTACATTAATTTCTTTTTATTATACGCACTTTATATTCTCTCTCTTCACAACCTCATTGTTATTGTATGGCGCATATGTATTTGGTGCCCCTTTGTACCAATGTTTATGTGCTCAAATAAATAAATAGAATTAATGTGCTGTTCACAGAGGATCTTAGGGAATCGCAAAAGCAAAACAAAATAATGTGAAAAGAGTCCTATTATCTCATCCTTTCAACATTGGGTAACCATTCTAATGATCTAGGCATTTACCTACTTAAGACCTTTGTAGCTCTATCGGTTTATAATTCTCATAGTATTTGATAGATCACTGCTATCCCATATAAGCTTTATCAATATTTACTGAATCGGTAATTTGGACAGCAGTTTCTTTCTATATAGTAGGACTTTTGTCATCATTTGCAAACTATTTCGTTTTTCGTCAGTTCAGTATTTTCTTCAAAAATCCATTGTTCCGTGTCAAATGCATGTGCATTTCTTGATAGTGCATGTCATCATGGACAGTATGAAAATTTTCAGTAAATTGAAGCGTTTTTTATCTTCAGTGGTAATTAGTCAGTTCACGTGGGTATTTGAAAGCGAATTTTACAATATTTCGGTTATTATTTTTAATATTTCATCCCTATAATTACATATAAATTTATCTGTATAGCTTTTTGTCTCCAGAAACTAATTATTAATCACGGTTTATGTATTTCGAGGCTAGCAATACCTTCATGTTTGAAGTTAGTATCAGTAACAGATCTCTTTATGAACAGTTTTGTGGGGATGTTAGATCCCCTGAGCTCACTTGGTAAATGCCTTAATTTCATAATTTTATTTTGGAAGTTTAAAATTCCTTGTTTTCGCGCCATAAGCGCACTTTTCACCTTCATGTCATATTTCCCACTTGGGAGAATTTTTAACGCTATTGGTCCGTTGTGTGTTTTTAGTATACTATTTTTGCTACGCTTCCCAAAGACAGTTTCATGCTGTATATATACGTTTGATTTGTGTCTGTTATTATTCACTCGTGCTTCTGGCTTACGGAATATACCTTCCCGTTCCAAGTTTGGGCTTCTTCCTCTAGTTAGCGGATCCGGCACGCATCGAATAGCTAGCTTATTGGTCTACGCTCACAAGTCTTTGTTCGTTTCGCATACTAATTGAACTCGTAATGTCTTCAAACCTAGCACAATTTTACTGTGTACATCTTAAACGTAACTTTGTTTCTTAGCTATTGACTTAGTTATTTTTTACTTCATATTGTTCCTTTCTGGCTATTCTATTGTTTTGAAATGTGACTGAGTTAGTTTACTTTCGAGCTTGGTTCGGCGCTGTTTGGATGAAGTTTCTTTTAGACCCTTTTTTATAAATGCAACTCATTATGATCCACACGTGAACTAAATCTTTTTGAAACTTGTACAATCAACTAGTGTCATATACTAGTATATTTTATAAATCTGCCACGTGATCCGGCAAGCGAATAGAATATCACAAAACACTCGGGAAATAAGTACATTATTCCCGTAATAGCTCTCTAGCACAGTCTTTATGGATCGAAAAGACGACATTTTATAGTTTATTGTAGCATCAACCAGTAGTAATACTATTCGAAGCGCATGGGTATTCAGAGAAAAAATGGAAGTGTTTTTGATAATCAGATACTAAAAACGTAACTTTCAGAGCGCCAAACTCAAATTTACACACGCTTAAGGAAATTCGGCATCGTAACGACTAAAAACACCTTTATTTTCAGATATGTGTAGCCGAGTTGTTATTTCCCAATTTTAATAATATTTGTTTCCATGTGTCAATCATTTCATTATAGGGAACTTAGAAGGTTGGTATTTCAACCAAATCAAGGGGACCTGTGAAGATGTCAATGAAGGTAACAGAATAGAATGTCTTTTATTTACGCTATGGATCTTTAGCTGATATTATATCTTGTGTTGAATATGATAAAACTGGCGACTTTTTAGCAACCGGTGACCATGGCGGTAGAATTGTGATTTTTAAACGAGAAAATGAAGTTAGTTATAAAGTTGATAATCTTTAACACGTTTTTGTACATCTATAATCCCAAACCATATATATATATATATATATATATATATATATATATATATATATATATATATAGAGAGAGAGAGAGAGAGAGAGAGAGAATATTAAAAAACTATTTATAGACTAATATGTTTTGATATTTAGTGTTGATTCGATGACATCTTCAGCGCTCTGGAATGTTTTATGTACATCCATCCACTGCCTGCTTAGGTGCTTAATGTTTAGTGTAGGAGTGTTGCAATAAGAATAGGGACGCCCAAACCCACATTTGGGATCAGTTCATGAAGTGATTGACTATCAGGCTGAGTCGTGCTGGCTGATGCAGACTACCTGGTTGGGATTCATGTGATTATCGTGATCACTGCTCTGAGACGTTGAGTGACGTGGATCAGAATCAGTCTCAAGGGCAAAAATACGTTCCTCTGTGTAGCACCTTGGATTCCAAGTCTTAAAATTATTGTGCACTTTTTGCCCCCAAAATTTATTCTCTCTTCGTGAATCATGTTGTCTATACCTAATTATTTCTACAACCTCTGACATTGGTACTAATTCTACTACACAGGCATGTTTCTTGATAATTTCGTCTTGTGCTGCTATAGTGTGACAACTGAAATTGGTTCACGTATTTGCTAAATTCTACTTTTTGATTGACAAATTCTAAGTCGGAGAAAAGTTTCCTTGCTCTTCCCTTATAGTTGGTGTACAAGTTTTGTAATTCAACGGTTTATTTCAGTTACCATAATTTAACGTCTTTGTTCATATCTTCATCTGTCAGAATTATGGATCGGTAGTAGCCTTAATTCTTTTAGAGGACCATTGTAAGTGTGAATCGCGGAATGGTGAGCTCTTTAACTTTAGACTCCTATCACACAATTTCTAACTGCTTGATAAAAATAGGTTTGCTTTTCTAAAAATTCTAAGATACACAATTACGTTCGATTTTTCAACTTCTATTGGTGAATGATTTTATGGCTGTTTAACTTTCACATTGGCTCAAATGCATTCACTCGTTATTCTCTTCTTGATCGCTTCATGTACTTACCTTTCCACGCAATCTTTTCACCAATGCTTGGTTTTTTATCATTACTACTGCTAAATTATTTCAATCTCTTTTACAATTCATCTGGTACTAATTTGGGATGACAATATGGTCCAGCATATCTATGCTAGGTTCTGCTTTGATGATGTCTGTATGTCGGACTAATATTCGCTTGCAACAAAGTTTAGTGGCTATCACACGTATTAGCTTACGAGACTACATCGTTTAATAAGCGAATTTATTATTACTGTTGGGGAGATAGTTTACTCACTGTTAGCTGTTTGAAAGCTAATTTCATGTTATATATCATTGGGGAATATGAAAAGTGACACAACCTAAAAAGATTTTTTAATTACTTTCTAAAGAACCCTCTATAATTCATATTAGTTTCAAAAAGCAGATTGAATCGGTGCAAAAGTATCCGTTTTTGGTCTTCCTTTCAGTTTTAAGCAATAATATGGTCTCAAACTTTCCTTATTCTCCGATTTCATTTGCTTTCTTTAAAGGATTACGGAATAGATGGATTTTAGTTAGTGATCGAATCCGGTATTCGGGTTTCGTTCTATTTTGGTACTAGTTAGCTAAATCTGTGATGCATTCTAGTGTTGATGTTCAACTTGGGATTCAAACCCAGAACCTCTAACTTCAAATTTCAATGTGAACGTCAACATCGGGGTGCAGATAGAACAAAACCCACTTTCTGGTTTCCATCGCTAGCCATAATCTATCTGTTCTAAATATTTGTAACGAAACAGCCATATCAAGACAGTCCTCACAGGATGCACGTATCCCAGTATGTAGGAATGATCTAAACTTGATCTTAAATATAAAAAAAATTGGATAATTCAAACTCTTACTAGTAATAATACTATTGCTTTCTCCTCCATTTTTCTCATTTTCTCCTGATGCGTAACTACTTAGGTTAGTGAACACTTGTACCATCACTTTATGTATCTCCCTCACGCCCGTTTATTTTGTTCATTTTATTGTGTATAATTTGTAGTTGGCAATTTTATATTTAACATGAGGCCAGACTATTGACATTTTTAAATTATAGACCTAACACATCAAGAACCACTCACAAAAAGACTGTGTGTGACCGGCTTTAAGCAGTTACCTCTTAGATTTTGTGAACACGCTGTCAAGTCTTCAAGATTATTACTAATCCAATTTTCTTTTCAGTCACCTCAAAAACAGTTATTATTCCTCACCGTAGGCAACCTCTAAGAGTACTCGAGATCTTTCAGTCCGCGACCAAGTATCCCACATAACAGTTATTATTATCAGTCATTCGATCACAAGTTTAAATTCCGTTCTACTTGATTTATTCTCGACAGTCAACCACCAGGGTAACAGGCTTGAAGTTCATTGTGCTTGCTTCGGGTTACACGACAGGATAGCGTGTCACTAACTCTTGCGAAAAACTGTTTGACTCAAATACAATGTACATCATACCTGTTCTGGCATACTTAGTTGAATTATTAAGTTAAACTAAAATCATAGTAATTCACTCGTCCATCTACGATTCACTCTTTTTTTCTGAAAAATTTTGTAGGATAAACTTCAAAAATGCATCAGTCACAATGTGTATTGTACATTTGTCAGTCATGAACCGGAATTCGACTATCTTAAATCATTGGAAATTGAAGAGAAAATCAATAAAATCCGATGGTTACCACGTACTAATCATGCACAATTTCTGCTTTCTACAAATGGTCAGTAATATTTTTGTTCATCTTGCCTTGCTAAGGAAAAACTGAATATTTAAGCTCAGTAATTGTTTCTGTCTAGTTCCACATTCTGATTATCGTGCTGGACTATCCTTCATAATTACTCAAATTAGTCTCTTGCAATTTCTCACTGTTTCCAAGATGCAAAATGGTCACATGGGTTAGGGAAGCGGCGCTGGTGGAACGATGTGGAGATGATCAAATCTATAAGGACAACATAGTAGCAACTAGAGAAGACTCTAACTTCTAATTTATTTCATGGACGTTTTTTTCAAAAGTGAAAATGTAAGGGGCTGGACAGATATATTAAGTCTGTTGTTCCAGGAATATTTAAAAATATGAGATAAGAAAACCGATATACCTGAAATTGTGTAAAATAATATTTTAATGAGATTGGTTCGTGTATTTATTGGATAGACTACATGTGTGTAAACGTATTTTGTAACAGGGTTGTTTCATTTGCTTCTAATAGTTACCAAACAATTGATACGTTGTCTACCTCGTTCTCTCCCCTCTCTATTACAGACAAAACAATTAAACTTTGGCGCATTACTGAACGGTGTCGACGTGTTGCCAATAGTACTTGTACATCCTCTGATTACTTCTTACACAATAATACAACTAGAAGTACTAATACTACCGATAATGATGATAATCTTATGTTGAACGATAAGAATAACTCATCCGTTTCATTGAATAAAATTTATCAGAAAACTGATCTACGTGTACCATATTATGAAGATATTGACCCTGTCATGGATGCACATCCTAAACGAATATTTGCTAATGCACATACTTATCTTATCAATTCATTATCAGTGAATTCTGATCAAGAAACATTTCTCTCAGCGGATGATTTAAGAATTAATTTATGGAATTTAGAAATTACCAACCAATCATTCAGTATCCTTTTCTTTATCTCTTATTGTTTGTTCAATGTTAGATAGTTTTTTTTTGTAGAGGAACTTCGTTTTTACCCGTGTGTACTTTTGGTAGGTATTTTTGGATCACGGACATTGACTATAACTTAAGGATCCCTGTGCTGCAATAAATAACAGTCCTAGTTACAGGTCAGTAGATTCCGGGTTTGGACCTTAATGAGCTATTGTAGAGCAGGGACTTAAGCATTCAACTCTCAGGTTTTAGTCACTGGTTCAACCTACTTCCATGTAATATCGCTGGGCCTCACACTTAAATTGTGTCCCTTAACCAAGCGCACAAGTCTGCATTTAGTAAGTGTGCGAAAACTTAGGCTAAGAAAGTATGGAGAATCACGGAACAACAAATAGTCATTTTTCATTATGTATGGTGCTCGTTACGCAAGACTAGGATTCAGTCTTTTATGAAATTATGTAAGCATGCTTTTGAAGAGTTTCAAATTAAATCCTGTAGGAACTCAATAGGGAGATTTACTTGGATCTAAGCTATTTGCTAGTTAGTACTACCTAGCAATGCGTTTCTGTAATCCTCCAAAAACTAGTACTTCTTGTGAGTATGAACGTGCGTCGCCCAGCATCAAAAGGAAGCCATCATTTAGCCTTTTCAGTCATAATGTTACCACCTGTAGGACTGATTGAACGTTGAGCAGCAATTTATATCGTTTATGCGAGACCCTTGGTATTGATGCAATTCTATCGATCTCTGTTTCGGTTGATCTATTAGTTATCAATTAGTAGTAGCTCAGTAAATTACCAACGCTGTTGTACAGATGAACTTGTGAAGACTAATCACTGCGCAAGTCTATACTAAGCTTTAGTCAAACTGAAACTAACTTAGTCATTATTTAGTGGCAACTTGTTTTTCTTTTTCTTCAACTATTCAACGCATTGCATACACAAAGTACTTACACTATGCTTGACTAATAAATGAGGAAAAATTCTGATCTCGTATTGAATTTATCTAAGACAAATTCATACAGATATTTGTGTTGTATTAGTAATAATAATAAGTAATTCAGCAGCCACTTGCGTATACATATATATACAACAAAATATGAAGTAAGACTATTTTTCTTTAACCCCTTTTTTAAAAAAATAATAAGATATTGTTGATTTAAAACCTGTGAATATGGAAGATTTGTCTGAAGTGATAACAGCTGCTCAATTTCATCCATCAGCGTGTTCATTATTTATTTACAGCAGCAGTAAAGGCACCATACGTTTATGTGATATGCGTCAACGTGCACTGTGCGATGAACATGCATTATGTAAGTAGTATTCTATTTACCTTATTGTGCGATGTAAGGTTATGATTTTCGTTTTGTCGGAGGAAAACATTGCTTAGGTTGTATTAGGTTCCGTGTGATCTGGACACAACGACAGGAAAAAAAGATTTATGACCTCTCTCTCTAGTCCGTTTATCGATTAGTCCAGCTATACTGCCAGTAAGATCAGTAACATTCTAAGCACCGATGAACACGTCGACCATTGAACAACAACTAAGGCCTTAACGCTTATTGATCTCCGAGCTCCTAACCAAGTGGACAATTAGAAAATAAAGATAAAAAACAAAACAATTCTCTTTCGTACTCAATCCAACTATGGTTCAAGACTCATACAATTATCTACCTGAAAAGACTGGTTAAACTGATCTTACTGGCAGTATAGCTGGACTAGTCGATAAACGGACTAGAGAGAGAGGTCATAAATCTTTTTTCCTGTCGTTGTGTCCAGATCACACGGAACCCAATACAATCCATGTATCTAGGTTCCTCTTTTTTCACCATTGTATCGACGATAACTCTGATTTTGATTTTTTTCTTATTTTATCCCTTCTTTTATTCCCTCTATTTTGCAGCGTTTGAAGAAGTCGACGATCCAATGAGTCGGTGTTTTTTCTCTGAAATTATTAACAATATATCCGATTTAAATTTTAGTCATTCCGGTCGTTATATTTTAAGTCGAGATTACTTAACATTGAAAGGTACAGTGTATTTACCGTTTTTCTGAAATCTCTATGTCTTTTTATTTTTGTTTTTAGACAGGACTGATTATTTGTTTAACAACTCAAATAAATAGGGAATTATCTATAATTTGACGTGCACACTTTTATTGTACTTCCAAATGCCATTTTTCACTGGACATTCTGTAATTATAAGTTTATGCATTCGAACAAGATAAGCTCCAGTTGTCAAAGGTAGTAGTAATTTCCTTGTCGCTCTCACATCGGAAGGTCACGCCTTAAGGAATTTGAAAAGAAACTGGTTTCATGGTAATCTTAAAGTCCTGGAGGCGTAGTCACAGATCCCACGGAACGACTACTTTTTGTAGTCGTGAATGTTTTAAATAGTATTATCGCTTTGTATTTGACTTGGAACCTTTTAAAAAATTTAAGTGCCCTACAAGCAAGTTGAATAATAATACCTCTAGTTTCCTGAACATTGCTAATTATGCAAGTCTGATGACTTCATCAAATTCAGCTTCGGATTGTGTAATATATACACATATCCATTAATGTAAGCTGTTTATAGAGACTGTTAAATTTGAAGTTTCTTTGTCATGAACTATTGATGACCAAAAATGCACCAGACTAGTGGTTCATCTTAATATTACCATTCAGTAGTGCGTTCTTCGCAAGGTCCAGAGTTTTTAGACTCAATCCCTGATAAGGATGTGGATGCACACTGCTTAGGAGCTCCATACTAGGACGAAATAAGCCTCTCTTTGATGCTCCACAAACTTTTTGTACCAATAACAAGGCAAAATATATTAAAGTCTATTTAAATAAATACACCTATACGAAACAAGAGTGGATTTTATATGATCACAGGGCTAAAATGTTCACATGATAATTCACTTGGTTTATTCGTGATTTTTTAAAATTCCATTCACTCTTTGTGATCTCATTCACTTTTGTCTTTAATTCCTAATTTTTTGTTTCATGATTCAATTATTTTAGTTTGGGATTTAAATATGCCTCGTCGACCAGTTGAAACTTACCTCGTTCACGATTATTTCCGTACAAAATTATGTGCACTCTATGAAAATGATTGTATATTTGATAAATTCGAATGTCAATGGTCACCAAACGATGAGTAAGTAATAGGAAATCGTAATAATGATTTAAAAATGAACTATGCTGTATATTGTCAATCGGTTTATGAAGAAAGTCTCAGCGTAACTCAAGCCACACAGTCTGAGTGCAACAAGGCCTAGTGATACTACCCAGTTGACCAAAAGTGAATGTAATAAAGCGGTTTCAAATCTGCGACCTAATGCTGCAGGTCAAACATTTTTACCATTGAGCTATATCTGTCCAAGATCGCCTTGCCTACTTTTGTCTAAATAACATAAATAGCATATTTAACAATAGTATTTGAATTCCAGCACAAATTCTAATACATATACCTAATTACTACGTTAATGAGTCGTAATTTAAGTTCCTCCTTAAATGTCGAGTATATATGTAACTTGTTAGTAACCACACACCATGCGTGTAGGCTTGATCTGCAGTCAGGCCATGGACGCACACTGCTACTCAGGAGACCAATACTACAACGAAACAACTTGTTCAGTGCTTCCTGGTTTTTGATAACTGTCCAACTAAGATCAATTTATGGTGTAAATCATAGAATTCAAAGCACCCCGCAAAAGCCTTAAGAAAAAGTTTATTTATTTTTGAAATTATGGACGTGTTATATGAAAAATCGTTGTATATCAGGGCTAAACTGAACAGCTATTTTATTCTAGTTTCAGAGTTCCTTAAAGGACTTACATATCCGTTACATTTCATTGACTTCAAGATTTACTGGTGTCTTGTGGGTGTTATGTCTTATGACCGCTGGCCAAAATCAAGGGCCGAAACCACCAATCAGAATCTTGACTTCTATGACTTAATGTCCCTGAGCTGACCAATTACACGTTCGACCATTATAAGTAACTTTGATTCGAATTCTCAACCCTTATTGGTCCACGGTTCCGTAGCCCCTTTCTCTACCCTGTCACTGATAAGCTTCTACGAATATTATATTTTAAGCAGACATACGCAAGTATGCCACACCACACATCACACCATCTAATAAAAAATAACAAATATACATGGTGAAACCAAAAGTATCTGTGAGAAAGGGAGACTGAATAATAAACTTGCAACAGATCAGGAATGGTAAGTTATACAGTAGTAATTAATAGGTTAGTCGAAAAGGTATATATATATATATATATATATATATATATATATATATCGGTTCACATTTATGTCATTACTCAACGATCGGTGATATATATCCCACTTAATATGATTCTTCACTTCTAGCGATAATAGCTCTCTGTTTAGAACTTTGAGAATTTATCTTGAAGTTTAATTTTTTTTATCACATATAAAGTTGTGGCTCAATGGACTAAATGAGTCAGCTTCTGACCATTGATTTAAGAGACCAAAGCCATTTACTTAATTAATTTTGGTTTGAAAAGTTTAACAGCTTCATTAGAGTTTATACCTTAGTTGTATTGCAAAGTATCCTGGTGTAAATAAACCTATCCACTCAATTATGCATAATCTACATTTGAACCGGGGAATAATATTATAGATCACATTTGAGATTTTCTCTTCACACCAACATAACAATCTAAAGTTGACCAAATAATTAATGCATAATGGAGAATTCATCGTAAACAGTATCTATCAACATGGTTATCAAAATATTTTGTAAATAGAATGATCGATTTATTGTTATCAAATCACTTGTTCTCTGTATGTTGTGTAAGTAATTATATCACTGAAAAATATTATACTTGTTTAGTATGACAGCCGCGGTATTGTTTTTTTCTAGATGATTATTATTACTATTATTTTATTTGTGTACTTGTTATGCATTGTTGAAATGACTGATGCTTATCTCTGATTGGTTGGTTTGTTTTTAACTTCGACTAATCAATTTAGGTCTTGACCAATCAAAATCTGCATAAAAGTAGTGTGGAATTGATTAGCGGTAGAATTGTTTGATCATTTTAAACCCTGTTTTTTTTTCTGAAAATTGGATGTTCACCAGTTGACCTCGCGTGTTTAGTGTTGCTGTTAAAGTGATGTGATCTGTCATGCTTTAGTGTTCAAGCAAAACGATGTTACTGAAGCCACGGCACTTTCGGCTTATTTCCCCGTTCATTTAGTGGATGAATAAGTTATCCGAAAATGTTCGATGTGAATACGCCAGTGTAGCACAGACCAGTATCCCTGATTAAAATATATATATAATGAGATTTAGAGTTCGAAAATGAAATTTTTGTCAAAATTGCACTCCGAAATCCAGTACGAACGAAAGAAGTCAAAAGTGCTATGTTTAACACACTACTTGAACATGAGAAACATGACATATAACCTCAATCTTATTGAGGTTATATGGAAGAGGTACCTAAATGTAACATACTGAGTTATGTAAGGACGTCCTGTATGGTCTATATTCAGATTTATTTTCGTCACCTTTCTGTTCTGTCCCTCGGCGCTATTCGGTGTTACTAAAGTATGCCTCTTAAACACAACTGATCCTCTATGTTGAGAGAAGTAACCCAGTGTGGGAAGCTTTATTGCCAAGATCCCAATATTGATGCTTAAATTTTTCGAATTCCCAAGTGTGCTAAGTGACTTGGTCAAAGGCATGTAGAGGGTGACCTCAGATTGATAAATAATTCGCTCACTCATAGAATGCGCCGTTCATACTTTCATCTTTCAATATGTGGCGTTAAAACAGTCTAAGATTTATCTTTACTTGAACATTAGTGGATGAACGATAGTACAATTTTTTAGATGCCAAGTTTTGAATTTAGAGTTCTAAGCGGTAATCTGAGGCTCTTTGAATCAAGTATTTAAGTTTAGAACAGCAACTAAGAAGTGTGTTCTCCATATTAACTTATTTATATAGGTTTATTCACTAGTCTATCGGGCGAACTTTCAGGTCAAACATTTTGGTAGTTGTAATACAAACTAACTAACAGATTTCGGTTTATCATAGCGTTTTGAGGGAAGAGTTTTTTAATCTTTTACATAAATTTGGAAGACAGTTGGAAAAATTTGAAGGTATAGACGATCATAATAACAGATTGGGTTGTGTATACAAAAATTAATTACTGGAACCACGAATCTTTCAATATTGCTCTGTAATATCCTGTATATTCTAGAATTATCGAAAAAATTTGTATTATATTCTCAATCCGTCCACTAACATTGACTGGACTAGTCAACATATTGCGACTTACACTTTTATAGTAGGGCTACAGTTGTCGTGATTCTATCCTGCTAAGATGGACTTCACATAGTAATTATGATGTTATATGTGTCCTATCGTTATGTTCTAACGAAATGTCAACTCTATGTAATTAAAACTAATGTGTTTTCTACATAAGCATGTTAGCCAATTCGGTAAAACTTCATTTTTTTTAAAGTTATAATTAAAAATCTCAAGCTTTTTCACTTAAAAACCTGTCAATGGTTTTGCTTTGATCATTAAATAATATAGTTTAAATCAACTTGATGTGGTTCAATCAAATCGTGCATAACAAATAAACTTGTATTTATGGATGAAGCTAATAAAAATGTAGTTAGTTTTCAAAACTGATTGAAACTGGTTGCTATGGGCACTTCGTTTTTAAACTTAGCGGGGAACCTAACACCCAATTATAAATACAGCCTACTAGTATTGTTAAACCTTGAGCCACGTTCATTTTGCATATGTATAGACCAATGCTACTAATTGACCTGTAACAAGGTTTAAGCCCACATTATCTTGTATTGCGATCACACTATGCCCTACCGCTCCACAACTCCCACACAATAAGTCGTTATTAACATAGACCGATTTATGGTAGATTATTTTCCTCGATTCACATGTTTTTCTTAAAATGCAATTATTAAGTTGACTAAAATAGATTAATTAATTTAGGAAAGACTGGAAAACATGTTATTTCATGTTGGCATGTACATTCCACTAATAATCCACAGTTTTTAACGGTACCATGTTATTGTTGTGTTGCATTACATTGCTATCTCTCGTACCACTACTTACGTACTCTATATTAACTGTCAATCATTCTAAGTGAAAAACATTTGTCATAGGATCTTAAGTACAAGTATTGAATGAAATTCTATGTATTAGATTAAATTTAATCACTTCAGTTTAGAGAGGGATTTTTACTCACAAACTTATTTAGTTTTGTGCAAGTTGTGTCTGTTTCGTTATCCATACTCTAATGCCAAAACTATGCTAATAATACTATATCTTTTGTTATATCCTAATGGGTAGATAATTCAATAAAGAAATAACCGAAATAAATTAACACAAGTTTAAATAGTACAAAGGGAACAATTTTTATTTTGGTTATTTATTTGCCTTGAAGAAGTGGCTTTTGTTGAGGCACGAAACGTCAGAAATATAGTTTCTCTACTCATTGGGATATGGCAAAAAATATATTTATTATTAGCTTTCTACCCAATGGTCAGTTTATTTTAATCTATCAAGCCCAACTTCGGTATTGATTAGTCGTGAAGACCTACAATTCTTTTTTTAACCAAATCAAAACGTGATCATTATCAAAATAAATAATATAAATCTGGGAAATGTATGTGAGATTGTTAAAGGTGTTTTGATTACGATAATTTCAAACATATTCCCTACCTCTGTTGCTTCTATCCCATGACGTAGTGATCACCAAGCTTTTATATTGTGAGGACCATTCAGTTGAACTGTATTGACTAGGGTCCAACATCCCATGCTCGTTGCTTGGAGAATAAAACTAAAAATAAATCTGCTTATGGTCCAAGTGAGAAATCGAATTGCCAACTGTGGTTGTAATTATAACTAATTTATTTTAAGTATATTATTAACGTTTATTAGTGGCAGCACTGTTAAGAAGAAAGAACGTTAACTAAATATAAAGTAATTTAATAGTTGAAATCATGAGTCAATTGAAGCTAGACCACCATAAAAAACCTGGGAGCATTTGTGGTCTAGCTTTAATTGAATCTTGAAATCAATTATTAAATTACTATAATATCCACAAAAACCTCTTTCTGATATTAAATATAAAGTGTTATGTAAATAAGAGTATGCTTGTTACTAATGTTGTGTTCATGTCCATTGGATGAAACAGTAGAGGGCGTGTCATGTATGTTACTGCACTCTAGCTTGCGGTTATCTCAATGCGTATTAAACAAGTTGGAATAGTAGAAATTTAGTGTTAAAAACATCTTTTCTCCTGTCTCAAGTTTGTTTGTGTAGATGAGATAATCACGTCCAGTGGTTGAAAACAGGTGACATGAATCATCAGTAGTGCTGGTGCACTCGCTGCTCATGTTTCTCTAGATCTTGAGCTATGGTATTCTTTCTCATTTTGTCTTTTTACACTATATTCCCAAAGTTTACTCTTTCTCATTACCATTAGTGCGATGATTATTCCTACTCACTTTGTTGATTCAATCTTGTGAAGATTTGAGCCAACACACATTTATGCCCGGCTCTACGTTCATTATGAACGGCTGACTTATTCTTTAATTTTCTTCTTGGTAATGAATCATTATACTGTTAAATGAAAGTATTAAATTTTGAACCAACCACTTTGAAATGTGTTTTGTCTAATGACTACAGCTTTGTGACACACTGCTGTTCGTGTTAAAAATCGTCCTCAAATTTGACGAATTCACTCGAACATAAATACATCAATTTGTTTCCATCCAATTTTTTAATTAGTTTATTGTTCTCTTGTTATCCTGTGTCACGTTCATGTGGAGCTATCTTGAAATATATATGCGCATATAGGGAATTCCGTTTGTACGAAAGTACTAACAATGCTTCTGCGATTTAGCTGCCCACAGCCGAGGTAGGCTTTAAGGGGTTCTTACTTACTACCTAATATGGGCTTCGTCTCCATGCTTTAATTGAAGTTACCCTCACAGTCCGGTTCTATTCCCAACATTTTGTCGTCACATATGACTATGTACATACCGGTCACACACACATCTAAACTCTGCTGAAGAACCCCTATTTTATTACAGTAACACTAAAAAGTGTATGTACAGCTCCAAAGTTGAAAATCTCATGTGTGTCAATCCAACTAACAATATTATTCCTAGTTTAGTAATAGTAGTAAGGTGTGAAGATTAGTTTTTAGTTTGAGGATACTTTTATCACAGATCGACGTGTCGATTGCAAGGGGTGTGTGAGAGTCTTGAAATTGTGATAAAACACAGCCTAACGCACAGTAGCCCATTTCAATCGTTAGCCATCAGCTATTGTCTTTAGTCTTTAAAAAAATCATCTTCATATTAATTGATTACTTTAAAGTGAAAATTATCTACAAGTTAAACTAAAATTAATTCTTTTTGGGATGATTTGTTTTCGTTGGTTTTCCCCGTGCCAAAGTTCTTCCAATATTTTTGCTTTTACAGTATGGTTGTCACCGGTTCATACAATAATTACTTTCGTGTATTTGAACGTGGTACCTCGAATGATCTACTAATGGAAGCATCTCGTGAAGCTATGGAAAATAGTGTATGCGGTAAACTGAAACCATGTCAAGTGATATCTGATGGAACTATCGGGGGTAGCAGTGCCAGTAGTAGTGGTGCTTTCGCTCGATCATGGTCTGAGGGTAAAGTCAATGTGGAATGTATGGATTTAACACGTAAACTGCTTCATTTATCATGGCACACACGTGAAAATACTCTAGCGTTGGCTGGTACTAGTAATCTTTACTTACTTGACTACTATCCTGATAATCGTCAGTTAAGTGATAATCCAATAGAATCACAACGAACTGATCACCTAATGAACGGTGGTGTTAATGACAGTAGTAATCATTATTTTGACAACAATAATATTACTTCTACACCGTCTAATTAAACCAGTTGTACCATAATTATACTGTAAAATGTAACTCTTTCGTTAGCAGTCCTGTTTTTTTAACTCCCTCTGTTTCCTTAGAATGCAAATACACACATACTTGTGCACAGACATCGTTCCGCTCCTCTATCCTTCTCCGTGTATATTTATATTTTTTTCATAAATTGTATTGTCTATCGTTAAATTGCATTTCTAGCCTTTAAATTATTATGTCTGATTGATATGTACATTTTGCAGTATGTGCAGTATGTATATGTATGTATGTATATTTCTAGGACTAACATCAATTGGTATTATATATATATATATATATATATATATATATATATATATATATATATATATATATATATATATAAAAAAGATTTGGCAGCAACCGTGTCTTATTTCAAATTGCGAAATTGTAGCAAACACTTTTTCAGAGACAAAACTTTCGTTACATTATTTTGTAGTAGAGGATACACTCAACCTTTCCCTCGTTGTCTTATAATCTCTTCTGTTTGTTATTGTTCTTTTTAATGAATTTAACTGCACTCTATAATGAGGAGGATGTGTTGGTGACACACAGCCAATTGCACTGATCTTTTCTACTACTATTGCATTTCATCTCTAATGTTTAGCTTGTCATTCATTATCTGCCTTGATTTGGTTGGTGAACAAAAAACTTTGTTAAGCGGATGTTCATACACATTCAGTTGTAGATTTCGATATATGTATGTAGTACCACTTATCCATTGACGTTGACAACAAGCATCTTTCTTCATCGAATCCTTTTCACAGAAATTTCTTTTTGTACAAAGATTGTTTTTTTTTAAAACTTTCTTGTATTCTTTATTCTCTTCAAGTGCTCAACTTCTATTGTCTGTGTGACTTTGTATTACTCAGGTGTTCTGTTCCATATTTGTTCTGTTGTTGTACACCTTCATGTTATTTCAAAATTATTGTTTGATTGAAACATATTTGGTATTGTGCATGTGTAGGTGTATATGTGTGTATCCCAGTACTTTAAGTGCTCATTCTCGCTTTCACCTACATTTCAGTTCTTCATCCCTTTGTATTCACCTTACTCTTGATATGGTGATGATGATGAATAGGAGGACAGGTTGTCTAGACATCTCCCTTAATTTCCTTGCCAAATAACGAAATATATTCGTAGTGATTTTTCTACTATTACTCTATCATGAACTTATTTTATCGGCGTGTAAATCAATCTATCTCTTCCGTAGATTTATATGCTTATCACTTATGTGTATGTGCTGGTAGGCAGTCCTCGTTTATGTTACTGAACAACAACTAGCTTCATCAAAACAATTCCAGGTCCACACTATGTACAAATGACTGACCGAATGTCATTTGTATCACGACAATTCGTTTGTTGCTAATCTGTTGAATGTTCCTCTTTTTACTTCTTGAATTTCTGTTTTCCTTACATTTTGTTCCATATTTGTGTAGTACACCTAGCAACGAAATTTTCTCCACACAAAAATATGTTTTTATTACTTATCTTCACACGAGATGTATACTATTTTTTACATACATATGGATTAATTATTGTTGTTGATCATTCAACGGTCTATTGTTGAATATTTAAAAATATATACTTTTACAAATAATCTTACACCATTGTTCTCATCTCGAGGTTATTAACCATTAATATAAGGTGTTTAGATTTATTTCCACTCTTAATAAACAATTATTATTTGGTTGGAGAATAGTTGGCATGAGGTCCTGGGCTCAACCTATATTTCATGCTAGTTGACACATCAGTAAGACATACGTGGGATTCCGAAGGAATTGATGTTCCCTATGTGGTCTGGACCCTTCACCTAGTTTCACCATCTCAAAAGTTATAATCGAGCTGTTCCAGTGGTGACCTACCTGTATAACAAATGTTCACAATTAGACTGATCACTGAGTAATGACCAGTGTCATTTCAACTCTGTCGATAAGATTCGATCATTATCAATGACTAGGTAAACACAACATTGGTCACTACCGAGTAATCGGTTAGTTGTAACTGATAAATGGATCCTATTCAAGACAACTTAATTATCATAACTTTAAAGTGTTTCATTCGATTTCTTCACCACCTTTTGGAAACCCTCTGCTCCAATGCAAGTAGATGGATGACAGTAGTACCTACAAATACATATATGGCTGTAGTATCTTCCAAGTAATTGTTCTAATACTAATCGGTTTCTAGATAACAGTATTATGTCGAACAGAAAATTGATAAAAGGGTCTCAGTGATATTACTATAAAGTTGAGCACCTAGCCTTTTTTCTAAATAGTTGTAGTGTTGTGGTTTGATTTCTGGCAAAACATTAGTCTCGTGTATGTTGTTATTTTCACAAACATATACCTCACAATTGTGTAGAGACTTGATGTATTAGAGCGAAGGTTGGTGGATTATTATGATATATATTCTTATCGCATGATTACTAAATAACTGGGTTTCACTTCTCAAAGCTTTCCTTTAACTCATTATTATTTCTACTTCATTGTCAATCAAATATTTACAGCTTACGCTGTTCACAGCCACTTTTGGCTTGTTGATGGATAATTATGATTTTTATTTTACGGTGTAATGCGATCCAGGATGTTGGTATATAAACCCACATGTGCTTCAGATATAATGTATGAGAAGGTGGCTGGCAAACTCGGCTCATAGAAGACGGTAGAGAAAAAGCGTGGGGATAACAGACTGATAGGAGTATCCCAAGTTTTGGCTCAAGGTTAACTTGGGCAGATTAGAACGTATAATTGGTCTGTTAAGAAACCTGAAGATGACTTTCATATGCTGCGTTTCTTAATAAGCAATGTGAAGGCTTCAAGTTACGTTCACTTTCAGACGAACAATTAAAGTGTCCTAATTTTGGATGTGAGTTGCAATCATCGTCAGACTCAGAATGCAGTCTGATACTACAAATAAATGTCGTCGTATTATTAATCTCAAGATTGATACAAAAATGATCGAACATCCAAATCCCAGTTCATTTGATTAAATGAAAATTTCCCAACACACTATTAATTTCGCAAACCATGATTCGCGAAATTCTTCTCTACCGAATTGAATGTATAATGTTCACCACTTTAATTCACATCGCTCTACAAAGCCTCTCACTAATTGTTGGAACTGCGGGGCATCACATTTCTCCCGTTCCTGCCCATTTAATAACCATAAACGAGCAAGATGTGGAATAACTGGCCATAAGGAGAGATTTCGCAAATGCAACAAACCCTCATTATCTAATACCAAAAAAGATAAGTTGCGTACGTGTTTTGTCAAAGTCTAACCCTAAATGATAACTCAAGTATTTATCCACTAATGTTAATGACCATATTATCACTCTACAGTTGGACACTAAATCTGATGTTACTTTGATTTCTGGCAAAACTTGGTCGGTCAAGCATCCATCCTATTACTGGTTGCATGAAGAATGCACCAGGCATCCCAATCAATGTTTCTGGAATTATCAATTGTATTATCAAATTTAATTATCTAATAATAGATCCAATTGTTATGTTACTGAAGAATCGTCCAATCTATTGTGTCCTGACTGGATCACAGAATAAAAATGCTTGATTATCTATTTAATATTATTTATAATCCAGATTCGAAAATGCTCGATCACTCATCCAATCTTAATTGCAACCAAATATCTTCCTATCTTCATATGATGCACAGGCGGAGAGCACGACGGAGGGAACCACGTGGAACAATCCCGCACTCAACCTCACTCAAGGGTACATGATCAGCTGAATCAGTATTCAAAAGGACCCGGAATTCATGTGGCCCCATATATCTACATATAGGAAAGCCAGATTTAGAAATCAAAGAGAGCAGAACCAAGCGTTGCTTCTCTTAACGCCCAAGGACGCGGACTTATTTTTCAAAAGAGAAAGGTGATATTGTAAGCCAATCATAAGTAGCCAAATGAGAAGTTCACTTGATGACAATCCAAAATGACCTAAAGAACGAATACATATCATTGGCTATGAAATGGGTTGACTTTCCAAGGGATAGAAATGTATTTATATAAATGAACTTTTTTGGTGGCTCAATAGGCTTTCCCTTCCACTTTTATCTTCTCACTCAAGTAGTCAGTTTGGGGGTCTAGTGCGTAACAGGTCGTGTGTTAGTGTTATAACTTGTGGCCTGTGTGCCCTGTTAATGTATAACGTAATGATACCGCCAATTAGAGAGCAGCGAATTATCGATCGGACCAATGACTCTTGAAACCCTGCGACCAGTCTAGAGTACTTATCAGTCCTGATTCCTGCATAGTTCAACCAGTTAAGTCCAGAACACCAGTCACAGCCTCTGCGATATGAATCATTTATTTCAAGCATACTGGGTCTATATACCAACCAGACAGACCACGTCGTACCATAAAATGGAAAATAACATTTGTACAAGACTTAGCCAGATGTGGCTGTGAGTGTGGGAGGTAGTAATTAATAGACAGGGCATAATTCGAGAATGTAAATCGTATAATAATAGTTCATAGGTCAAAATAAAGCTCATAATAAGAGGGACATGAATATGAACAGTTTAGTTATTTAACAATTATACGATAAAAATATACGCATAGTATTGGACCATAAAAGGATCCCATTCATTATTCCTATCAGGACATGACAGTATCAGATCTCGGACACCGCCCATCATATCACAATCATTTTTAACATTCTGAGTAGTGCATAAAAGTATTTTCACCGCTTATTATGTATGCTATTCAGATTCTTATTAAAACTCAAGAGTTAAGATAACGACTTTTGTTTCGTCCCTAAATCATAGTTTTTATCATTTTTGATATAAAAATCCTCATGATTGCTAACATTCGAAATGAACTCAGTGAGCAAACAACGTTTTTTAGCAATGACAATAGAGTCATTATATTATTTAGTCATCGTTTGATACATCCAGTCGTTTTGCTATTCAGAGCTTGTTTAGTTTGTACAAAGCTTATGTTCATAGCAACTTATATCTACATGTAATGTCGAACACTTCATTGGTCTGCTGCTACCCAAATAGATCGAAAATAGTTTCCTGTTGACTGTCTCCGAATATCTAACAACTCAGTGATCATCCAATATTTTTTTATGTACAAATAAGCACTTCAGTTAGTCTACCAGTCTTTTCTGATGGTCTTAATTATAACTGGTTTCCTTGTATGTTTCATTGTCTTCAGATATCTTTATGCTCAAGTTAACGGTTTACTTCTGTTGACATTTAATTTTGTTTCAAATGGATTGTTAGATCAGGTATAAATCTGTGTCTATTGATTGCTGACTCATCTAATTTTCAAGCTTTAGAGTTCCTACGATACAAACCTTCGATGATCGCACATTAAATTCATTTCCGTAGTTGTCCACAAGCATGGCTATCAGTGACAGTATATTGCGTCCTTTCAGAGAGAGTTAGTAGACGTATATGCGTAGGGTAAAAAGGAGTTCACTTTATCGAATGTAATGTTTGTCACAGTTGTACAATTTATTATTTGATGGCATTGAACTTGTCTTCTTTCGCTTTTGTGCTTTTTGCTCTACATAAGATAGATTGGGATGATTATATTGGTTTCTAAGGAATTTTGATTCCAAAACGTTTTCAGATCCTCCTGGTAATTTCGGAGATTTCTTTACACGTACAGTAGGATTATCCTTATACTAAATCTGAGGTTGATTTTGTAATGGTGTGTTGAGCTGTTAGACATTCTCCCGTGAATTAAGCAATGAAATAATCCAGTCTGTTGATATCGGATTAGGGCGTCTACTGCGTGTTTCATCCGGTCCAGCGACACTCCTCAGCAGTGCGCATCCACTCGCATGACGCGAACCCAGGGTCTTCAGTCTCGTACGCGAACGCTTATTCTGCTGGACAACTGAGCTTGCATCTAATGGTGTTAATGTCTGATCCCAACAACAATTGTAAAACTAGACTATTACGAAGGTCATAAGCATTCGTTTGATGTACGATTCACTGTCATAGCCTTTTATGTTCTAAAGCTATTGTAAATTAAACGTAATCTACTCTAATCCCCGACCGCTGTTGCTACCTTGATGTGGTGGTCAGACTTGCCTATCGTGATGAAGCAACCGAGCTATGCTGACTGGAACAATCGTTTTTCAAGTTTCTACCATGTCAGAAAGGTCGGTTGAAGAACAACAAGACTGAAAGCGGTAAACCCAAGGTCCGAAGACAAAGTCCTACTGCTGACTGTACAGAGGTGTGACGGCAGTAAGGTGTTTTCTTCAGACAACCAGCATCTGCAGCGATGCTGCCTTCCCACAAGGAAGGGTGGGGTTTGAAAAGGTCAACCTTAAAAATGCACACCTCACCTTATCCACGGATATCCGTCTCCGACGGTAAGGTCTCAATAAGTACGGAGCTAACGCAAAAATTACCCATAAAAAGGTCGTGTATGCCCGACCTCAAGCCCACACCGGTTGAACGTCATTGGTTGGCCTAGTGTGAATATTCGTATAAGTCGTATTCGGATTGGTAGATAATTCGTGTGATAGAAAAACCAGACGTCAAGGTCATAACAGACTTCTTCCTCAAGTGTCACCATAACCAACGATTCTAGTGCGCAAAACATTCCCAGGTCTATTGAAACCACGCTCCAAACTACACATTTCAGCCTTCAACTCACGCACACTATGTCAAATCGGTCAGCGGCCCTCCTTGGCTAGAACCCTAGAATCTCGTACCATTGATTTATGCTGTGTCTCCGAAGCACGCATACAAGATCCCAGTGTGGTCATTCACTTGACCTCACCTCGGCAAAAGGGAGAGCCGACGAGTTAAACCCTCCGTGTATCTGGAGACCCGATGACCAGTTCTTGTGGACTGGCAGGTGTAGGCATAGCACTAAGCATGGGGGCGGAACAAGCGCTGTTAGAGTGGGGCCCCGTTAACAGTCGTTTATGTGCTGTTCGGCTAAATAGATCGATGGAAGATTTTCGCTCATTTTGAAATACCTGCTTAGACTCCGACTATGCTCTAATACGAGCACGCATCTCCTTGCACCTCACTGGACGCAAAAAAGCAACACTAAAATGAGCCATTAGAAGTGAATTGAGTAGCGAGAAAACCAAATGTAGATTCCAGGAACAACTGAGGTCACACTTAGGTAGTTCTGAAAACGAGGCTGACCCAGATGTTGATTGGAAAGATATACAAACAGCTGTGGAAAAAGCAGTGACATCTATTAGTACTTAAACCACAGGGTTAAAAGAACCAATGGATTTCTTCAAGGTCCATTGTACTGATAGATTCTCGTAAACTCGTCCCGTCAGGCTCTGAACACGATGAAGAGCGAAAGCAAATCAGATCAAGGTTGACCAACAGTCTAAAGAACGACCGTGAGAAGTGGTCAGCAACAAAAGCAAAAAAGATGGAAAAGGTAGTGGCTGTAGGTAACATCAGAGAGCTTTTTAGACTAACAAAAAAAACTGGAACTAAAAATTCAAGTGTAAGTGAGACTATCTCGGAAAAAGACGACATTCCTATCTACTCCCAGTCCAGACGTTTAGAACGATGGGCGGAACATTTTAGAGAACAGTTGCGCTGGCTTTCAGCTACTATACAACTACCCTCCATTTCCAGACAGTGTGAATGGAACATTGAAGTAGGTCCCCCAACTCTTGCTGAAGTTCAAAAGGCTATAGTTAATCTGAAACGAGGAAGGGCAGCTGGTCCAGATGGATTGGCTTCAGAGGTCTTTAAGGATGGTGGTCCAATTTTAGCGATTAGGTTGACTAATATTTTAGCTAAAATCCCATCTGACTGGTCACAATCACTTATCATCCCAATATATAAGAGAAGGTCATAATCATCCTGTGACAACCATAAAGGGATTAGTTTGACTAACATAGCATCTAAATTACTAGAATCAATAATTATCAGACGCGTAACAAAGACTCGTGAACTGCAAACACGAGAGAATCAAGCTGGCTTCAGACCTGGTCGTGGCTGTATCGACCACATATTCACCATTCGTCAGGTTCAAGAACACAGGCATACTCATAGGCGTTTGACAATGGTGGTCTTTCTCGACTTAAAAGCAGCACTTGACTCGGTAGACCGCGAGATTCTGTGGCAGTGTCTGTCATTGAAAGGCGTACCTCAGAAGTATATAAACCTTTTGAAGGTTCTTTACTTGAACACTACTAGTCGAGTGATAGCTTATGAGGAACTGATTTCGCAACCTCAAGTTATTTATTTAGATTTATTTGAACACATAACTATTGGTACAATAATGCGCCACACAAAACAATGAGAATTTAAGGGGAATGAAAAGAGAGAATACTAACAAAGAGATTGATGTAAGGTGGTGTAATAATAATAATGGTATAATGGGGGAACGAAAAGGTACAATCAGAAGAAATCTTTCAGTTAAGGAAGACACAACCACTTTTTTTATGAAGAAAGTAAAAGAAGGTTACAGCAGGATCGCCACCGGCTTCTATTCTGAGCCATATCTGATAACGTCTCTAGTCACTGTGTCGCACCATCTCTCAGACCCCAGCCAGGGAGTCGTGAAGGACCAACACAAGCCAGTCCTTTGCAGCTTTCTTTCATACTACGACGCCATGTCATACACTGACCACCTCTCCGCTTCTTCCAACCAGTCCCAGAGTCGGCAGATAATGCATGACGTGGAATTCTCTGGGACGACATTCGTAGAACATATCCAAGCCACCGAAGTCGGTGTTTCAAGATGGTGACACCAATTGCATTATCGTCTCTGTGCCCGAACACCCGATGCCGAACCTCTGCATTATTAACATGGTGTTGCTACTGGATGTCAGCAATCCTTCTGAGACAACGATGATCGAACATAGAGAGTCGTGTAACATCCTCAACTCTCAGAGGCCAGGTTTCACAAGCATAGAGCAAAACTGCTCTCACCGACGCGATGTAGATCCGACCTTCTACAGCCAGACTAACATCACGAAGGCGCCAAAGATGGTCCAGATTGGCATAAGCCGCTCTGGCTTTCACTATATGTGCATTGATCTCATCACTCACACCCCCAGGTACACGAACTTCTCAACTACTTCTATCTGCTTACCATCCAGAGTGAAATATTGCTTGCATCTGCGGGGATCGCTGGGTAAGTAATAGTGAGGTTAGACGTAGGGTATTAGGGAATGATGGTAAACCAGTTGATGAAGTTGTGAATTTTCATCGACTGAGATGGTTGGTCCGCGTGTCACATATGCCTGAACACCGATTAACACGACGTGCAATGCTAACCGGTGTTGGGGATGGTTAGAAGAAAGTTAGGGGCAGCCAAACCAAAACGTGGCATCAGTGCTTGAAGTCACCAACTTTTAGTCTTAACCATGTTGGTAGATGCAGACTACTTGGTTGGGGTCCGCGTGACTATCGTAACCAATGGTTGGAAACTCTTGGTGACATGGCTCAGAATCGATCACAATAGCGTCGGTGAATACACGCTCTGTCTTCCCTTAAACTAAGAGATTCAAATCGCTTCATTTCTTTCTTTCTACTAACTAATTCTTTCTTCCTATACTGTATCCTTATATGCAATTTTTCATTTATATATTACCACCTCTGAATTAACTACTTTTATGAATCCGGTGTCCATCTTGTTGTGTTAATGAGGTATGGCAACTTGGACCGATGCATATATGTGCCTGGTCCTACGTTGTAGCTGAGTGACTGATTGACTCTACTCTAATCCCTAGCTCTGGACATGGTTGTATTTTCCCAATTGTTTGTGCGCTGTGGTCTGGTTAATTACCTATTTCTTCATGTATCTTTTTACACTAATCTGAAATCGGGAATCAGATCGGAATTAGGAATAAATCGAGTAGTGTTCCAGTTGACTTGTCCTCTCTCACTCGCGTGCTTGTCAACCAAGCAGGTGATAGAACAGTTTTCGTCTGTTTATCTCAAGCAGTTGGTCTCACCTCGAACCCCCACATGCTAGCCTCAAGGTTAATCCAGTCAGCCTACCGCGTCAAGGTCTTAATCTAGAATACACAAGTTATCCTCTGCACAAAAGTGGGTAGACAGATCAAGGACGAAACATCCTAATAACTACCGCTTCTAAACAATTAGGATCAGTTCTATTTTGACTGAATGCGTTAGAATAATATTAATGAGACAGAGCAAGATAAATCAGTGGATGAATTTATTGATTTTAATTAGTATAATCTAACCTATATATCAGACAGGAACCTGACAAAATTGTGAATCAGTCAAATCACTATGTAGTAAAACACACTGTCGTCTCCCACAAACGACCATAATATAAAGAAATTACTTCCCGATGGACAGCTTAATAGTAACACATCAGAGCAGAATATTTCTTATGAAAATAAAACAGCTCACACAAATTAAAATACATTTTACCAAATAACAATATTATGAGTCTAGGATTATTTTTATTCACTTGAAGGTGATCGATCACTAATTTTCTGGGTGTTTAAAACCTGACAATCCTGTTAATTTCGGGGTTTCTGATAGTTCACTCTGACTATTGACGAATAGTTGAGTTTCTTCTGAAATACTTCCCTCTATGTTATTATGAGAGTTTTGTCGCCGTCATAATGATTATTTTTAATGGAATGGCTCGTATCACTATTATCATTACCACAACTATAAATAAATATACTATTAGTAGTGGTGGCAGTGGTACTATCATTGCTACATATCCAATTCACGTAATCATGATTCACATCAAATCTCAATGTGATATGATCAACTAAAATTGTTGCGAAATCCTTCAGCTCAACTTCTTCGTCTAGAAAAAGAGAACAAAACAAGTTAAAAAACAAAATAAACCCTGGAAAAATTAGTCGATAGGTTTATTAATTATTGAAAATATGACGGAATAGTTGATGTCTGTAAATCAACATGCAATCAGAATCTTTGTAATCCTGGCTCTGCCCATCAGTACCATCTTGCAGATTACAGAAATTTCGTTACTACAGGCTGACATAAAACAATTAATACCAAAGTTAGGGAATGATTGTAAATCAATGCTTTTTGAATGTGGTGCACAATTTCATCTACGAATAAGGAAAATGACGACTTAAAAGTGCACAACCATACACAGAACCCTGACAACCGTTAACTAAACTAAACAAACAGACAGGAGCAAATATTCATTTTAATCATTGAGATTAAAGAAAATTCCATCATAATGTCGCGGGACTGATTATATTTAGGAAAGAGAAAAATTATTATTCAATTCATTGATACCATTGACGATATGACTGAGTGGTTAGATTGTAGAATTGTTTCTCGCCTACAATTATGTATCCTTTTCTTTAAGATCACATTTCTATAATACCGTATAAGATCAGAGTTTGGGTTTTACAACTATAGTCTGAACAAACAAACGTATCTTTAATATATTGTACGTTCATAGCGTGTAAATTTGCTATGTTTGAAGCGGTTACGAGTTCACTTAGACTGCGAACGGAACAAAGACTTGCAACCAAGGACCAATAAACTAGCTATTCTATTGCGTCCCAGCCCCGCTAACTAGAGAGAGAAGTCAAAGTCCGAACGGGGAAGTATATTCCGCAAAAAGCCAGAAACAGGGGCGATCACAACAGACACAAATCAAAACATATATATACAGAACAAAACGGTCCTTGGGAAGCGTTACAAAATAGCATACTAAGAGATACAACGGATCAATAGCGTTCAAGATTCTCCCAAGTGGGAAATACGACATGAAGGTGAAAAGAGCGCTTTTGGCGCGAAAACAAACAAATTCAAATTTTCAAAATGAAAGTACAAAATTTGGACTTTTTACAAGTGAGTTCTGTAGATCTAACGTCCGCAATAAAAACTAAAGTAATGTCAGTATAAGAATAGGAAAAAATATAATCAGCTACGGAGTTGTATTAGATCCCGTCTGATCGCATCGTTATGACTGCAAGGCGATTTCATGATATTTGGGAGTCTGATTATCGATTAGTTCATCTATGTTGCCAATAGAAACAGTGACCTATTCTTGCATTATTACGTCGACCAACGGACAACAATCAAAACGTTTACACTTATTGATTATTTTTGCTGAACTTGCAGTGATGGTGAATATTCTGTCAAACACCTTTAACAGAATACATTAACAAGAATATTCTTTAGAGTATTTATTTCTGATTCTACTCTCGGTTGTAACACCATCACACTCCTAACAGGGGTGAACTATTCTGAGAAAGGCTAAGCCTATGATTGACTTTTTGAGTCGAGGGTGCTAATAGGACAATTACTTAATATTATTTGCACTTCTACGAGATAAGTATGGGAAGATTCATCACGTAACGTTTGTTCCTTAGAGATTACTGACAGCAACGGCGGTATAGATCGATCAATTCATTCTCACACCTCACAGTAGCTAGACAATGGATGGTTGACGTAAGATTGCATCTGTTTCGAGGTTAACTCGATTCCCGCTGATCTCATTGCTACATGAACCGCCGTAATCCTGAGACTGCTATTACGGAGTTCAAATTTATTATTACTAGATATCTCTGCCCGCATCCTTATTCTCTCAATAAAACGTAACAATGCCATATCGAACGAGTCGGTGTTTTAAGTATGCATCACCTCCAAATGTACTGCCAGGATTTCCACGCACAAACAAACAAGTACTATGAACTGTATATTTCAAGCTCAATCAGCTGTGTAGGATGTGTGATATTGAGCTTCCTAACATAAACTCTACTGACACAAACAGATGCAAACATAAACAATTTTTAAATATGGAACGTAAAACTATTATTTGTTGTTTAATGGCTAAATTATGTGTATATTGTATCAGAATGTAAATTAGTATTTATCTCTAATTTGTAAAGATACTATATATCACAATGGAATGCTATGTAAATAAGAAAGTAGTATCATGCAAAACAAATTACAAGTATGAAACCTACGGAAAAAACACTCTTACGCTGAAAATGAGTGTTACTAATTGCTCTAAACAAGTAGAAGAAAAAAGATTCAATTCTGGAACTAAAAGAAATCAGTACTTATTTGCACGATTATGAGTAACGGCTAATTGCGTATGAATGTTAATAGTGATATAGCGCATGAACGGATAAACACCAAACGATAGGATCAATGCCAAGGTAGGATTTGATAGTTTTAAAGAAATTGACCATTGGGCAGAAGATTAACAATAAATCTACTTTTCTGATATCCCAATGAGTAGAAAATCGTATTTCTGACGTTTCGTAACTTAATGTAAGTCACTTCTTCAAAGTAAATAAACGACCGAAATAAAACAAATACGACTTTATGTAGTGCAGTCAATCAGTAACAACGTAGAACTTCGTACGTACATACATCACTTCGAGTTGCCACACCACATTAGCACAGAGATGCAGTTGTCGATTCAAATCCCATAGTGGTAGAGGTAATAAGAGTATGAGTGTTTGGAGATGTTACTTAAAGAGTATAATACAGTGAAATAAATCTGGAAAGAGAAAAAAAGAGACGAGGAGGAATAGGGAGATCAAAATTTGGATGCACCTGCGCCACTGCAAACGATTTTGAGCCATGTCATTCAAAGTCTCTAATCATCGGTTGCTATCATCTCGCGGTCCCCAACCAGCTAGTCTACACCTACCAATATGACTCAGTCTACTTGTCAGTGACTTCATGGACTTGTGCCATGTTTTGGTCTGGCCGCCCCTAGCTTTCTTCCAACCAACTCTAACACCATAAAACATCTCACGTCGGGGCAGTCGGTGGTTGGGCATACGTAACACGTGTCCCAGCTATCTCAACTGATGAAGTTCCATTACTTCATCAATCGATTTGCCATCCTTACCTAGTACCCGTTTCCTAACAACTGCATTACTTACTCGATGGTCCCAGGATATACGAGCAATATTTCGAAGGCACCTATGATCAAATACTGGTAACCTACGAATATCCTCTACTCTTACCGGCCATGTTTCACTGCCATAAAGTAGGACGGAACGAACTACTGCGCAGTAAACACGTTCTTTGGTTGATAGACGGATATCTCGCCTACGCCATAAATGACGTAAGTTGGCAAAAGCTAGTCGAGCCTTCTGTATCCGTGATGAGATTTCGTCACACACCAGAACACAAGGGCTGATGAGACTTCCAAGATAAGTGAAGCGGTCGACAGGCTCAACTACTTCACTCTCTATCATTAGTTTGGATGTCAATGCAACCTAATCCTGAAGCAACGTTTTGCATTTCGAGGGGGAGAATCGCATCCCAAACATGCCTGCTTTGTTGCTTAGAGTGGTCAGAAGACTCTGCATTTTGTCAGCGTCTTCACCAAATAAAATTATGTCATCAGCATATTTTAAGTCAACAAGTGAACCTCCCGGTAGAAGTTCAACCACTGGAAACCTAGACGAGGAAAGTGTTACCTCTAAAAGTACGTCGACGACAAAGTCGAACAAGAATGGAGAGGGTGGACAGCCCTGACGAACACCACTTGAGGTGATCAATTCTGATGACAGTTCGCCATAAGCTCTCACTCTACCAGTTGTGTTCGAGTAGAGAGCCTTTATAAGGTTAATGTACTTCATTGGTACTCCTTTCAGTGACAAACACTGCCATAGAACCTTACAATCAACAGAGTCAAATGTTGCCTTAAGGTCAAGAAATACTACCATTGTGGGGCGTCTGAATGTGTGTCTATGTTTTAGAACCTGACGTAGTGTGAATATCTGATCTATACAACCACGTCCAGGTCGAAAACCAGCCTGGTTTTCTCTAGTCTGTTCTTCACGAGCTTTGGCTAGGCGTCGAAGTATTATTGAAGCTAATGTTTTAGACACTATATTAGTTAAACTGATTCCTGTGTGATTGTCACAAGAGGACTTTTGTCCTTTCTTAAAAACTGGCACAATCAATGATTGAGACCAGTCAGATGGGATTACGTCCAGTTCCCAGATTCTACCTAAGACCTCAGTCAATCTCGCTGCTAATACTGAACCACCATCCTTAAAAATCTCAGGAGTAAACCTGTCAGGGCCCGCTGCTCTTCTACGCTTCAGATTTCCTATAAATTTCTCAGCTTAGTAAAGGGTTGGAGGACTTACATCAACTTGCCATTCAAGTTGACTGGAGAGCGTGGGAAACCGAAGTGTGGCTGAAGGCCAGTTGAACTGATCCCTGAAGTGGTCTGCCCATCGATCCAATCTCCTGGATTGAGAATGTATAATATGTCCATCTTTCTCTGAGATTGTTTCGCTAACAGTCGGTTTCCTAATACCGGTTTCCTTAACAAGTCTGAGCAATTGTCTGCTATTACCTATTGCCGCTGCCTTTTCCATCTGTCGTGCTTTCGCTACCCACCACTGTTCACGATCATTGTGTATACTTCTTGTCAGCTTGCGCTTAAGCTGACTTCGCTCTTCATTATGTTCAGAGCCAGGTGGAATGAGTTTCCGAGCATCTATCAGTGCGATAGATGCTGTTGAGATCCAGTGTTTCTCCCTAACCTTACGGGTTACCGTACTAGCAGACAACATTGCTGTTTCCACAGCTTTTCGGATATCATTCCATGCTGCCTCGGGGTGGGCATCACATACATGTCTGCCTAACTGTTGTCCTAGTTGTTCCTGAAATATACTCTTAGCTTGACTATCATTAAGTAGGGCCCTAAGAGGTTTAATTGAAGCGTCATTCCTACGTCCAGTAAGACGCAGACAGATACGCGCTCGTACTAGAGCATGATCTGAATCTAAGCATGTGCTCCAGAATGAGCGACAGTCTTCTATCGAGCCCCTCCAGAGGTGGCTGATAGCGATATTATCTATTTGGGTCCAACGTTGGGACGAATCAGGGGGTCGCCATGTTAAAAGATGTTTTTCCTTATGCCTAGATTTAGTATTTGCAAGAAAGAGGCGGTTATCTAAGCATAGCTGCAACAGACGGTCGCCATTATCTGTTCTTTGAGCCACAACACTATAAGATCCACCCAGGTGTCTTTCCCTATCGCTTAGTTTACCTACTTGAGCATTAAAGTCACCATCCACTATTACCACATCCGAGCGCCTAACTTTTAGGAGGAGATCGGAAAGCTTTATGTAAAACTCATCTTTCACATCATCTGTGCTGCAGTCAGTGGGAAAATAGGCAGAGACGACGAAGAGGCAACGACGAGTGTCCTATCTTTTCGGGTCCTTACTGTTCCGTTCAGTCGGACAGCGCACAAACGACTGTCTACTGGGATTCACTCTAAGAGAGCTAGTTCTGCCCTAGGACTCAATACTACACCTACGCCGGCGAGGCCACGGGAAGCAGAATCCGGGCTTCCGGATACACGAAACGTGAATCGAGTCGGTTCTTTATTTTGGCATGGTGAGGTCAAATGAATGACGCTACTTGGATCCTGTATGCGCGTTTCGGAGACGCAGCACACATCGATGGCGCGGGATTCTAAAGTCCTAGCTAAAGAAGCCTGCTGTCCTATTTGGCACAGTGTTCGGACGTTAAAAGCTCCTACATGTAGTTTAGAGCGTGGTTTCAGGAGACCAGGAATAACGTTCCGCGTACTCGAATCGTTTGCCCTAGCAGTGCGAGGAGGGTTAGTCATGGAGATAAGAGAGGTATTAGGAGGTGTAGGAAGGATTTGAATGTGACCAACTTGGTCTCGTGTGCTGTTACGGGTATGAGGGCTGATATCACTTCCTGGCTGCCCACACTGTGGAAGGGTATTTCTTGAGGAACCTGGAAAGGAAATTGGATTAGTGTTGGTCTTGACGACCTGGGAGCGTGACCGCAGAGCCCAAGGGACAACTGCTTGAGGCCGGTCGCGCACGGCCTTTTTGTGGAAGGTTTTTGACGTGTTAGCTCCATTCTTCAAAGGGCCGCCAGAGACGGAAATCCGTGAGGCAAGGTGAGGTGTGACATTTTTAGGGTCGACCTTTTCTAACCCCACCCCTCCTTGTGGGAAGGCAGCATCGCTGCAGATGCTGGTTGTCCGAGGGAAACACCTTACTGCTGTCACACCTCTCTACAGTCAGCAGTACGACTTCGCCCTCAGACCTTGAGTTGCTGCTTTTAGTCTTACCGTTCACCAATCGACCTGCCTGGCATGGTAGAACCTACAGGAACATATGTTCCAGCCAATATAGCTCGGTTGGGTCATCACGATAGGCAAGCCCGACCACCGCGTCAAGGTAGCAGCTTCGGTCGGGTTATGTAGTGCAATATGATATATTACCATACAAACATTTTGGTCATTTATTTACTTTGAAAAAGTGACTTACATTAAGCTACGAAACATCAGGAACACAATCTCCTACTTATTTGGATATCAAAAACATCAATCTAATATTCAAAAGATGGAGTGTGAAGTGTTAGTGAGGAGGTAATAAAAGTCAGATAACTCAATTAAGAAATCATTGTAAGTAGAAAAGGTGAGTTTATAAGGATCAAATATCTGGGTCAAAACCAGAGGTTTATAAGTTCAAACCCGAACAATACTAATTTCTGTTTGGGTAGAAAGGTAGTATGACGTCACAAGGCTTCTCATGTAAGACAAAGATGAGTAAATAAACATATTTAAATCGATTGATATCTGAGTGCAAGTAACCAGTGTTATGTTCATCTAAAGATATGGGTCCGAATCTCATAGATTAATATCAGTTTCCGTGAAGATTGCAGCAAGTGCTCTTTGTTAAAAAGCCCGACAATGAGCACAAAAATGTCTCAGAGTTTCCTGTCGAATACGTTCAACTACATAAAGCACAGATCCATAAAACTGATAGAATGTGGCTACCAATGAAATTGTGAACTCGCATTTCGTCCTACTTGAGACTCGTCACCTGGATGTGCCTGTATCCAAGAGTCGTTGTTCACTTTAGGAGTCAAACTAAATACCTTCCGCTTCAAATGTCTAAAGCGTTATCAACCAGGTTACTGAGACCACATAAACAGATGGAATGGCCGTCCCAGATTCCGCATAAACACAGAAATAAGCACGGACTAACAATATTGATATCACGAACCGACTTAATTTACGCATCCACTGAAACCAGGAAGCACTGCATAGCTATTTCGCTCAGGTAGTAGTCCGCATCCATGAACCCGTATCCGGTGGTCGAACCATGAACCCCAGTTCTTGCGTGCTAACACGAAACCTCTAGACGAATCACCCGGCATCCAACGGTGATCAACATAAGAAATGTTCATGACGTAAGTTAAGATCCTACAATCTCCTCAAATCCAGAATACAGAAAATGGAGATCGTAATGTTGTTGTGAAGTGAACAAAGAATTAGTCGGGATAACCAATTTATTGTTTAACGTGAAATCACACAATGGCAAAGTAAAATATGAAAAGCATACATTAAACACATTATTTGCGCATCTTCCTTTAGTTGTCCATGAGTTGGCCATGAGTTGTATATATCCTAACCCCAAGTATTCACTACCCCGTCAGTCGACCTGACATACCGAGTACTGTGAGTCTAAGCTTAGAATCGCTAACTCTATAGTCCTAAATTATATGAGTATTACTTTGAAAACACCTATGATTGGGTACTAGTATCCTACAAATATCCTCTATTCTTAATCACCATGTTTCACATTCATAAAGTAGGACTGAGCAAAATGCTGAGTAATGAAGTCGCCCATCATTTGAGAAGTGGATAATCTCGCCTATGCCACAGGTGACCGAAGTTGAAAAAAGTCAACGGATTTTCTGAATTCGTGCCAAGATTTTGTCAAACATCAGATTATCAGGACTCAAGTTAGGTTAAGTATTCGATACTTTCAACTACTTCCCTTCCTATCATTAATTCGCGTGCTGACAGTGAAGTAACACTTTGTGTTTAGAGGGAGAGAATCGCATCCCAAACAAGTCCGCATTGTTTCTCAATGTGATCAGACGACTTTTATCTTGTCAGAGCCTTCACCGACGTTTTAAATTGCCTATTAATTCTAATTCTTCGACTTGAGTGATTGTTTCCTCCTATTTTCACTTTCCTTGAGAAACAAGTATGATTACTGGGTAGGTTACAGATAGTTTACGTGACGAGAGAACATTGATACAAAGTTGTGATTGATGAGTCACTCAGATGAAGAGAAAAGAACCGTACATGAACTATCATCACTATCAATATGAAGTTAGTTTTATGGTGTAGTACACTTGACAATCACTTTTACTTTTATAAATGTGACAATGAATTACATTTCACCTAGAAAATAAACGGAAAAGATGGCTCGTTACGTACAAATGTGAACTAAAAATGCTCCTCTCTCTTTATATAGTGAATACATTTATTGAGTTTCACACTAATTTGTTAACGTTTGTTTTCCCAAGTCTCTGACCTATTTCCTATGTTGAAACACTAACTCAAGTATTAGTTCTAACACTACCTTACGATCCGTATTTGTATTTCTTAATGACTACGTTTGGTTACGCAACGTGCGTCGTAGCTACCATCTATCCGTAAACTGCCGTGATCAATTCAATGCTTCTTCATTTATGCCCATAAAAATATTTTTATATATGGTGTATGGCTAGTGGAAGTAAGATATGATTGGTCACTGAGCGCAGGCAAACAGATACTCGGCTTACACTTGGTGATTTTCCTTCCTATTAATGATTTCTGTTCTGAACTCAATAAGTGTAGACCGCTTTGTAATTGTGTTGAATAAAGTATTGTCTAATCTATGCTCTGGTTCTCTTATTTTGGTTGTGAATCATGTATCTGGTAAAACGTGGTTCAATCTGTTTTGTATCATATCGATCTAGTATCCAGTATAGTATTAGCAAAACCTTGATCGCTAGTCGTACTATCGTTTATATCGTGAAAACAAAATATTTCTTTTTTATTTTTATATCGGTATATATGAGAGTAAAACCTGACGAAGAACTCATTTGAAAACAATATTGCCCTCCTATTCATGTTCTAATTTACACGATGACAATTTTTAACGTCAGAATCACAATCTGTCTATACACACGCATAATAAATTCATAAATACAGAAAGTGAAAAGAAAAACATTATTACCGTCAAGTACTCACCTGTCAGTATCGGGTTACCATCAACATACACAGTATGAGATGAAAAATTAGTTAACCAAAATATACCATCTTTACTTAAGCGTATTTGACCATGACAACGTGATATACGTCCACTGTCAATACCTTCCATTGATAAATCGATATGCGGTTGATAAACGAATGAATTACGACCAAATATGACCTAGAAAATATCAGCAAAGAAAGAAGGAAGAGTGTGATAAATTTCTTTTTTAAATGATGAGGAAAATTTGTAGCTCATGTGGAAGTAGTCTTCTCTATATGAGTAAAACTAAAGAAAAATTTTGAGAGTAGCCTTTAAGTAAAGTAAACAGTATAGTCGGAAGCCGAGTATATATATAATCAACATAAAATATGATACAGATGTTCATTCGCCCGAACTGACATTACCTGAATAGCACCACAAAATAAAAACAGCAAATTAGATCGAAATAATCTAGTAGCAAAAATTAGAAGAAAGACTAAGTCTTAAGAGTAAGGTTCGAAAAGCCTGAATGGAAAAGCATACATGGATAGAAATTGGAATTCAAGACTGAGAGGAAGATAACATATGGATGTATTGTTCTGTCGTGTACTATTGTTCAGTTTTGACTCCCTCAAGTTATTATTAATTAATTACGATTAGTCAGCCCCAACATTAACGATTTGATTTGATTTGATATAACAAACAACAATTCTTAATTCACATATTACAATTTCCAAATGATGTACTCTGTCTTAAATCTGGTCAATTTTATGGATTATTAATTTGGATTTATAATTGTAGAACCTGATGAGAAATTATTGAAAAGAATATTCTTCGTCCATACAACTGTGTTTTTAATATAATGGGAATTTTCCGGAGGTAATTACGAATCGATTACGTATTCTCTTTTCCACGTATAATATAGTTTCGTTCGTACTATAATTTCTTATTTATGCTGATGCGCTGTCAGATAACTAATCTATATAATCACATGAATTCTGAGTCATGAACTGAATTGTGTGGTACTGCAGAGGTTTTTCTACCTGTTGTGTTGTTCTGTTCTGGTCTTTGAGTAGGTGAGTGTGGGAAACTGTTTCCTGGGTTAATCGGTGTTAAGTATGTACTTCAGCCGCTATCTCAATGTCATTGAGTTACTTGTCAGAAAAAGTAATTAAGTAAGTCTAACATTCAACCTAGGCGAATAAATCAATAATCGAACTATATAACATATAACTACTCCTATAATAGCGGCCCTACCACATGAGCATCGATACAACACAAAAATGGGGCTTTCTTGATATCACATCACAGAGTGAGAAAAATACATCAAAAACCTTTTTTTCTTTTATCAAAAATTGTGTTCTCGATCCCGTAAGAGATGCTAATGCTGGATAAATTGGTTGTGGATCCATTATTTCTAGACCATTAGTTACAAACATTTCAACTAGACGTGTCCAACGTCTAGCCTCTTCTTTATTTCGACGTAAATGTGCCCACAAACGTCCGCGACGTCGATGTAATTCTAATCGACGCTAGAACAGAACAAAAATTATTATCCAATGAATTATCAATTTCATCTTGGCTGGAATTATGAATATACATCGAAATATGAAGACAAAATCTATTCACAAATGATTGATCACTGGGTGGTGGTTGCAGGTCAGAGACGTTACCACTGGGCTATCTAGGCCGCGAGTGACCTCCTGTAGGGCTGAGATGTATCCACAATAAATTGATCACTCAGTGGTGATCAATGTCATATGTGTCAAGTCCTTTTTAGTGCATATCGAATACTATCGACCAAGTCGCAATGTAGCCACTAGTCTAGGTGACTCGACATCTGTCATGGAGAACCAGTTCCCTCAAGACTACAGGCACACTTTGCTGATGAGTGCCAAATAGCACAAAATCTGGGTCCAGGGTCTCCTGTTGACTACATCCAACCACAACCTTATCTCAGACAAAATCTATTTATAGGACAGGTATTAGTAACCTGCTTATGCAAATGGAAGATGGTCGTACAATATTGTGAATCGATTGAAGGAAGGGATATAAAATACTGGATCCTGACTCAGTGGTTTAAAGGTTAAGCGCTTGTTATATTTTAATCAGCATAGAAATAAAGCATAGTAAATTACTAAAATGTTTGTCAAATCATTTCTCATAGATAGCAATCAATTATACTCGAGAGTTCGATTAAGTCACGTTTCTATCGTTTGACAAACCTCTAGCGCTGAGGAAGAAGACTATGATTGAATGAGAAGCTTTATTATTGAAAGCTTAATAATAATTTCTACAACTCCAAAGACGGTTTTCTCTTGAAATATTAGAGGTCATATAGAGACAATTTTGAATCTATCTTTAATTTTGTCTAGAACACTGGCGTGTTGCCCACTGTTACACATTACTAAGAGGACTACCTCCACACGTAAGACCAAGCACTCTTGGGTTCCCATGTTTATTATGTAATGAAAACTACCCCTTAGACCAATGCGGAAGGTTTAGAGATAAGGATATTAATGAAAAGATAGAATTTGTACTAAAGAAGTTGTGTCTGTTTGAAGGCAAACCACATAGCAAGAAACTGTCGAGCACCGAGGTCATGTGCCGTCGAAGGATGTGGCTGGAGACGCCATACCTTGTTACACAGGAAGCCAGAAGAGCAGAGAGATAGTAATAGTATTGTCCACATCAATACCGAACTCTGTACTGAGGAAAGTGTTAAACGTGTACAAAGACAAGTAGCAGAAAAGAAAATTGTTGACGTTAAACCCAAGGTTGCTAAACCGAAAACTATAATGCATTCTGCTGTTAAACCCAAATCAACTCCAAAAAGCCTAATGAAAAGGTCACTGAACCGAAAGTCAAGACACCGAAGAAGCCAGTAACTAAGACCCTGAAGAAGCAGCAGCACATATTCACCGTGATATCGTACATGATGTTGAGAAAGGCGCCTTTGTACGAGTTGATAATAAGAGTAAGGGTGCATCTGGTAGCTTTAAACGAGCTAATGCTAGTCTTAGATTACGTGTAGTTGGGACCAAAATAAGATTGCAAATGCCCTTTCAGAAAGAGGTTGTGGATGGCATTTTAACATTCCTAGAGCTAGTCATTGAGGCAGTGTATATGAATGCATAATAAAGTCGATAAGAAGGATTCAACGATCGCTACTGTTTCAGAAGGTATTGACGGACGAGACTTTGGAGACGTTTTTAATAGAGGCTGAAGGAATACTAAGCAACCAACCACTCGTAAAGCTAGTTAATGACCGTGATAACCTGGATATACCCGCATCAAATAAGTTATTGTTAGTTCATAGAGGTGTATCATTCGATGAAGCGCAGATGAGTAAAACGTGCTTACATAACAGATGGAAGGAAGCACAACAACTAGCCAACCTATTCTTGAACGGATGGTTACAAGAGTACCTACCAACCCTTCAAGCGACATGAGAAGAAATCTACAACCTGGAGATTTAGTGTCAATAAACAATACTGGCTCGCAGAGAAATCTGTGGCTGAAAGCTATAGTTAGACAGGTCCAGATGGACGAGTCAGAACAGTTTGGCTGAAGACAGCAAGTGAAGAGATCAGTAGTGATATACGGAACCTGTGCCTATTGGAATAGGCCGATTATTTGAGCGCGGCAGTAGCGAAGTCAAGTCATTGTTTAAGCGCCCACCACGTCAATCCGGTCGGATGTGTCTGTCGACTGTCCCTGTTGCATTTGACCTGCAAATTGAAGGACATTATTAGAGTATTGGTGTGACTCATAATTTTTTACTCATTTCGATAAAACACGCAGTACTGGTCGGTATGGTTGTGCGTTCCACTTGATGACTAAAATTCCTTTAACTACTGTACTAATCTAGTTGTTTTTATGTTTAGAAATAAAGTTGAAAGTCAAGTTGTCCTTGTTCTGACTACAGCTTTCACATAGACTCTGGGATCGCCAGTATCGCGTTTACAGTTCTAGTCGTATATCTGTAGGACAAATTATATCCTACAACAGATACTCCTCGGATGATTAGATACCATGTCACCCAGCTCCACAGTCAAAAGAGACGTTATCACTGAATTATTTGGGCTGAGACTGACGTTCTGTAGGATTGAGAAGTGGTTAGAATTATTTAATCACTGAGCAGTGACCGATATCGTGTATACTAAGTCCAAAGAACGAAATGACAAAAGAAAAATCGAATATCATCTACAATATAAATTGTCCCAACTGCGAGGAACACTACATTGGACAAAGTAAATGGCCACTTCACCTTTGCCTGCACGAACACTGATTAGTGGTCAAATGCCATGAAGTATTCTCGCTTATATCAATCAACTGTGGATACACATCCGACCAAAAAAATCCTGAGATCTTGGATATAGGAAATTCTAAAAACACCAGAGAATTTTCCAAAGCTCGGCACTCAGGTCAATCAGCAATTAATAAACAAATTAAAATCGATACAATCTATTAACCAATCAGAAGAACCGTGGACAAATATAGGACCGAGGATCAAATCAACAGAAAATATAATCCAAACAAAGAAGTACACAATGACAGGTTAAAAGTCAACAATAGCCAATCAAGATCGAAGTCTACAGGACAAACTGCGTCGTATGTTGAGAAGTTCGAACACTTCACTTCTGTCTGAAGTTTGTGCTGATGATGTTGTTCAGAAGAACGATGAAAGCTCCACGACCAAACCAAATAGCTCAGAGAACAAAACTCCATCAAAAGTCCGTCTTAGTGTTGATCTAACTCTATTGACCAGCCAGTACTGCTTATAGTCCAGATTGTTTGATGGCGACGTCTCTTCTGACTGTCATATGATCCAATACTCTGACAAGCATAAGTTCCCTTAAGGTTGCAGACACACCTTATCGACGAGTGTTAAGAAGTACGAAACCTAGGTCGAGCAGGATTTTTGTCGACTACCTCCAAACGCCATCTGACGTTTCAATATAGTGCATGGGACATCAAGTAGCCGAAAATAGTGTCCAGAATGTAGCTTGGTCGATAGAATCCAATCAGTACTAAGATTTGACATACAAGACAATGGCAACTACTACTCAGTGATTAATTAATTGTAAAGATGATGCCTCTACTAACTGTTTGATAGTTTTCATACATATTCAGTAGGAATTCAGCGTTAATGTTATGTTTTTTATCAGAGGCAGACAATCTCCTCGTGTGAACAATGGTGATGAGGACTACTGAAAGCTGCTGTGAATCCTTAGCTCAGAGAAATCACTGTTGATAACCTCAAACTTTTAATCCTCTACATTATGTCGTCCTTCAATTACCAATAAACAATCTCTTGAAATATATATACAACAACGATGTGCAACAATACAATAACAGTACTAAACAGTACGTGTAACAAAACTGATGTGGGAGAGAATCATAATGATTAGTTTACTTAATCAGACCTGTCGATGGTCTGATAGGCGTTAGATGAGTTATATATTCTCCTACCCATATCATTACTGTGATTGTTGTCGGTTTTTGGTGCAGAAATGTACTTACGTTCTAGTCAGATTAGTCACGTGTTAGTATTCTGAGTTGTGTTGAATTCCTGTAGAATAGACACTGGGAGGGTATCTAGTATAGATATCTGTTTAATGCAAATTAGCGTCCTATACGCATAGACGAGGAAAACCGAATGTTATAACAAAAACCTTTAAAAAAATATATTCATATGTTACTATCATGTGACTTTGTGGTGAGACTATTATTTATAGACAACTGTTGAGCGAATCGAAAGTGACCTTGGAAACATCCACCAATTTACTAGAGCTAAATGAGGATTAGAAACTTGTGTGAAGGACAACTATTATGATTTACAGTTGATAGTTATGGTTAGGAATTAGATTTAGGGTTTTCATCACGAACCAACATCAGCTAAAATGGCAAAACGCTATCTAACCAAATGGATGAATGAACTTAGCACCAAAATCTAAGACGCGTTATACTAAATATGATTTGTTCATTCACAAATTATCTCGATCGTTGCTCCTACCTTGATGTGGTGGTCAGACTTGTCTATCGTGATGAAGCAACCGAGCTATGCTGACTGGAACAATCGTTTTTCAAGTTTCTACCATGTCAGAAAGGTCGGTTGAAGAACAACAAGACTGAAAGCGGTAAACCCAAGGTCCGAAGACAAAGTCCTACTGCTGACTGTACAGAGGTGTGACGGCAGTAAGGTGTTTTCTTCAGACAACCAGCATCTGCAGCGATGCTGCCTTCCCACAAGGAAGGGTGGGGTTTGAAAAGGTCAACCTTAAAAATGCACACCTCACCTTATCCACGGATATCCGTCTCCGACGGTCACTGTATTCATAATCAACCACCCTCTTTAATTCCTATTATTCCACCTACATCGACTTTCAACTCTAAACTTCCTCTTTCGGCTTTGTTATATCCGGTGAAGATTAAATTACGGGTAACTTCCAAGGACTATTCATGGACTAATATTCTTATTGTATAACTACTCAACAATTACACTATGTATATTTATATTCCTTTTATGATAAGCTTTATTTTGACCTATAATTTATTATTGTACGATTTACGGTTCTTAAGCTACGCTCAGTCTATTAGTTACTGTCCCCTTCATTCATAGTCACTTTTTGGCTTATTTGTGTACACATGTTATTTTCTATTTTATGTTACGTTGTGGTCTGTCTGGTTGATATATAAACCGATTATGTCTGAATTAAACGATTCGACTCATATTACGGAAGCTGATATTCTGTTCTGGACTCAAGTGGAAGGGCTCGGAGGACATAGGACCAATAAGGACGCTAAACTGCCCACACCGGTTGAACGTCATTGGTTGGCCTAGTGTGAATATTCGTATAAGTCGTATTCGGATTGGTAGATAATTCGTGTGATAGAAAAACCAGACGTCAAGGTCATAACAGACTTCTTCCTCAAGTGTCACCATAACCAACGATTCTAGTGCGCAAAACATTCCCAGGTCTATTGAAACCACGCTCCAAACTACACATTTCAGCCTTCAACTCACGCACACTATGTCAAATCGGTCAGCGGCCCTCCTTGGCTAGAACCCTAGAATCTCGTACCATTGATTTATGCTGTGTCTCCGAAGCACGCATACAAGATCCCAGTGTGGTCATTCACTTGACCTCACCTCGGCAAAAGGGAGAGCCGACGAGTTAAACCCTCCGTGTATCTGGAGACCCGATGACCAGTTCTTGTGGACTGGCAGGTGTAGGCATAGCACTAAGCATGGGGGCGGAACAAGCGCTGTTAGAGTGGGGCCCCGTTAACAGTCGTTTATGTGCTGTTCGGCTAAATGGATCGATGGAAGATTTTCGCTCATTTTGAAATACCTGCTTAGACTCCGACTATGCTCTAATACGAGCACGCATCTCCTTGCACCTCACTGGACGCAAAAAAGCAACACTAAAATGAGCCATTAGAAGTGAATTGAGTAGCGAGAAAACCAAATGTAGATTCCAGGAACAACTGAGGTCACACTTAGGTAGTTCTGAAAACGAGGCTGACCCAGATGTTGATTGGAAAGATATACAAACAGCTGTGGAAAAAGCAGTGACATCTATTAGTACTTAAACCACAGGGTTAAAAGAACCAATGGATTTCTTCAAGGTCCATTGTACTGATAGATTCTCGTAAACTCGTCCCGTCAGGCTCTGAACACGATGAAGAGCGAAAGCAAATCAGATCAAGGTTGACCAACAGTCTAAAGAACGACCGTGAGAAGTGGTCAGCAACAAAAGCAAAAAAGATGGAAAAGGTAGTGGCTGTAGGTAACATCAGAGAGCTTTTTAGACTAACAAAAAAAACTGGAACTAAAAATTCAAGTGTAAGTGAGACTATCTCGGAAAAAGACGACATTCCTATCTACTCCCAGTCCAGACGTTTAGAACGATGGGCGGAACATTTTAGAGAACAGTTGCGCTGGCTTTCAGCTACTATACAACTACCCTCCATTTCCAGACAGTGTGAATGGAACATTGAAGTAGGTCCCCCAACTCTTGCTGAAGTTCAAAAGGCTATAGTTAATCTGAAACGAGGAAGGGCAGCTGGTCCAGATGGATTGGCTTCAGAGGTCTTTAAGGATGGTGGTCCAATTTTAGCGATTAGGTTGACTAATATTTTAGCTAAAATCCCATCTGACTGGTCACAATCACTTATCATCCCAATATATAAGAGAAGGTCATAATCATCCTGTGACAACCATAAAGGGATTAGTTTGACTAACATAGCATCTAAATTACTAGAATCAATAATTATCAGACGCGTAACAAAGACTCGTGAACTGCAAACACGAGAGAATCAAGCTGGCTTCAGACCTGGTCGTGGCTGTATCGACCACATATTCACCATTCGTCAGGTTCAAGAACACAGGCATACTCATAGGCGTTTGACAATGGTGGTCTTTCTCGACTTAAAAGCAGCACTTGACTCGGTAGACCGCGAGATTCTGTGGCAGTGTCTGTCATTGAAAGGCGTACCCCAGAAGTACATAAACCTTGTGAAGGCTTTTTACTCGAACACTACCAGTCGAGTCAGAGCTTATGGCGAACTGTCATCTGCTTTTGCAACCTCAAGTGGTTTCCGTCAAGGCTGTCCACTTTCTCCATTTCTGTTTAACTTCATCAAAGACCTACTGATGGAAATAATGCTCTCGTCGACTGAATTCTCGGGTATTGATATCCTTCCAGGAGGTCCACTTATCGACTTAGTATATACAGATAACATAGTCCTGTTCGGTGAAGACGCTGATAAAATGCAAAGTCGTCTGGTAGGACTGAGGAACAATGCCAGAATATTTGGGATGCGCTTCTCTCCTTCTAAATGCAAGTTGTTGCTTCAGGACTGGCCTGCGTCAACACCTGAACAAAAGCAAGGGAATGAAGTAGTCGAATACGTTGACAACTTCACTTGTCTTGGAAGTCTGATCAGCCCTAATAAATTCGAGTCTGACGAAACCTCTGTACGGATTCAGAAAGCTCGTTTGGCTTTTACCAACTTACATCACCTATGGCGAAGGCGAGATATTCGTCTATCAACTAAAAGACGAGTATACTGCGCGGCAGTTCGTCCTGTTTTAATTTACGGCAGCGAAACATGGCCATTAAGGATAGAACACACTCGTAAGCTACTAGTATTTGATCACGGATGCCTTAGAAATATTGCTTGCATCTGCGGGGATCACTGGGTAAGTAATAGTGAGGTTAGACGTAGGGTATTAGGGAATGATGGTAAACCAGTTGATGAAATTGTGAATTTTCATCGACTGAGATGGTTGGTCCGCGTGTCACATATGCCTGAACACCGATTAACACGACGTGCAATGCTAACCGGTGTTGGGGATGGTTGGAAGAAAGTTAGGGGCAGCCAAATCAAAACGTGGCATCAGTGCTTGAAGTCACCAACTTTTAGTCTTAACCATGTTGGTAGATGCAGACTACTTGGTTGGGGTCCGCGTGACTATCGTAACCAATGGTTGGGAACTCTTGGTGACATGGCTCAGAACCGATCACAATTGCGTCTCTAGTTAAAGCGTGAGATTAAAATTAATTTATACATTTCTGCGAACTAATTCTTTCTTACTGTATTATATCCTTATACACAATGTTTCTTTTATATATTACTACCATTGAAGTAACTACCTCTATGAATTTCGTGTCCGTCTTGTTGTGCTAATGGACATCTAAGATGCAGTTGGATGATCTAGACTTCGCAGATGATCTGGCCCTTCTATCCCAAACGCAACAACAGATGCAGGAGAAGACAAACAGTGTGGCAGCAGCCTCAGCAGCAGTAGGTCTCAATATACACAAAGGGAAAAGCAGGATTCTCCGATACAACACAGAATGCACCAATCCAATCACAATTGACGGAGAAGATTTGGAAGATGTAAAAACCTTTACATATCTGGGCAGCATCATTGATGAACATGTTGGATCTGATGCAGATGTGAAGGCGCGGATCGGCAAAGCAAGAGCAGCATATTTACAACTGAGGAACATCTGGAACTCAAAGCAACTGTCAAACAACACCAAGGTCAGGATTTTCAATACAAATGTCAAGACAGTTCTACTGTATGGGGCAGAAACCTGGAGAACTACGAAAGCCATCATCCAGAAAATACAGGTGTTTATTAACAATTGTCTACGCAAAATACTTCAGATCCGTTGGCCGGACACTATTAGCAACAACGTACTGTGGGAGAGAACAAACCAGATCCCAGCGGAGGAAGAAATCAGGAAGAAGCGCTGGGAGTGGATAGGACACACATTGAGGAAAGCACCCAACTGCGTCACAAGACAAGCCCTCACTTGGAATCCTCAAGGCCAAAGGAAAAGAGGAAGACCAAAGAACACATTACGCCGAGAAATGGAGATAGACATGAGAAAAATGAACAAGAATTGGATGGAACTAGAAAAGAAGGCCCAGGACAGAGTGGGTTGGAAAATGCTGGTCAGCGGCCTATGCTCCATTGGGAGCAACAGGCGTAAGTTGTTGTGCTAATGAGGTGTAGCAACTTGGACTGATCCATATATGTGCCTGGTTCTACGCTGTAGCTGATTGACTGGCTGATCATAAATTATAGTCTCGCCTCTTGTTTTTTTAATAACTAACACAAGTTGGTCAATTACTTTTGTTTATGAAGTCTATTGTAAAACGTTTAGTTTATCATATGGTTTGTGTACTTTGGTTTAAATTGATAATATTACATAGGTAACTAGTGTTTGTGAAATCGTAAGTTTCTTGGTTCAATGATAGATTCCTACAGTATCGTGTCAATCTTATTCGACTAAAAAAATCTACCAAAATAAGTAGTCGTATTTTTCTGCGAAAATTAACTCCATACATTTCCACCTATAGAAATTCGATTGAATGAACAGACGATTTAAGGATGTTAGCGGGACATAGACTGGGTTAAAGCATGCTCAATGCACGATTGCTTTGGTGCACGCTGATTGGTTAATTCTTATCTAATCAGCACTAGTCGATACTTGGAGAATACTCTAGAATCTTTTCATGTAAAAACTATAAATATACTAACGTTTTCCATATTGTGCTTCTTACTTCCACCTAACCTTGTTATTTGGAATATAATCTTTTTCCTGTTCAACCGTGTTCTGATTTGGGGACTTGTCGAGTGAATCGGTGTACGAGAATACTAAACAATAGGAATAGCTGGGTCATAACCTGTAAGAAAGAAATATAACAAAGGATGATAACAATCGAGGGTTTTTCGTTAACTATTGAACTGGACTAGTAAGTTGAGGTTATTCGCAACTTGGTATCCACAAGGAAGGAAAAGAAATAGAGTAAAAAACACATGGCTGTGATACTTTAACGTGGACATTAGGACCATGAATGGCACCTAACACTAACTGGGAAAGAGAGCCCAAGATAAAGTTGATTGGAACAAAATTAGTTGACGTTGTCAAAACAATAAGTTAGCTGTAACAGTAATCAAAACTGAGCAAATGACTGAAAAATAGCTGACTACGCCTATTATAACAAACCATAGTTTTGAAGAATAGATTTCTACTTCCTCACTTACAGCAACAACACAACTACTCAATAATTAGAGTAGAAAAATACTTACTTTAAAATCAAATTCTTGATTACTTAGTAATGATGGTACAGGTGATGAACTTATAAAGGACAATAAATGTGATTTATTACTTGTTTCTTGTATTAGTAGTGAGTGACTCTGATCATGGTCGATTGACGATTTCAACTCTAGACCTGTTGCTATTGCTCCACGTGTACTGGACGTTGTTGTTGTTGAAGAAGAAGAAGAAGCGGCAGAAGTCGGAGAAGAGTGGTGCTGTAGACTAGGATGTACAAGTGAATCATTTAATTGACTAGAATATTCTTTAAGGAGTACTTCCAAGACTGTTTGTGTAACAAGACCTTGGAAACCATGATATGATGTTTGATTTAGCATATGTTGTCTACGTGACACTGTCGATGGTTCAGTTAATTTAGGGATTCCTGCAACGACTGCATTGGTTACTGTCTCCTCTAATAATAATTCTGTATCAGAAAAACTTTGTGGATCACCACCTAATGCTATAGAATTAGAATAACCAACATTTTTCAGCAAAGATATACCATCACAATTTTTTATTGCTGTTGTCGTCGCACCTGTTGTTTTGACATCTGGTGAAGTCGATAATGAGGTGTTAAAGTTAGGTATTGACTTCAACTTTACACCATCTTTTACAACGATGCAATGGCAACTGTAGAAACGACACCACTGACGATATAAATCTAGTTCATCTCGTCCATGGTAGAATACTGTTGGATATTTGCGTAAAATTTCTGTAAATATGGAGGGATTCTAGGATAACGAATGAAAGAAAACACGTGCAGAAATCAGTCACGTATATTCATTAAATTTCTAATTGGAAAACTTTCAACAAAACAGCTGGGGTAATTATTCATTATAATTCAGTTATGTGGAAGAGTCAATCTACTCAGCAAGGTACAAAGGAATATGACTACTTTACACTGTCCAAAGAAGGATAAGATCCCACCTTATGTTACAATCAACCATACCTGTCACCGGTTCGTATGGATATATTAAAAAACAATAAGCATCAAAAAATAACCGATAAGATTATTTTAATCCAAACCTCTAAGGAAATCTTATTAAATTAGTGTGGAGGGATCTGTGAAGATTGTAGAATTTTCATAATTTAAATCGCGAACTGATCTAACTAGACCACCATTGAAACCTGAGAAAGAGTGGACTGCCGTTTCACTCTAGTATGGGACCGCCTAACAGTGCGCAGCTGCGACCCTGCATCAGGAAATCATACCCAGGAACTTCCGTATCGCGCGCTAACACGACCTATAGACCACTGAGGTGGCATCTAACAATGTACATATCTAACATCAGGCGCGGGACTGAAGACACACAGTCCGATCCCCGACGCCGAGTCGTGGATAGGCACTGCTGGAGAGTCCCATACCAGGAGGAAATGGCCGTCCAGTGCTCTCAGGTTTCATTAATGGTCTCGCTAGGATCAGTTTGTGATATGACAAAACGTCTTTTCTATAACCATCAACATCAAAAGGTTTAAACCTTGTTTATTTATGTTATTATTAGTAGTAAGGATTTGAATTATCCCGTTGTTTGATATTCAGGAGTGAATTTAAACAGCCTTTGTTGGTATATATGCATCCTGTGCAAATAGCTTCGATATAGCCATTTTGTTACAATGTTTATGGATCAGATGGATTTCGCCTGGTACTGGAATTCATAATACTCCTTTAGTCCTATTTTGAACTCGTTAGTTGGATGGGTCAGCACCGCGGTGTAGGTATTCGCACTGAGACTCAAACGCAGTAAGAAGCTCAGTAGGTAATCCGCTGACATTTGAAACGAAAGGTTCGAGTGGTAATGTGAACATCAACACTGAGATCAAGGTACATTCAGATGAGGAGTTTGAAATAAGGTGAAAATTGTGTTCACTATTTCCCTGTTACTCATGATCCACCTATCCCGAACTATTTATATCTAAAAACATATCAGAAACTATTTTCCACATTTTTGAAACCTCTCGTATTTATATAATTTACTCAGATTTATCTCTTTTCTAATAGTATTTTCTAATTTACCGTTCAACAAATCAACCTCATGTTGGAAAAGATATTCAAAGCTATAGAAAATCGCAATACTTACTCACTATCTGATGTTATTTTTATTGAGTGAAATTTTAATTTCCAGATTTTTTCACTTCTAAATTCCCACCATGGGGGCTCCTCGTCATGTAAGTTTTAAATCAAAAGATATTCCCAAACACAGACTGGGTCATCCCATATACATACCATATGCTTATGCTTTTACACAACCTCAGGGTCAGACGGAAGGTGAGAAATTACAAGCAATTAGAGTAAGTCGATCATGCATCACCGTGGTTTTTGTATGAACTAATGATTCATTTGTACTTGGTGACTGCCTGATTTCGAATTCCAAATACAATATGTTTATTTGCGTTCACTTAGTTCTATTTGGCCTTAATTACGCTATTTCGAGGATTCCTAATTCGTATAATAATTCAAATACTTTTACCCATCACAGTTACTATTTTCGAAAAAGCTTCCCACAAAAAGGCCGTGCGCGACCGGCCTCAAGCATTTGTCCCTTGGGTTCTGTGGTCACGCTCCCAGGTCGTTAACTTACTTACGCCTGTTACCCCCAATGAAGCATAGGCCGCCGACCAGTATCTTCCAACGCACTCTGTCCTGGGCCTTCCTTTCCAGTTCTATACAATTTTTGTTCATTCGTCTCATGTCTGTCTCCATTTCTCGGCGTAATGTGTTCTTTGCTCTTCGTCTTCCCCTTTGGCCTTGACGATCACATGTGTGGGCTTGCCTTGTGACGCAGTTGGGTGCTTCCCTCAATGTGTGTCCACCCCATACAGTAAAACTGTCTTGACATTTATATTGAAAATTCTGACCTTGGTGTTGGTTGGCAATTGTTTTGAGTTCCAGATGTTCTTCAGTTGTAAATATGCTGCTCTTGCTTTGCCGAACGTACCTTCACATCTGCATCAGATCCACCATGTTCATCAATGATGCTGCCCAGATATGTAAAGGTTTTTACATCTACCAAATCTTCACCGTCAAGTGTCATTCGATTATTGCATGCTGTGTTGTATCGGAGTGTTATAACTTGTGGCCTGAGTGTGACCTGTTAATGGATAAGTAATGATACCGCCAATTAAAGAGCAGTGACTTATCGATCGGATCAATGACGCGTTAACCCGTATGAGCAGTCTAAATTCCTGATTGGTCTCGCTTCCTGTTTAGTCCAGTCAGTTAAGTCCAGAACACCAATCCGAGCCTCTGCTGTATAAATAGTTTAGTTATTTAACAATTATATGATAAAAATATACGTTTAGTATTGATTCGTAAATGGATCCTAGAAGTTACCATTCATTATGCTTATCGGGAGATAACACGGAGATATTTGTTTTTTCCTTTGTGTATGTTGAGACCTACTGCTGCTGAGGCTGCTGCCACACTGTTCGTCTTCTCCTGCATCTGTTGTTGCGTTTGGGATAGAAGGGCCAGATCGTCTGCGAAGTCTAGATCATGCAACTGCATCTTAGATGTCCATTGTATCCCGCGCTTCCCTTCAAACGTTGACGTCTTCATGATCCAGTCGATCACCAGGAGAAAGAGAAAGGGTGAGAGTAAGCAACCTTGCTTGACAACGGTCTTTACCTCGAACGAGTCTGTCAACTGTCCTCCATGCACGATTTTGCAGTTTAATCCATCATAGGAATTCCGCATGATATTGACTATCTTGTCAGGTACGCCGTAGTGTCGAAGAGGCTTTCATAGTGATGTCCTGTCCACGCCATCAAATGCTTTTTCGTAGTCAATGAAGTTGATGTAGAGTGTTGAATTCCATTCAATTGATTGTTCCACGATGATCCGTAGTATTGCGATTTGGTCTGTACACGACCGATCATTACGGAATCCCGCCTGTTGGTCACGAAGTTGGGTGTCTGTGGAGTCCTTCATTCTGTTTAACAATACTCTGTTGAAGACTTTTCCCGGTATTGAGAGAAGAGTGATGCCCCTGTAATTATCACAGTTGCTGAGATCGCCTTTCTTTGGTGTTTTGACCAGAAGTCCTTCTTTTTAGTCTGTTGGTACTTGTTCCTCATCCCAAATCTTACTGAAGGGAATGTGCAATATCTTTGCAGTTACTGCTACGTCTGCTTTCAGTGCCTCTTTCGGAATGTTGTCTGGTCCTGATGCTTTTTCGCTCTTGATTTGTCTGATAGTCATCCTGATCTCTTCGACTGTTGGTGGGCCAACATCGATTGGGTAGTCCGTGGGTGCTACTTCGATGTTGGGGGGGGGTCAGTGGGGCAGGTCGATTCAAGAGTTTTTTGGAGTGCTCTACCCACCTGTGTGCTTCCTTCTCTTGCAGCCATTTCTGCCGTCATTTCTAAATCTTCCATATATTTGCGTTTGTCGGTTCTGATGCTCCTCTTCACTTGCTTGTTTACTTCTGTGTATTCAGCTTGTGCCTTGGCTTTCTCTGCTCTTGTTCGACAGGTATTGATTGCTGCCTTGCTGTTCCTCCTTTCTTGAATCTAATCCAGTGTATCAACAGTGATCCATTCCTTGTGATGGTGCTTCTTGTGGCCCAGAACCTCATGACATGTTAATGTTATTGCCTCGTTTATCACTTCCCAGTTGCTCTCGATAGTGGTTCCCTCTCCACTGAATAGATCATGGAAGGCCTAGAACTTATTGCTGAGGGCTATCTTGAATTTGTTGAGTTTGTCAGTATCCCAAAGAAAACCCGTACTAGAATCCTCTGATGTTGTCCGCCCCGCTGTCCAGTGCTTCTTAAGTTTCAATTTCATTTTGGTGACCAGCAAGTGATGATTTGATGTTACATCACCTCCTCTCCTGGTTCTCACATCCTCCATCGTCCTCCTGAACTTTTTGTCGATGCAGATATGGTCGATTCGGTTCTGCGTAGTGTGAGCCAGTGAAGTCCATGTGGTTTTGTGTATGCATTTGTGTGGGAATATAGTGCCGCATATGACCAGTTTATTGAAGGCACATAAGTTTGCAAATCTCTCACCATTTTTGTTCCTTTCTCCTAGTTCATGTCGTCCCATGATGTCTTCATATCCGGTGTTAGCCATTCCAACCTTGGCATTTAGATCTCCCATCAGAATGGTCAACTTCTTTGTTGGGCACTTCTCGACAATTGACTTCAGCCAATCGTAGCGTCGGATGACGTTCATTGTAATGCCCTCTTTCTTTGTTCTGAAGGAGGCTTTGATGATCCTTGGTCCATGAGATTCCCATCCCACAAGTACATTTTGTGCTTCCTTGGACAGCATCAATGCAACTCCTTGTGCTTGTGGAGCATTTTCTTCATCATGGCCGGAGTATAGCAGAAGCTCCCCTGAAGCAATTCGTTGTTGTCCAACCTGCGTCCAATGTGTTTCACTGACCCCAAGCACCTCCAGGTTGTATCTCCTTATTTCTGCAGCAATTCGGAAAACTCTCCCGGTCTCCCACATTGTACGAGTATTCCATGTATCTAAATAAATAGTTGCTCTGGTTGTCAGAAGGGGCATGGGCCTCGTGACTTCCGAAGGAACTCGACTCTCATCATGAGGCGTCATAGTCAGTCAGTCACAATGTAGAACTTCGTCCGTACGTACATCAGTTCGAGTTGCCACACCACATTAGCACAGAGATGCAGTACTTACTTATTTCCTTAGACCTGTTACTCCTCGTGAAGGAGCATAGGCCGCTCACCAGCATTCTCCACCCAACCCTGTCCTGGGCAATCCTTTCTAGCTCCGTCCAGTTGTAATTCATCGTTTTCATATCTGCTTCTATTATCCGACGCAATGTGTTCTTTGGCCTTCCTCTTTTCCGCTTCCCTTCAGGATTCCAAGTTAGGGCTTGCCTCGTGATGCAGTTTGACGATTTGCGTAATGTATGTCCTATCCCTTTCCATCGTCTTTTCCTAATTTCTTCGTCAGCTGGAAGTTGGTTTGTTCTCTCCCACAGAAGGCTATTGCTGATGGTATCCGGTCAATGGATGTTGAGTATCTTGCGTAGACAGCTATTTATAAATACTTGTACTTTCTTGATTGTGGTTGTTGTAGTTCTCCAAGTTTCAGCTCCATACAGTAGAACTGCCTTGACGTTCGTATTGAAGATTCTCACTTTGATACTGGTTGAAAGTTGTTTTGAGTTCCATATGTTCTTCAATTGTAGGAATGCGGCCCATGCTTCGCCAATCCTCGCCTTTACGTCTGCATCTGAACCTCCTTGTTCATCGATTATGCTTCCCAGGTATGTGAAGGATTCCACATCTTCCAGAGTTTCGCCAACAAGAGTGATTGGATTGCTGTTCTCCGTGTTGTATTTGAGGATCTTGTTTTTCCCCACGTGTATGTTGAGGTCTACTGATGCAGAGACTGCTGCTACACTGGCTGTCTTTATCTGCATTTGTTCATGTGTATGCGATAGGAGGGCTAGGTCATCTGCGAAGTCCAAATCGTCTAACTGGTCGGGCTCACCAATGAAGAGACCCGTTGATCTGACTCCATTTAGATTGTACGAATGATTGTTATCACCTATTCTCGTATATCATCGTCGACTTAGATCGCGTTAGTCCATAACGGAATTAAATAAGTCAATTAACGAGAATGCCATTTGAATACATATATTTTGTATATGAAGTGAATGAAACAGAGCCAAGCAAAATGACGCACAGGGAGGATGGCTGTGAAGCCAACTCCATCTTTGTCAAGTGTTACTCAATATTTATAGTCAGACTAAATAAAGCTACAGACATGTGATTAATGGAATAAGAAGGGCACACACATATACGCTCATATAAAAACAGTCTAGATTGATAAGCGAATAAATAGCAAGGTCAATGTATGGCTCAAGTAAAATGAATAGAATGGGATGTCCGAAAGCTCGAATAAGGTATATGGGCTTGGCATAATAACTGACACCACAAGCTGTCCAATGTATTCTGTGTTTTCCTTCAGATGTCGAGGTCTTCATAATCCAGTCGACCACCAGAAGAAAGAGGAAGGGAGAGAGTAAACAGCCTTGTCTGACTCCGGTCCTTACTTGGAATGCATCTGTCAGCTGTCCTCCATGCACGACCTTGCACTGTAGTCTGTCGTATGAGCTCCGGATAATATTGACAATCTTCTCAGGAACTCCGTAGTGTCGAAGATGTTTCCATAATGTCCTCCTATCTACACTGTCGAATGCCTTTTCATAATCCATGAAGTTGATGTATAGTGACGAGTTCCACTCAACTGATTGTTCGACGATGATCCGTAGTGTTGCAATTTGGTCTGTGCACGACCGATCCTTAAGGAATCCAGCTTGTTGATCTCGAAGTTGGGCGTCTACTGTGTCTTTCATCCGGTTCAGCAACAATCTGTTGAAGACTTTCCCTGGTATTGACAGTAGTGTAATGCCTCTGTAGTTTCCATATTTGCTCAGATCTCCTTTCTTTGGAATCTTGACGAGGTATCCTTCTTTCCAGTCGGTCGGCACTTGTTACTCCTCCCAAATCCTTTTGAATAGAAGATAAAGCATGCTTGTGGTTGCTTCGATGTCTGGTTTCAGTGCTTCAGCTGGTATGTTGTCGGGTCCTGCTGCTTTCCCGTTCTTGATTTGTCTGACGGCCATTCTGATTTCTTCCGTCGTTGGTGGGTTGACATCTATAGGAAGATCTGTGTATGCTGCTTCGATATCCGGTGGATTCATTGGAGCCGGCCTATTCAGGAGTGCCTCGAAGTATTCTACCCATCTGTTACGCTGTTGTTGAATTTCAGTGATTAGCTTGCCTTCTTTGTCTTTGACCGGCCTCTCTGGTTTACTGTATTTCCCTGCTAGTTTCTTCGTTGTATCGTGAAGCTGTCTCATATTTCCTTCTCTAGCAGCTTTTTCTGCCGTCGTTGCTAGTTCTTCCACGTATTTCTTCTTGTCGGCTCTAATGCTCCTCTTCACTTGTTTGTTTGCTTCTATGTATTCAGCTTGTGCTTGTACTTTCTCTGCTCGTGTTCGGCTGTTGTTTATTGCTGCCTTCTTGTTCTTCCTTTCTTTGATCTTGTCCAGTGTTTCTATAGAGGTCCATTCCTTATGATGGTATTTCATTAGACCGAGAACCTCTTGACACGTTGAAGTTAATGCTTCCTTGATGCCTTTCCAGTTGTCCTCCAGAGATGCAGTGGTCGATTCAAATCCCATAGTGCTAGATGTAGTAAAATTGTAAGCTATAATCAGAAAAATTAGGGTTTGAAGACGTTATTCAAGGAGTATAATCCAGTGAAATAAATTTGGAAAGAGAAAAAAGAAAGGGACATGAAGAATTCAGAAGATTAGAATTTGGGAGAACACAAAGAGTGGATGCACCTGCGCACACCACTGCAAACGATTTTGAGCCATGTCATTCAAAGTCTCTAATCATCGGTTGCTATCATCTCACGGTCCCCAACCAGCTAGTCTACACCTACCAATATGACTCAGTCTACTTGTCAGTGACTTCATGGACTTGTGCCATGTTTTGGTCTGGCCGCCCCTAGCTTTCTTCCAACCAACTCTAACACCATAAAACATCTCACGTCGGGGCAGTCGGTGGTTGGGCATACGTAACACGTGTCCCAGCTATCTCAACTGATGAAGTTCCATTACTTCATCAATCGATTTGCCATCCTTACCTAGTACCCGTTTCCTAACAACTGCATTACTTACTCGATGGTCCCAGGATATACGAGCAATATTTCGAAGGCACCTATGATCAAATACTGGTAACCTACGAATATCCTCTACTCTTACCGGCCATGTTTCACTGCCATAAAGTAGGACGGAACGAACTACTGCGCAGTAAACACGTTCTTTGGTTGATAGACGGATATCTCGCCTACGCCATAAATGACGTAAGTTGGCAAAAGCTAGTCGAGCCTTCTGTATCCGTGATGAGATTTCGTCACACACCAGAACACAAGGGCTGATGAGACTTCCAAGATAAGTGAAGCGGTCGACAGGCTCAACTACTTCACTCTCTATCATTAGTTTGGATGTCAATGCAACCTAATCCTGAAGCAACGTTTTGCATTTCGAGGGGGAGAATCGCATCCCAAACATGCCTGCTTTGTTGCTTAGAGTGGTCAGAAGACTCTGCATTTTGTCAGCGTCTTCACCAAATAAAATTATGTCATCAGCATATTTTAAGTCAACAAGTGAACCTCCCGGTAGAAGTTCAACCACTGGAAACCTAGACGAGGAAAGTGTTACCTCTAAAAGTACGTCGACGACAAAGTCGAACAAGAATGGAGAGGGTGGACAGCCCTGACGAACACCACTTGAGGTGATCAATTCTGATGACAGTTCGCCATAAGCTCTCACTCTACCAGTTGTGTTCGAGTAGAGAGCCTTTATAAGGTTAATGTACTTCATTGGTACTCCTTTCAGTGACAAACACTGCCATAGAACCTTACAATCAACAGAGTCAAATGTTGCCTTAAGGTCAAGAAATACTACCATTGTGGGGCGTCTGAATGTGTGTCTATGTTTTAGAACCTGACGTAGTGTGAATATCTGATCTATACAACCACGTCCAGGTCGGAAACCAGCCTGGTTTTCTCTAGTCTGTTCTTCACGAGCTTTGGCTAGGCGTCGAAGTATTATTGAAGCTAATGTTTTAGACACTATATTAGTTAAACTGATTCCTGTGTGATTGTCACAAGAGAACTTTTGTCTTTTCTTATCATATCAGACTTCATGGTTTCCGCATTTTCATACCAATTACTTTCTGTTCTTGATCCTTTCTACTCGATCTTCTTGACCTTCTGCTATGAGACATTCTATTCCTGACTAGCGTTATATACTACTTATGTATTTTTGTACACTTATTATAGACAGAAATGTTCATCACTTTTGTTTTCCTATAGTCACGCATATATAATTTCAGTGTAAAATTGTCACTATTTATCAAACAGTTTACACACAAGTTTTATACATTAATAATAATAATAAAGCAGGATCACTACATTGATTTTTCCGTAAAACGGTTACTAGTATTTGATCATAGGTGTCTTCGAAGCATTGACCATATATCCTGGGACTAACAAGTAAGTAACGCAGTTGTTAGGAAACGGGTACTAGGTAAGGATGGCAAATCAATTGATGAAGTAATGGAACTTCATCAGTTGAGATAGCTGGGACACGTGTTACGTATGCCCAACCACCGACTGCCCCGACGTGAGATGTTTTATGGTGTTAGAGTTGGTTGGAAGAAAGCTAGGGGCGGCCAGACCAAAACATGGCACAAGTCCATGAAGTCACTGACAAGTAGACTGAGTCATATTGGTAGGTGTAGACTAGCTGGTTGGGGACCGCGAGATGATAGCAACCGATAATTAGAGACTTTGAATGACATGGCTCAAAATCGTTTGCAATGGTGTGCGCAGGTGCATCCACTCTTTGTGTCCTCCCAAATTCTAATCTTCTGAATTCTTCATGTCCCTTTCTTTTTTCTCTTTCCAAATTTATTTCACTGGATTATACTCCTTGAATAACATCTTCAAACCTTAATCGTTCGGATTACTGCTGATACTTTTAATACCTCTACCACTATGAGATTTGAATGAACAACTGTATTTCTGCGCTAATGTGATATGGCGACTCGAACTGATGTATGTACGTACGAAGTTCTACGCTGTTACTGACTGACTGACTGATCTAGCGGTTAAGGCCTTCGACTTCTAGACACTAAGTTCCAAATCCGAACCCTGCCAAGCCTACTTCTGTCTGAGGGCCAGGATGGGCTATCATCAGCCCCCATACCTGGAGTGTGGCACGTAGCCAAATCCTTGGCGAATGAATAAATGTAATGCAATCCATTCTAAATTTATCTTCAAGTAAAGTGATCACGCTGCCAAGGCACAGACGACCGGTATGATGTCAAGACATATTATATTATATAAAACGTCTTGAACTGAAATAAAGTATTAAGATTCGATCCACAATCCTCAAACAAAGGTGTCCGAATATACGTATACGTATATGTGCACAACGGTAAAAGCCCATAATTATTTGTAAGAGAGCATAAAATAATATGGCAATTATACATCTAACTTTCAAGCTTTTTTCTCATACCATCGTAACACTGCTCGAGAGAATAGGTGTACAAAAATTACCAAAAAAGTGGGATGATTAATCTGCCTGAATTTAGAAAACGGGATATACAACCTACTCAAAGTCTCACCCAACGTTTTTTTGTCTGAGTTTTCAAGACAAATTTATAAACCAATCGTTGGGTTTAGCAATTAAAACTTCCTACTATTTATTTCATTCCTTTCATCAGTACAATAGGGTTTGCTGTTGTGTGGAACTGTATATTGAAACCAGATCAGACTTTGGAACAAAACAGTTTGGACACATGTAATATCCTTCTGTTGAACAATCCTAAACCAGAAATATGAGACAACTGTTTGGTATTCTGCATTTTCCGAGCTGGTATCAGTAACTGAGCAGAAAATTCTTTGCACATGCATACGTTAAGTCTGAACAACATTTTGAAACTCGTGAATAACATCTTTGTTTACTCTAGGTTGGACGATACCAAGTTTACATCCATCAGGCTTTGATGACACTTTCATCAAGATTTTAGATACTGTGTACACACCGTTATCATTCATAATTAAGCTAATAAGTTCGCATTTCTCTCTTTAAACATTAAAAAACTTGGGTGAGTCCGGTTACAAAGCAGCGTGAAATTCATCTGACTGTTATTAGCTAATTATTAGTTCAGTAGTCTCTTTTCACAGGCTCAATGTTTATTCATTATTATTTATTTAGTGCGATTTTTCAGAAATTGTTGCTCCGTAGGTATATGCACGTGTTGTATTTTTCTCTCTTTTCGTACTACTACTAATTATAATAAGTCGAAGTATTAAAGAGCAGATTTTATACTTTTAGGACTATAACTTCACACGAACTCTAACTCTATAACAATAACACGAAAAGTATTTCAAAGCACAGATAAATTATGACTACTAGTGGAATCTAAGACGAACGTTTTATACTATTTGAAACTTGTCAGCTGGATGAACCGACATCCTAGATTTAGTGTTTTTTCTGGAGCTCGAACCCAGTACCTTTCGCTTCAAACGCCCAATGAGTTATTCACTTAACTACCGAGTCCAGTGAACTCATCACTAAATAACTTAATAAATTAGTGATATTTTACAACTGTAGCTATGTCATATACACAACTTTTCATAGTACTATCCATGAGAAAAAACAAAGAAACAAGAAACTTACACTATCACAACAAATCAATACTTACCAGACTATGTATATTAAGCGATTTGAACACACCGTCTGGATAGACATCGGAGAAAGAAATTTGAGCTATAATATTATCCTCTTGTGAACTGAATGGTATTTGTCTATCTAATTGGGATTTCATAAACGAAGGAAGGTGCTCGATTGCTTTCAGCGCAGTGCTAAAAGAAGGTGGGTAGAAGGAGAGATAGAGACAGAGGTGGGTATATAAAAACATTACAAGTTTGACTAAAGCTTATTTGAATAAAGAAACAGAAATGGATTAATTTCTGTGAAACTATGACACTTATTTTAAATAGTTTGAATTATTTTTTCTTGTTAGCCCCTTCTAACAACCAGAGCAACAACTTTTATGGGTACGTGGAACGTCCCGACAATGAGGTAGAACGAGAAGACCAGTCAAATAGTAACGGAAAGGAGATACAAGTTGGTGGTACTCGGGATCAGCGAAACCCATTGGACCCAAGCTGGACAGCTAAAGCTATATACGGGAGAGGTGCTACTGTACTCTGGTCACGAAGAGGAAAATACTGATGTATGTACGTACGAAGTTTACGTTGTTACTGACCGACGGACTGCCCTCTTGGGGCAGAGGTGTTCTGTACGAAATTGAGACGACGAAAAGCTAATGTCCGGTGCCATAACAGGGATAATGGATACGGAGGGGAGTTGGAAAACCCTGATTCCAAACCAATTGTCACGTGGGCTCCAGGATCCTGGGGGAACAAATGGCGCATGAACAAATTATTGGTCACCGGCTACCATGGGACTGTATCTCCTGACGTCGCTCCACTGCCTTGTGGATTAAACCTTTAGGTCGAAGGCTCTAAAAATGACCCCCTAAGAAAACCACCTGCTTCGGCTTGGGCGACCGGGCAGTACCCCAGCCCTCACACAAATAAAACGAAATGATTGTGTGATGCATATGTATATGGCACCTGTTTGTGCCAATATTTATGTGTTCAAATAAATAAATAATATTCTGAAGGATTGCTGATTTCTAGTGGCAACACCATGTTAGCAACGCAGAGGTTCGGAATCGTGTTAGGGCACAGCGACGATAATTCAATCGATGTCATCATCTTGAAACGAGTTCGGTTACTCGGACATGTACTATGAATGTCGTCCCAGTGAATTTCACATCGCGCATTCTTTCCCGACGCTAAGAACGATTGGAAAAAGCGGAGAGGTGGTCAGTGCATGACATTTCGTAGCATGAAAGAAAGCTGTACAGGACTGGCTTCTGTTGGACCTTCACGACTCCCTGGTTGGGGTCATAGAGATGATGCGACACAGTGATTTGAGACGCTATCATGCATGATTCACAATAAAAGCCAATGGCTAACTTTCTACATTTTTCACATGTGTTAGGAGAACTCCTAAAACAGTCTTGCCGATTATTATTATTATTATTATTGTTGTTAGTTATTACTAATTTTCACTTATACACTAATTCATTTTTGTTCTTTTTCTATAATTAAGCTCACCTTCCTTTTCTAACCCCTTCACAATATCATTTTTATTGTGGCGCACAAGTAATTTGGTATCCCTTTGTACTAATCTTTACGTGTTTAAATAAATTTATTACTAAAAATAGCATTCTTCGAAGAATGTTAACATTCATGTACTCTAACAAACACAACATTCGTAGGTTCTATTTGTCACAGATTGATTTAATTTCGGGTACCGCTGAAAATCAGGGATGACTATACAGCTGTTTTGTCCTAGTATAGAACAATAACAGTCTACATCACACCAGAGGCCGAACCAAAAACCTTCATGTTTCGCGGCGAACGCATAACTTAAATAGAGCAAGAACAAACATTGATGCAGAATAGTATGAATTCATAGTATTTCGAGGTTTCTCGTCAGCTGCTTACAAACCAAAAATGTTATAGAATTTTTTTACATTGATAGTATGAAACAACTGACATGTAAAAAATGTAAAAAATTCTATAACATTTTTGTTTTGTAAGCAGCTGACGAGAAACCTCGAAATATTATGAATTCATACTATTCTGCATCAACGTTTGTTCTTGCCCTATTTAAATTCATAAAGGGAACCAATTGCATGAAACGCATAACTGTCAGAACCAGTGAATCGGCATCTAAAGGTACAATTTCGAATCCACTCAATTTGCGATATACGTTGACAACCATACAACGACACAAGTGACAACCGTTTCAACCCTGACACTTCTAAATTCCACCAGTTACGAATTCTTACTACTACTTCCGGAACAACTTGAAGTAACTAATGAGCTGACTACTATAGTTTTAGTTGAAAGGGTTTAGCGGTGAATGGTTTAATTGAAAGGCTGTAACAGTCACATATCGATTTTAAACGGGGTACTGTTTTACAAAACATCCCATAAACTCAGTGATTTTCAACAGAAATATGTTTCGCATTATTAACTACTTACTAACATACAAAAGTAGTCAAAATAACGTTTTTGATCGGCTTACCTAGATACGATTGGGTCGAATAATAAATCACGCCAACGACGTTCAATTTCTTTCTCCGTAAAATGAACAGCGAATCTTACAGTGTGACACACTTCTGTAAGGTTACATACCTATGTGCAAGATATTTATTTGAAATATTTATGTTATAAAACATGATTGGGAGATGACTGCTTAAAAAAACAATACGCTTTGCTAACTTGTCACAATAAACTTGAATAACAGTTCCTTACACACTAACTGAATAATAATCGAATGTTCATTTAAACGTTTATTGATTCGATACAACTTAGATATTAAGTGCAATTCTGTATGCGACAGCTAGTGACCAGACCAAAACGAAGATGAGGTCACTTCAAATCTGAAATTTGATAACTGAGAGTTGAAGGCTAAGACTTTTGAGTTACGGATCTATGTCAACGTGTTTGATTTATTCATTTTTTAAAAATGATGGGTTATTAGTTAGAGAACTTGACTTTTAACTAACAAGTTGAAGGTTCGGAACCTACTCACTACCTTCTCGTGGAGGGGGGTGTTGTTTACGAAATTGGAACGAAGAAAAGCTAATGTCCGGTGCCATAACAGGGATAATGGATACGGAGGGGAGTTGGAAAACCCTGATTCCAAACCAATTGTCACGTGGGCTCCAGGATCCTGGGGGAACAAATGGCGCATGAACAAATTATTGGTCACCGGCTACCATGGGACTGTATCTCCTGACGTTGCTTCACTGCCTTGTGGATTAAACCTTTGGGTCGAAGGCTCTAAAAATGACCCCCTAAGAAAACCAACTGCTTCGGCTTGGGCGACCGGGCAGTACCCCAGCCCTCACACAAATAAAACGAAATGATTGTGGTGCATATATATATGGTGTCTCCTTGTACCAATATCTGTGTTCAAATAATAATAATAAAATAATCGGAACCTGCTACATATACTATGCTTCGGACAGCCGTTAGCATTATTGGGAAGGTATAACTCAAAGTCCAGTATATAAGCCCATACATAATGCAAATGAGGTTTCTATAAAATATATATGGTCAGAAATAATAGATTATTTTGGGTCGAAATTCTGACTATACAAAACAGTACGTCAACTACAACGAAAATATATTTATTCCAGCTCCTAGTGTGTCTATGAACGAATGGCTGATCTATATTCTACTTTTAGTAATATTTAAAGTAACTCAAAAAGAACTGATTTTAAAAGCACTTGTGAACAATAAAATAGGGAAGTAGTCTACACTTCGTTTAGGCAGCTAGTTGTCTTAACCAACAAAATATTTAACTTACCATGACAACGGAATTTATCAATAAATAATCATCACCGGGCGTCCATGGTGCGTTTCTCATTTCACGTTTAGCTTTATGATGACTGATTCGAGATGCTTTTCGTTTCATTGTTCTAGAGAAATCTCCGCTACGATATGATGGTAAAGAATTGTTACCAGGTCGGTTTTCATGAGAAGGAATCTGAATATTATTTCATAACGCAGTAAAATTTTAAAACCTACTGAGGTTCCTGTAGTTATTCCTGATTCTTTAGAATTATTAGCAGCAGTATCATGAATCATTGGTGTGTAAACTAAAGCAAGTTCGAAAAAGCACAATCACTGACTACTTAGTACACATGATTGTACAATCAACACAGATACGAGTGTATAGGCATAATAAAAAATTGGTTCAAAGTGATACTTTTCTGTTCAGTTTATTTTCTCTGGAGTATAAAAAAGAAGAGTTGATGAAAAGCTTACACAAACAGACGCATAAGCCAAAGTTTCCAAGAAAGTCAGGTCACAATGACTACAATCTTTGTAGAGTTCATCTTGACAATATATTTAGAAGGACTTCTTGGTCCCAAGTTATGAACATTTTAGGAAAATGGACAATAAGGTAGTTAAGAACGTTCATTTTGAAAACGTGTATACACAACCAAGATCAGTACCTTCATCAAAGAATGATAATGACAGATTTAAATTCACACCACATGACTGTTGTTACAAGTAGTTAAATGGAAGATACAGTTAGAAATGCATGTTGATTTTTTTTAATGGGGTGAAACAATAAGTAAACAAAGTAGGGGAAAATGATGTAATCTATGAGCTAAACAAAGGTTTAGGAGTAGTACTTACATACAGAAAGGTGTATAAAGACAAAATCTACTGTTTACTAAGTAGCGAAAACCAATTGTAGAAGCTAATAGTTACGAATGATATAAAAGGAAAGAATGAAGAGCTAACGAGGTCAGTAAGAAAGGATGAACAATAAGGCTTAGTCTTAGGAAACTTTTTCGGAACCACAATTTACAAGGACAATAGCATCCAGGTTGTATGCTTCGTTTATCCAACCTATCTTAGATAAGTCGAATTCATTATATCACAATAGTTTGTATATTCAATGGTCAGACTAAATTTATAGATGGGAGGTCGTCTAAGAGTAAAATATATACTAAATAACTTGTATTGAAATGTTACCATAAAATTATGATCATAATGAGGAGAGGTATTGAAAAAATTGTAAATGAATTGGCATAAGTGTGTGATGTGTAATAAGGTCAGTGTGTGAAAGAATTTCAAAACCACCATAACAAAAAATTCAAGGAAGTTGACTTGAGTTCGTCATAATTGTGGTTTTTATATGCGACTGCAGACCAATCCAGGATATTAGAATGTTCTTTCCCGGGAATAGTAAGATAGATTTAACAACTCTTTCGAGTCATTGGAGCCATCAGATTACTGAATGATAACTCATAAGGGTTCGTTAAAAAATATCATTTCCTAAGTAATGTAACCTGAACTAGTGGTTGGATTTGGATTGTCCGAGACTGCATACAGACGAGGTTATAGAAATATTACATTTTTGCAACGCCTATAGCTCATCTAGAGTTACTGACAATCACAAGCCCGAGTAAAGAAGGAAGATTGAGCATAGAGTCGGCAACACCATCCCAACCAGTGAAACTGATTGTACCCAAGCTAGGCAGAAAAGATTGGATTCAAGAGAATTGCCGCTGTACTCCGGTCACGAAGAGGCAAGTGCTCCACACACTCAAAGAGTCGTTCTGATGTTGTCCAAAGAAGCGCGAAATGCACTTATTGGGCGGGAATCTCACGGATACAGAACCATCAAAGAATCCTTCAAAACAAAGAAAAGGTTCATGATGATCGTAGCGAAGTGCCCAAGAAAAGACCTGACTTAATAACCCATAACCCTTAATTTCTTTCGCAGGTCATCATGAACTACAATGGGACTTCAATCTCATTATTTTGGGGTTTTCTCCGAAATTTTGGAGATTTCCCCAGATCTGGGGAAACTTTTGGGTGTTTTGTGCTTTTTCCCCTACAATTTTTTAAAGCGGCTTCCTCGAAATTAAAAGATTGGGACTTAGCATAACGATCGTTGCTCAAACATCTGTCTACTATCACAATTCTTTAAATATGTACCATTTTCTGATGTTGCCAACTGCAGTCGTCAAGTAGTTTGTTATGGAAATAATACTTGTAACATATGTTAAACACAGAGCGACAAAAAGAGGAAATTCCTCGTTCTCTAAATATCTTTAGGGAATGATCAATGGATCTTCACAAAAGAAATGGAAAATTAACAAAACGCAATCGTAGAACCGTCTAAAAGTTAGCATTTAGGAAAAAAACACGTTCAGAATCTACCTTAAACGACTCAGATACAGACAGTAGAAAAAACAATTGGGTAGCGTTAATCTAGTCGACAACGATTCAATGCCCAATATCTTTGTGACGAACTATTGTGAACCAAATAATTTCTTTCTAATGTCTTATAGTTGCTTAATTACGATTCTAGGTGTTTGTTGTGTACAATTTTTTACATGTTCTGCAGTGGTATTGGTTTTCAGCGACATGATCCCTGAGGACGATCAATCGGATTTCAGATTCACATTTGTGTATTAAAGACAGAAAACCTACGGCCTATGTTATTCCTTTTCCAGCATGCTTCTGTGAATGTCTGGTATTCTCTTGAATGAGTCAGGTAACTGGTTTCAAGAATTGATGACTCGGCGAGAAAACCTGTAAGCCACGGGTATTTTATTCATTCTAGACTTTTCTACTCGCCTGCTATGTCCTCTGAAATGTCCCGATTTAATGTGGAAAAAAAGAGGGGAGATGTTAGGCCCAAAATAATTTTTAGAATTCTATACATCAAAATCCGATCACCTCTTAATCTGCGATAAAACAGAGTAAAGAGGTCTAACTTTTCAAGCCGTTCTTTATATGGTAAACCCCGGAGTTCTGGAAACTTGCACGAGTAGCTGCAATCTGTACATTTTACAGTATATCCGGGCCACCTCTTAAAAAATAGCTTGCAACCTGAACCCAGTTTTCAAACTTAGTTCTCACCAAGGATTTTTATTGTAGGGCAAGCGAAATGTCACTAAGTCCTAGCCAAATCATCCGGTAGTTGGGACATTGGATATCGAGCAAATCATCGATCCTCGTCAAGGTCAGTGACAACCAACGCGCATCAATTAATCGTGTACCGTGGACTGGCCCATGTGGCAGTGGTCTCGCTTTCGCTTTTATCTACTTTAACTAACATATTTCTGTAATTACGTCCTCTGTGTTTTACAGTCTTCAAAGCATCTATGATACCTTGATATGTCAATGGGGTAGTCCACGTAAGGTGATGACCACGAGGTGTGACCTCGTCATTAACTAGTTTGTCACACTATTTACGTCTAACTCGAGTAGGCCTCCAATCATTTCGACATAGATCACCTACGTTGGTGATCTACAGTATATTTTGGTGAAAATGGCAGTATCTATCTTGGTGAATGTCTGTCTTAAAGCCCATTGGGTTGTAAACCTTGTAGCGGTAAAAAAAACCAAAATAAATAGCTCTGTAAGTTTCCGACATTGGATGCTGACCACATTAGTTTTAATGGACTCACCTAGCTGAAAGCGCTCGGTCATGCATCAGTATCAGATCACGAGTGGGAACGCCATGTTCAACAACCCCTGAAATCGCTAGTCAGATTAGATCAGACGATCCTCGATATATTGATAGCCTATCAAATATATCTTCGAACTTCCTCGCTTCTGTCTTCTGATTTCACTTGGTGGGTACGGTTCATATTAGGTGTTACTGGTTAAAGCGTTGTCAAACTCCGAATACATGTGGCATCTTCAACCTCTTAACTGCGATCACGCAGCCGCGGGTCGTGGTCTTAAGATCATGACTCGCGGTCACCCCATGATCTCTGTGAGACCAGATATTGGGTACAGGCACTTCCCCTATGCTGTATCTACTAACCCGAAAATGCATGTACACATTATTTACTGCGTCGATAGGCATCAGTCACCCCTTTTAGGTCTGCTTGGAGTGCACATGCATCTACGTCTCCCGTTATTTCTCACCATAGTTTTACATCGTCAGTGTATAACAACATTAGGGACTCTACTATACTTGGGAGGTCATTTACATAAAGTGTAAAAAGTAAGGGACCTTGGGCAGAACCTTGAGGTACTCCACTAAGTACTTATCTTCATGTGGAGCACTATGAATTTATTCTTGCTTTCTGTCCACGACCTACTAGGAAATCTTTAAGCCATTTTAATAGAGGTCCGACAATATCAATATTTTCTAGCTTCAATAGCAGTCTATTTATTAGCATCTTGTCAAATGCTTTGCTGAAGTCTATATAGACAACATCCAGACATAATAACAGGAGGCTTACATTCGTCATTTAACACCATAATACAGGTCAAAAACATGGTGTGCGCGGTATGGTATGGCTCGGGCTTGAAGATGTGGTCACCGCGATGTACTCTCTTGCTCTTCATAATAAATATCATATTCTATTCCTAGCACAAATGCATTCTTTAGACGTAACAACCTGAGATCACGACAGGACTAGTCAGTATAGAAAGTGATGTATCTTCCCATGAGGTTTCATGGTTTAGTTAGTCACACCATGGCATACAGAAGTGTACTAACGCGAACTCACTCTGAAGCCCTCCTATAGTTACTGCTGGTCTCAAGCCCGAGTGAAGAGGGGCTGAGCATAGGGTCGGCAACACCATCCCTCAAAACAAATTGTGCTAAAATAACGCCAACCAGACCAAACAAATCAAACCATGTAAGCTCAGCCCTGGGAGTTGAGGGATCTTATGAAGCCTAATAGTGAAAGCCAAGATTCTTCAGAAATCACAAGGCCGACGCCCCTGCTATCAATCAAAGTAACAATTTTCATAGGTACATGGAACCTGTGGACAATGTGAGAGTAGTCAAATAGCAACGGAAATGAGTTGATACAACTTGATGGCGTTCCGACACAGTAAAACGCGTTGGACCGAAGCTAGACAGAAGAGATTGCATTCAAGAGAGTTGCTGCTGTACTCGATCACGAAGAAGCTAGCGCTCCACACACTCAGAGAGTTGCCAAACTTGAAATGGACAACGACGGTTATGAATGCATCGTGGGACGACTTGGACTATGTGAAAGGAACGATAATGGTGAGAGATTCGTAAACTTATGAGCATTCGACAAATTGGTAATAGGCTGCCTGTTATTTCTAGTCAAACTCATACACAAAGCTACATGGGTTTCACCGGATCACATCACAGAGAACCAGATAGATCATATTTGCATCTCTAAAAGATTCGGAAGGTCAATGGAGGACGTATGAAACAGGAGAGGAGCTGACCACCTGGTTGTGGCTTAGATGAAAGCTAAAGAAGCATTTGACAACTACAGAAACAGCATTACAAGGGTTCAGTACAGCCTTCCATCGACATACTGACCAACTCAACGAATTCAAGATAACTCAAAACAACCGGTTCCAACCCATACCAGATCTACTCAACGAAGAAGAAATGACGATTAAAGGGGATCAAAGAAGAATGAACATCGACGCCTCAGGAGGTTCTGGACAGCAAGAAGCTTCATCCTGAGTGTTACTATCGATCTACTTGCAAATTACGAACCCAAATTAAAAACAGAACCAAATTCCAATTTAGATACCAAATTTATTCGTAATTCACCAATAGTCGACCAAATGTCTTTCTTTAATTTTGTAGGTTCCCGGAGCAAAACTCCCAAATACCAAACCAAAGACAAAGAGAGTGTAACAGCTCAGGTTGGTTGGTTATGAGTTGACCCCACACAACCAAGCATATGCCAAGTCAATATTGCTCAAGTATTCATTCACTTCCTTATGTTGTATAAGCGTCATATTCCCTATTATCTTATATTGAATGTTGAGAGACTTTGTTTTTCTGAACAGATAATCCCACGCTCCACTGTGACTGCGCGAAGATCGAAATAAAGACCTATTCACTACTTCTCTGGTTTCTTCTATCAATAGCACGAGGGTTACCCTAAGGCACGAAAGTGGTGAGCCCTTTTCGAACACAAATTTAACCTCATTTCTGTTATTAACATTTTTTACTAATTCGTAAAAGTAGACCTGATTATCCGTATACTAAGTTGAGTATATAACTAGTTTATTCCGTATTATCTTAAGTTATTCGTGTTATAGTAACCATTTTTCGTGCTAACTTTATTGCTATATTCGTCACGTACCTCATGTCAGACTCAATAGAAACCCATAATCTGGAGGATTTGTCACCAGTGGAGATAGACACTGTTATGACTACGAAATCCCGACTTCCAGAATTTGACCGTAGTGATCCTGAGTTGTGGTATGCTCAACTAGAGCATTATTTCACGAGACACAATATCAAATCTGAAGGGATTCGCTATAGAGACTTGTGTTCTATCCTTCCTCCTTCAGTCGCCAAAGATGTCCGTGACTTGATTTTAGATCCACCATCACCACAACCATACACCATCTTAAGACGAGAGATAATGAACCGTTTATCATTATCAGATAGTCAAAGAATCCAAAGACTTTTTCAAGGTGAAACACTAGGTGATCGGTCGCCGTCACAGTTTTTACGTCACCTCCAAGTCTTAGTGGGTGATAACACAGTGGGTGAAGCAGTCCTAAAGCAAGGATGGATACAAGCTCTCCCATGCTACGTCCAACACTGTTTGGATGCACAAGATCCTGAAACCTCATTATCTCATTTAGCGCGTATAGCCGATAGAATAATGGAAAGAGGTCCTCCAACTGGATCAGGCACAATAAATCACACACAAAAAGTAGAATCAGCAAAAGACCCCGCTATGGAAGGACTCATTGCGAGTGTTAAGAGTCTCACTGAGGCTGTCACCAGAATGCAAATGGGTCATAGAAACAGGGGCAGGTCACCACAACGACCACGATCCAAGTCACAAAACAGGTCACAAATGTTCAGACAATTTGGGCAGTTTTGTTGGTACCACTGGAAGTTTGGTGTCAACTCAACCAAGTGCATGCAACCATGCACAACTGAGAAGTTTTCTAGGTCTCATTAACTTTTATCGCAGATTCATACCAGGTTGTGCACAATTAATGCAACCTTTGACAGATTCACTCAAAGGAAAACTAAAAGAATTCAAACTGTCTTCTGACGCCATCGAAGCTATTAAACAGCTTAAAGATAAACTGGCTCAAGCAACTACGTTGATGTATCCGAATTCTCTTTCCCCACTTGCTTTGATGGTGGGTGCTTCAGATAAAGCAGTAGGTAGCACCCTTAATCAACTGGTTAAAAACGCCTGGAAACCAATTGCTTTCTTCTCGAAAAGACTCGCTCCAGCAGAGACAAGGTATTCTACCTTCGGGCGAGAACTTCTTGCAATCTAACTGACCATCAAACAATTCCAACACATGTTAGAAGGCAAGGAATTTATAGACTTTACGGATCACAAACCACTAAGGAATGCAATAAAAGCGAGAGCCGGTAAATACTCACCTCGAGAAGTCCGACACCCTGACTATATATCACAGTTCACAAGCGATATCCGACACGTCAAAGGTCAGGACAATCAGGCGGCAGATGCTTTATCCAGACTAGAAATGAACGTGCTACAGCAGTCTACAGTAAACTTCGAAACGTTGAGGCACGAACAAGAGCAGGACCTAGAATTACAAAACCTACTTAAAACAAACAATTCAAGTCTTAATTTAAAACAGTCCCCATCACCTGTCGATGGTATTCCAATTTATTGTGACACGACCAAGGCAATGTCGCGACCTTTCGTTCCCAAAAGTATGCGAAAGTTGATATATAATAACTTTCATTCTTTGTCTCATCCTGGCGCAAAAGCTTCAACAAAACTAATCAATGCCAGATATATATGGCGGAATTTACAGAAGGATGTACACAAATGGGTTTGAGAGTGTTCAGCATGTCAACAATCAAAGATTAATCGTCACACAAATTCACCCAAAGGTGTTTTCTCGCAACCAGATGCACGTTTTGCCCATGTGCATATCGACTTGGTAGGTCCTTTACCACGTTCAAACGGTTTTAATTATCTGTTTACATGCATAGATCGATTTACCAGATTCCCTATAGCCATCCCGATAGCGGATATCACAGCGGAAACACTAGCCAAAGTTTTCATGCAGAACTGGGTAACCATTTTTGGTACACCCATAACAATAACGACGGATAGAGGAGCGCAATTCGAATCCGAACTATTTAATAACTTGGCTAAACTTCTAGGCTCCAATAGGATACGCTGCACTGCATATCATCCTCAGGCTAATGGGATGGTAGAACGTTTTCACCGTCAGCTAAAAAACGCCCTTATATCTCACTCAAACTCCAATCAGTGGACAGAATTCCTACCATTAGTTATGTTGAGAATACGAACATCTGTCAAAACTGACGCACAGTGTTCAGCTGCGGAACTGGTTTTCGGAACAACTCTGAGACTACCAGGTGAATTTAATAACCCTACTACTAACAGTGAAAAACTTAATTTAGAAAATTATGTAGATCAACTACGGGACCACATGTCTAAACTTAAGCCGATTAATACTCGTGAACAATCGGGCGCCGTATATATACCTAAAGACCTAAGCAATTGCACGCACGTCTGGATAAGATGTGACAAAATAGAAGCACCACTCAGTCCTCCATTTGAAGGTCCTTTCAAAGTCGTCTCAAGAAAATCTAAATATTTCGTGATAGAAAAACATGGAAACATCGACACAGTAAGTATTGATAGGCTAAAGCCGGCTTATCTAGATCATGAACCACCTTACGTGTTGCTGGACAAATCCATCACGGGATCAAAATGTAAAGATGATAAATCTTTACAAATGACTAAAACGGTTCGCTGGGCACATCCAATTAGTCAGTCAAGGATGTTGACAGTTTCGGCTGCAGGATAAAATCTAACCACGTAGCTAATCACACCCTGCATCTACTTAAAAATAATTTTTTTCCTCATTCCGTCTCACCGACAACTCCCCAGACCTTTTACCTTTGATATATAAGTGTTATGTTAAATATTTTTTTAAATACTGGACACATAAGCTAGGTATTCCGAAACGATGGCTGAGGATTTTAATCAAACTCATACAACTAACATTGGCAAATACAACAAATTCAAAAAGCAACCCAGGCGAGTTTTATATATTCTTTTTCTGGTTAATTAACTATGTTGGCTGTACTTCTTATATATTTATATACATTTTTCACGTAGACTGGCTATACATATAAACCATATGAACTACTTCTAAAAGTTTTCGGTTGAGGATATGTTTAGTAGCCTGATACGACTAATACTACTATTAATAAGTAGTTTTCTAGACAAAACATTTTGGATTAAACCATGGTCAAGTACTTATTAAAGTCCTCATCATTTTTTTTCATGTTTAGGAAACTTACGTAATGACTTAACCAGTTTTCCTGCAGCATGCTTTTTAGTGTGATCATATAACCCATCTTTATTGGCAATATTCAGATTTTTTTAAATTTCTGACATTTAAGAATCAATAACCGTGAAGATGTAGTACAGTGCGTTACTGTAAGGTTACTATGTTAGCCGAATTGATTCCACATACCTCATTTTAAACACAACTTATAAGGGAACTGTTTAGTAATCATAACATTGAACTGACAATATGAATATCACGACTATGCTAACGTTAAACCAATTATTATTAGTGGCCCATACAAAGTCCTGGAACTTAACATTAGCGTTGTAAAAAAGACATTTTATGTCAATAACTGATATATATATATATATATATATATATATTCGTTGGTTTAAATATAACGTAAAATGGAGATTTAATAAACTTGTAGTTTTTTTCTATAATAATAATAATATTAATGTAAACAAAGAACTTATACTTTTCCAAAATGGCACTTTGATATATCAATCTGTCCTCTTGTCATTTTTTCTCTCATATGTGAGCGACTTACGGGCAACAAACATCGTATTGAAGGTGGGTCTGGTGAACAAAAACGCAGGCCCCACACTCACTCGAACCTCTGCCCTCCTGAATGCTAGACCGCGCGCTTAGCCGTTCAACCACATCAGACCAAGGAGGAAGTGACTTCAATATTTCCTTACACCAATTAATCACTCATAATACTAATGAGTAATAGGACTCACACACTTCTGAGGTGCAAACCAATTCGTTACTTGGATGAATCGACGAAATATTGCTTCAATATATCATGCATACCTAAATCAAACCAGAAAAGGGTATTTGACACAACTGTACTTTATCCGCATACTCTACACAATTTTTTTCCTTCTTAACCGTATATTCTTATCCGTTTTGTGGAGTATTCTGATGCACCCTTCCTCAGATATTCTTATTCCACATTCTCACACCCTTTCTCTTGAAAGCACGCAGCAAACCGTCATCGATAGTTGTAGAAGAGATCACATGCTACAAAATAAGATGACAAGCTAGTAAATGAAGAGACATCCATGGGCTATCGTTGACAGCGTTAGTCGTCACTGATTGTAAGTCAAATCGTGAGCGAGTTGATAATTTTCCTTTGGAATGAGAAATAGAACTAAGGTGTTTTCGATAGATAGGTTAATCGAGCCGACGTTCCTACGGAAGTCGATTCTAGGGGGAAGCTAATGTAACAGCTCAGGTTGGTTGGTTATGAGTTGACCCTAAACAACCAAGCATATGCCAAAACAGTATTGCTCAAGTATTCATTCACTTCCTTATGTTGTATAAGCGTTATATTCCCTATTATCTTATATTGAATGTTGAGAGCCTTTGTTTGTCTGAACAGATAATCCCACACTCCACTGTGACTGCGCGAAGATCGAAATAAGGACCTATTCACTACTTCTCTGGTTTCTTTTATCAATAACACGAGGGTTACCTTAAGGCACGAAAATAGCACCAAAATACCAAACCAAAGACAAACCAATATGTCCGAAATAGTGATATAAACAAACAAGTTCAAAAGTTAAGTAAAACAAAACATCCAAAAACACAGTAAATTATTAATGTACAACAAAAGGTTTTAATCCGCCAAATGTCTTCAGTTCTCCCGTAACAGTGAGGAATGGATCTATATCAAAACCCTGAACAATATTCAAGAAAGGAAGAACAAGAAGATAGCAATTAACAACAGCCGAACACGGGCTGAGAACGTCAAGGGGAAAGCTGAATACACAGTAGTAAACAAGCAAGTGAAGAATAACAGAAATATGTGGGTTAGCTAGCAATCACAGCCAAAAGAGCTTCAAGAGAACGAAATATGAAACACGACGAATAAACTGACTAGAAAATATAGTAAACGAGAGAGACCAGCCAAAGACAAAGAAGGCAAGCCAATCACTGATAGTCAAGAACAGATGAGTAGAATACTCCGAGGAACTCTTGAATAGATCAGCTCTACAGCTGACAGATGCATTCCAAGAGAGGACCGGAGTCAAACAAGGCTTTTTACTCTCTCGCTTCCTCTTTCTTCTGGTGGTCCAACTGGATCATGTAGACCTCGACACCTGAGGAAAAGCACGGAATACAATGGACAGCTCGAAACCAATTGGATGATTCGGACTTTATCAATGATCTGTCCGTTCTATCCCCCACACGCAAGAACAAATGCAGATGAAGACAACTAGTGCAGCAGCAGCCTCTGTATCAGCAGGCCTCAATATACATAGAGAACACCAACCCAGTCACATTTGATGGGGAAACTCTGGACGATATTGAATCTTTCATACACCTGGAAAGTATCATCGATAAACCATGAGGATCGGATAAAGAAGCACAGGTAAGGATCGGCAAAGCAAGAGCCGCATTCTTACAATTGCAGAACATATGAAACTTAAAACAATTGTCAACCAATATCAAAGTCAGAGTCTTCAGTATGAACTTCAAGACAGTCTTACTGTACGGAGCTGAAACTTGGAGAACTACCACGACCATCGTCAAAAAGGTCTAAGCATTTAAAAACAGTTATCTACGCAAGATACTTAATGTCCGTTGACCGGATATAATCAGCAGCAGCCTACTGTGGGAGAAAACAAACCAGCCCCTAGTCAAAAACGAAATGAGGAAAAGATGTTTGAAGTGGATGTGACTGACCAGGACAGGGTTGGATAGATAGTGCAGGTTAGCAGCTTATGCTCTATTATAAGGGGTGATACGAGGAGTAAGTAAGTACAACCCTAGTATAGTTAGTACTGGTAAAAACATATACGTAAATACCAGCTGACCCAACTCGCGTTGCAAGCCGCCGATTGCAAACAACGCAACAAATTATAGCAGTACATCCACGTGACCACAGCCGTCACAAACGTCTGCAAACGTGCTAATTTACCTTCGTTCGGGTCGGCGTTGTTAAAATGCTTTTGAAGCAACCATAAGAAGGACGTTGTTGAGTAATTAAACGGACAATCAAACATTTCACCATTGAAAGAAAATGGGAAGATGGAAATTATCCCTATAGATAGGATGAAACCTGATTACTACGAGGACCAACATTACAAAGAAAGGACTACCATAAACAAACAACCTCCACCAATAATTACCACAAAACCAGAGGATGATGAAAAACCAAGTAATAGTTCGACATGTTTAATACCTTTATAAAGAACGGTATGTTTATTTTGTGGAATCAAGAAAAAGAACATTAATCAGTACATAATACACCGCCCAAATCATTCACTCTTCCAACAGAAACCAATATTTAACACACAATGTGAAAATATTAAAGTATATTTTTCACGTTTACTCGTTTTATAACACGTTTTTAAAATAAATAACGAGCGAATTTCCAATGATTTTTCATCAATTATTAATAAAATAATATAAAATAGAAAAATAAACATTAAGTTTAATCTTTGCGAGTTTACCAATACTTCTGTATTTTGTTATCATTGCCAACCTAAGACATCATTATTGATTACATTTTCATCTCTGTTGTGCACAAGTACATTCATTTAACTCTGTATACCAACACATAGTACTGTACAAACGTGCACGTCATATTCTTTCGTTTACATACATCTGTTGACAAAAAGACTTTTCTTTCCTCAAAATATCACTATATCTACGTTTTCGCTTCCTTTGTTTTTATTTTAGTATGCATGTATTCATCTTCTCTCCCATTTGTCTTGCACATCAGTGTTACATACGAACACTATGTGGAGAGCTGTGAAGCGATAATTAAAACAGACTTACCTCGTAATTCGTTTTTGCTACTATTTGCACTTCTTTGACTAATTCTCATAATTAGTACAATTACCAGTGTTGACTGTGTAGTGTGGCGTCGAATCCTGGTTGACTATGATTACCACTAGAAGAAGATTGCGTACCAGAACAGGCTAAACCTCCGAGTAAACCAGAAATCAGAAGGTGGTTGAAGGTTGTAAGTAGATATATTTGTTGGCGATCTCGTGGTATCGAAAGAATACCGAGATCGTGCCACGTTACACGTGTGGTTACTGAGCTCAACCGAATTCGTGCAAGGTCAGAATCAACGGAAGAATGTATGTATTTTGGCACAGTTAAACAAACAAGTACAGTAAAACAATCCCTGGTACAATTGGTTATAATAATAATTGTTTCCATTAAACCAATCGCTTTCTCTGGATAAAAGTATGTCACTACAACTGTAAAATAGTTATTCCGAAAAACATGACTTTGGATCTTCCGTTCGATTTTCGGATCTCCCATAGCATGGCACACCTATTATTGCTCACAAATACACTGCTGCACAAATATTCTTCTCATTCTCAGTTACGCGCTGTTATAACAGAGCTGTAATATATTTGCTAGCTACGTTTTCCTGTCACAGTGATATTCTCATTATATTCTTTATTTGTATATACATCTCGAAATATAACGGTTATTATTATAATTATTAACTACTATGACACATTAGTTCCTAACAATTCAAGTAACGTCCTGAATATTTGTTTTGTGTGTATAATTTATATTCGGTATACTTACACATTGACTATTCACGTATTAAATTTATCATTGGTGTTGGGATTGATATTGTAAATCACCAACGTAGATGATCTGTGTCGAAATGATTGGAGGCCTACTCGAGTTAGACGTGAATGGTGTGATAAACTAGCTAATGTCGAAGTCACACCTCGTGGTTAGCACGTTACGTGGACTACTCCATTGACGTATCAAGGTACCACAGATGCTTTGAAGACTGTACAACACAGAGGGCATTATTACATAAATATATTAGTTAAGGTAGATACAAGCGAAAGTAAGACCACTGCTGCATGGGCCAGTCCATGGCATACGATTAACTAATGCACGTTTTTGTACATGACCTTGGCAGGGAGCGACGATCTGTTCGACATTCAGTGATCCAACTGCCGGATGATTTGGCTAGGGCTCAGTGACATTTCACTGGCCCTACAATATGTACTTTTGGTCCACCACAGGCCTGCCAATAATTTAATGAGCACCTGTATCAGTTGTCTGGAATTGTTTTTGGAGTAAAACGCCCGTTGTGATGCGTTTACAATTTTCAGCCTAATAAGCTTCGAGCTGACTGAAACTGCCAAAAATATAAGTATCAATCCAAACAACCAACCGACCAGTACTTTTAAATCAAAGGCCGTTCCTATCCAATGCTATAAGGATGAAAACAGAATTGTCCGAGGTTAAATCTAGGATCAAAAAAGTTCAAAATTCGAGTAAATCAAATTTATTCAAAGCGGTGAATTTAATTATACTCATTATATTAGTTATTTAGTAGCGAAACACTTTCAGTTCCTTCTGTAACACTCCTGACAATGAGAACAAGCAATCGTCAAAAATAAAAACAAACCTCTTTCCTAATCGAATATCAAACTACCAATGCCTTTGTTTACCAAGAACACATTAAACTCCTAAGTTATTTTGTCAAGATACATTCTTAAGCCACGCTCAAGAGGACAGGATATTCTCTTTATCTTCAGTGTTGAGATAACTAACGATGTTAGCTAGATTGTCGAACATTTTCTAAAACAGTTAATAGTCTGCAGACACTCACGTTAATCATAACAGAAACCGTGGTAAATTAGTTTCACAGTTCATAGCAAACACTGACTCTAATCGCACATCAACTAATAACTCAGTATATCACACACACAATTGGAAAATCCTTCTACGAAAACTGCTGACACGTTAAACGTTGTTAAGTGTCTGTAACCTAATCCACTTAGATTCGAATCCATGAAGTTCGCTGATCTTCACTACATTGTAAAAGGTCGAAGAATTCACTATTCTCCAACGTAACATCATTTATGCATTCATGAAGAATCCTTTGTTCCTTAAATGATGCACAGTTTTCCCTATCCTAGTTCCAACTGATTACAATGTCAAAATCTTCTACTCCCCTATGCAAATGAGTAACCACACTACATGCCTTCACGCACAATTGTGAATTCATACAAAATGACCTATTTGCCTTTTATAATGGTGAATGGTCGCCGAAAACAAACACTATGGCCAGTGTCGCACTCCAAATACTTTTACACCCTAGTATTTACTTCTCCATTGCCTACAAACAACTGATTATCTTCAAAACTTTACATTCTAATTCAGAAAGCTCAACCTCCTCTTGAAGCTCCAAAATATTAAGCTACTTTTCTAATTCGAATCTCTTGTCTTATTTTTCTTAATAAGTGATGCATGGCCTAACGTGAGCCTAGTAAAACTAAGTCGACTAGAACCAACACTATAAATACGTATAGCATCACGTTTATCCTCATCGACATCGAACAGATCACAAGTAGCTTTGAGAACCACATATTCCATTTCTGTACTTTCATGTGATTTTTTACACATCGTTCCCATGGTATATCTCTGTTCCTAAAAGACTACTGTGTCAGGCCGAATTCAAATTAATACGGAAGTAATCTAATAAATCAAAATTCGATCAAAATTGAATGTCCAAAGTGTGGAGAATCCCAAAAACAAAATTAACGATCTCTGCATTAGGCCAAAATTTTGCTCTAGTCCGTTATTGATGCACGGTGGATTGATTCACTCGTAACTTACGACATCAAATAACAATGAAACCAAATCCCAATTCATGTACAACAGTTTATTCGCAAATTACAGGTAATCAGCTTAAATATATCGCTATTCAATTTTTACGCTTAAGGAGTAAAACTTCCGAATTTTCAAACCAAAAATAGAGCTATACCAAAACGTCCGAGGTCAAAGATATGTACAAACTAGTTCAAAGGCCGAGTAAAACAAATACATCCCAAGCACAATGAAATTACTGTTATTCAGTATAGCAGATCTTAATCGATTAAGTATTTTCAGTCCTCCTGTAACAGCCAATATAATCTCCATTAAATTTTTTGCATAAAATTAAGACAAAATAACGAAAAGCAAGCTGAAACCGTAAAATCATATTGTAGCGGTAAATAAATCCCCAAAATAAATAGCACTGTAAGTTTTCGACATTGGATGCTGACCATATGTTTTAGTGGACTCACCTAGCTGAAGGCGCTCGGTCAGGCATCCGCACCAGATCACGTGTGGTAACGCCGTGCTCAACATCAACCGCAATCGCTAGTCAGATTAGATCAGAGAATTCCGATATATTGGTCATCGCCAAATATACTCTTCCGATCTCCTCGACTCTGTCTTTTGATTTCTCTTGGTGGGAACGAAATACATAAGAAGGTGTTACTGGTAGAAGCGTTGTCAAACACTGAATACCTGTGACATCATCATTGGTGAACCCGACGTGATCTGGTACACCTAATTGCAACTGTGAGTCTGTTCCTTTTTGGGATTTTTTATATATCATTGCCTCATTTTTTATTTTTTTTTAAACATTGTGATTTTTTTCGTGTTTTTTCTTGGATATATATATATATATATTTTCCCCACGTTCATTATCGTACTTCATACTTCATCATGACTGAACAGACACCTAAAGTACTCAAGCTTAAGACTTTGTCCCCACCTTCGTTTCAACTGATGCCTTTCTGGCCCGACAACATCGAAGCCTGGTTTTGCTACGCAGAAGCCGACTTCTCCGAGCACGGCGTGATCGACACACGTGCACAATTCCTCGCAGTAGTCAAGGCACTACCGCGCGAATTCAACAGGTACGTAACACCTAGTATGTTTACTAGTGATGTTTCCGATCCTTACGAAATCTTAAAACGCTCGATTCTTAAACGAGGAGATCTAACCGATCGACAAAGGTTAGATCAACTCTTCAATAACATCGACCTGCAACACGGTTCTGCGACAGACATGTTGCAACGGATGAGAGAGGTTATAGGCCCAAGAACTTTCGACGAAGGTCTATTCAAACAACTCTTCTTGTCAAAACTTCCCCAACAGGTGCAAGCAGTTCTGGTCTCGTTCCAGAACAACGCCTTAGACGAGCTAGCTGCATCTGCCGACCGCATTCTAGAAATTACGAAACCTTCTACTACCGAGGTATTTTCAGTCAAAGAAAAGCCTCACACGACTCAGAATGATATAACCGACTTATGTCACACACTCACGCGTTATCTTAGTCTTCGTACCGACCGTAAGAGATCGCGCACACCACGTAGAAGCATTTCTCGTAAGCGATCTGTCTCTAGACCACGAGAGACAGATAACCCCGACTGGTGCTGGTATCATAACCAGTATGGAAAGTTTTCCAGAAATTGCAGAAAACCCTGCAATTTTCCCAACACGAAACCGACTGATTCGAAAAACAACTCGGGAAACTTCCAAGCCGGCACGCGTTAACGGCAACCGTAGCCGGCGAACAAAGCCGTCTGTTATTCGTCACAGATGTGACAACGAGAGTTCGATACCTCGTCGACAACTGGACTACATTTCGCAGTTTACTTCAGATATTCAACACATCTCTAGAGCAAACAATGAAGTTGCAGACGCTTTATCTCGTATAACTTCCTTGAACAGTTTCCAAGGAATCGACCTTCTTAAACTCGCCGAGCTTCAAAAAGAAGACAGTGATCTTCAGCACGAGTTATCGTCCTCAACACTTAAACTACGCATCAAACAGATGGGAACAGGTAAGGAAACTCTACTTTGTGACATATCTACAGGTAGGGATCGCCCAATCGTGCCGAAACATTATCGACGCAATGTCTTCAACACATTGCACAAACTTTCGCATCCAGGTGTTCGTGCAACCATCAAGCTTATAGCAGAACGGTTTTGCTGGCCTGGCATGAATAAAGACGTGAGGGAGTGGGCACGCTCCTGTGTAAGCTGCCAAAAATTTAAGGTTATCAGACACATAAAATGTCCCTTAAGCTCTTTCAGAACTCCCGATGCTCGTTTCGACCATGTTCATTTGGATTTGGTAGGACCTTTACCAGATTCAAATGGATACTCTTATCTCTTAACCTGCGTTGACCGTTTCACTCGATGGCCAGAAGCAGTACCTATTAAGGACATCACTGCTGAAACAGTGGCCCGAACATTCGTCGAACGATGGGTAGCAAACTTCGGTTGCCCTTCAACCATCACTACAGACCGCGGACGTCAGTTTGAATCTGATCTTTTCCGTCGTCTGACCACACTTTTAGGAATCACTCGCTTCCGAACGACCGCCTACCATCCACAAGCAAACGGGTTGGTAGAACGTTTTCACCGACAACTGAAAGCTTCGCTATCAGCTGCAAACGTTTCACAATGGACCGACGCTCTTCCACTCGTCTTACTAGGTATCCGCAATGCAGTGAAATCTGACATTGGATACACTGCGGCTCAACTCGTTTATGGAACGACACTTCGACTTCCAGGAGAATTCGTGGATCCTTCGTGCTCTTCGATGAACATGGATCTAACCTCCTACACGAACAGGCTTACAAACGCAATGCGTTCAGTTAAACCTGCTTCCACTCGACCTCAATCAACTGATGTTTTCGTTCAACCTGACTTACGATATAGTACACACGTTTTCGTTCGTCGAGACTCACATCGACGACCATTCGAATCAGCATACGAAGGACCCTTCAAAGTTCTTCAACGTGAATCTAAGTACTATATAGTCGATAAGAACGGAACCAACGATAGCATCAGCATCGATCGCTTAAAAGCAGCGTATTGAGAAGGAAATCCTATCTACGTGGATTTTCCTTCGGTACAATCGAACGACATGACTCCGACACTTATAATACCTCATCCGACAACCAACACACGCGATGATACTTCGACAGTATCCGAAAATAAACCTAAAACGACGCGTTCTGGAAGAAGGGTGAGATTTCCAGAACATTTAAACGACTATTGCACGTAAGGCACTTCTCGACATTTATATTATTTTTTTTAAAAAAAAACAATTTTAATATGCTTATATATTTTTATTTCTATTAAAAAAAAACAATTTTTTTTAACGCTATTACGTGTTCATGAGTTTATTTTCCTTTTTTTTCCGCCGACATTGTGTTTTTACGCAAATACGAGTGTATTTTCGACATCCACTTACATTTTATTTTTTCTTTTCCAGGACGGCTGGAAAAGAACGATGACGTTTATGAGGATCCGAAATTTTCATTGTACATTTTCTTTTTTTACTATGTTGAACCTCCGTCCAGACGCTGCTAAATTTAGTAAGCTATCAGAAGAGTGTTTACCAACGACAAACTCGTTGGGTTTAAACTTCTGGCTGGCCACGTCTTAGGGTCGTCACTGCCCCACTAGGGGGAGAGTGATCTGTAGCGGTAAATAAATCCCCAAAATAAATAGCACTGTAAGTTTTCGACATTGGATGCTGACCATATGTTTTAGTGGACTCACCTAGCTGAAGGCGCTCGGTCAGGCATCCGCACCAGATCACGTGTGGTAACGCCGTGCTCAACATCAACCGCAATCGCTAGTCAGATTAGATCAGAGAATTCCGATATATTGGTCATCGCCAAATATACTCTTCCGATCTCCTCGACTCTGTCTTTTGATTTCTCTTGGTGGGAACGAAATACATAAGAAGGTGTTACTGGTAGAAGCGTTGTCAAACACTGAATACCTGTGACATCCTCAATATACAAAATATATAGAATTAGTTTGCTACGCAGATTTGGTATCCTTGATAATTAGACGGCTTTTATGACGATACACTGTTTATCTGAGTTATTTCATACAAAAATGAATCGTTTATTAACTTCTGGTGTATTGCTGGGTGGAAATCAATCATTACAGGCGATGTTATTGGGGAAAAGCAGTTATGACAGCACTTCAATGATGAATTTTGAAGGAATTTGCGATGCCCTGCACCCTAAAAGATAAAGCCACTTTTCACTGTGTTTAGAGTCAAAAGAATCGTTTTCAGATTTATCTTGGACATTCAAAAAAAGCGCAACGTAGATCTAAGAAAATAGCGCGAAAAGTACCGCGATAATATAATTTTGTCCATATTTTACAACACTGCCTTGTAAATTTCTAACAAAGTACACAAGGCGCTTTCTTCATTCTGAGTGACAAACTCAAGGGCGTCAATATGTTATAATTTTACAGTCAGAGTGTCACGTCCAAGTACGAGTTTTTGCCCGTTCCAGTTATTGAAGTACTGGCCGTCGATATTCGCAAATCACGAACCCAAGTAGGCAAGACAACCAAAACTCCAAATTAGGTACCAAGTTTATTCGCAATTCACAAATAATCGACCAAAGTCATCCTAGCAACAATAATTATAACAGTTACAAAACAAACCTTCAATTTGTTAGGTTCCCGGAGCAAAAACTCCCAAATAACAAACCAAAATGTCCAAAACATAGTGATATAAGCAAACACGTTCAAGAGTTCAATAAAACAATTACATTCAAAAACAGTGAATTAATAATATTTAAAAATAAAGGTTTTTATCAGCCCAATGTCTTCAGTTCTCCTGCAACACAGAGAGCAAACCCTTCGTTATAAGTTGTTGGGCTGCAGTATAAAATATCTCTCTGTTTGATATTCAATCCTGGCATCTTATAATTGTGTTAGTTCCAGTTCCTTAGAGTTAACAGCGTCTTCAAAAAGTAAAGGTCCCGGAAGAACTTGGAGCTTGGCAACGCCTTCACCTGTAAAACTCTTATAATCGAAGCATCTCAACCCAGTCAAACCAGAGGTCAGAAGCGAAGAGGTTTGAAGATATATTTTGAAGGAAATAGATATGTCGAGAAGCGCTTGATCTAACCTGCCTGATAGTTGGATGGGATGAGCAGCCCAGCGTGCCCACTCGTGATCTGGTGAAGATGCGTGACTAACCACTTTCAGATAGGTGAGTTCAGAAGTACAAGTGCGGTAGACGTCAATATAGAAGATATAAAGCCTACTTACTTTGGGTATTTACTTATCACTACAACCCACTCGGCATCTAGCGTGGTAGTGATGACCCAATGACGTTTAAACCCAACAAATTTGTCGTTAGTGAACACTTCTGATAGCTTACAATGTTCGGCAGCATCCTTTCGTCTTTCCACAGTTTAAGCGGACATGCGATACTACATAACGATGAAAAAAAAGTGTGCAATGGAAAATTTCGTTCATTGTATTTTTTATCGTTTCGTCATCTTTTACAGCCGTTCTGGTGAAGAAAAAAGGATATGTAGGTGTCGGTCAAATTACACTCGTACGTGCGTAAAGACACAAAATTTGTGAAAAAGGAAAAGAACAGGAATTCATGCTCATTGATAGCACGCAACAGCGCAAGAAATTTTACACAAAAATTATTTGGGATTCTTTTAAGAAAACAAAGGTATATATAAATAAACGATTCTATTAGAGCAAAAACATTTGTTTTACTTTTACTTAAAAATACAGACAAACGATGTATAAAAAAGTGTCCCATGCGCAGTAATCGTTCAAGTGTTCTGAAAACCAAGTCATTCTACTAGAGCACATTGCTTTTGATCGACCGTCAAGCACAAGCCAAGTTTCTTCATAACTGTTGACTGTCGAGTGGAATATCATACTTGTGCAACTCGTGCCTTTCGAGTGTTCGGCGGAAAATCAATATTATTTGAATCTCCTTTAAAGTATGCGGCTTCAAGACGTCAATATTGATATTGTTGTTAGTTCAGCTCTTACCGATAACGTAGTACTTAGGTTCACGATGAAGCACTTTGGAGAAACCTTCGTTTACTGTTTTGAGAGGTCTTCGAAGTGAGTTATAACGTGGAAGACGTGTGTACTATACCGTTAGGTTGAACGAAAATATCAATTGACTTTGCTCGAGTGGAATCAGGTTTAACTGAACTCATGGCGTTTGTAAGCTTGCTCGTGTAAAAGTTTACATCCATGTTCGCTGAAGGATCCACAACTTCTCACGGAAGTCGGAGTGTCGTTCCTTGAACAAGTTCAGTTGCAGTGTATCAAGTGTCAGGTTTCACTGCATTTCGAAGAGCATCGGCTCACTGTGAAACCTTTGCAGCTGATAGTGAATCTTTAAACTGTCGGTGAAATCATACTGCCAATTCAATTGCTAGTGGGTTCTAGGCGGTCAGTTGTAATCGTGTAATTACCAATAGTGTAATATGACAACGAACAAGTGTGGATTCGAACCGGTGTTCACGGTCTGTGGTGATAGTTGAAAGGTAGTGGAGGTTCGTTCTCAATTGTTCGACGAAAACGCGGGTCTCTCTTTTAGTAATAATGTCCTTGATGTGTACTGCTTCTGACTATCGAGTGAGGCAGTCTACATAAGTTAAAAGATAAGAGTATCCATTTGAACCTGGTAAATGTCTTACCAAATGGAGATGAACATGGTCGAAACAGGCATCTAGAGTTGTAAAAGAGCCAAGGGGACATTTGTTGTATCTATTCACCCTATGTTTCATAACCAAACCGATTCGCGAATAAAAACAGTTGTTACACATTTTAAGGTGGCTGTCAGACCATGAATGTGAGGCAGTGGGTAATGATCAGGAGAGATTTTCACATTCAGTCGCCGATAGTCACCAGTTTGACGCCAATTGTTGTCGTTCTTATAAGGAACCATGTGAAAGAGAGATGCACATTGGTTGTCCTAAGGTCGAATAATTCTTACATATATTATGTGGTCGAATCATTTTTCAACTGACCTCAGCATCTTGGTTGCTAGCCGGCACACTTCCGAGAATACAAGTGGTCATGTATTCGTGACGTGGTGTAAAACACTGTTGGGTATACACGGTAATTTTGGTCGACTTTGGTTTAGTTCGGCGTACTTGTTGGGTATCCGTTGATAGTATGAATCGATTATGAGCATAATAGTGATCGGGAATAGCTAACAACCAGAAAGTGAAGTGATGCAAACACCAACCTTCGTTTGAGTGTGGGGACACCCACGACAACAGATATCAAATGAGTGGGTTTGAGTAGACACACGTTAAGTTAAACATATCGCTTATCATATGCAGTGACCAGCCTACCGCTTGCCGCCTGTCAGTTGAAAACCGGTGTGCGTAGACGGTCGTCAGAATTTGCTGGGAAAACGCTTACTCAAACTCCAGCGTCAACGACATGGCGAACGTTCACCATCACGTCAGTGGTGTACAACGGACTGCTATAACCTCCGGCCATGGTTGCCGTAAACGTGTGTCGGTTTAGAATTTTCCCTGAAAGGTTTATCGTGTCGAACGGTTTGGAGTCTGGGAATCCGTAGAATTTTCTGCAATTTCTGAAGAGCCTACCATACTTATTATTGTAGCAACACCAGTCAGGATTACTTGTCTTTCGTTGTCTAGAGATAGACTTTGTTTCGCTGACGGGATTCCTCGAGGAGTTTGGGAGCGTCTACGATTATTATGAAAAGTGAAATAACGAGTGAGAGCATGACAGAAGACAGCAAAGTTGTTTTCTGTTATTTGAGGCTTGTCGTTGACAGAATAAACCTCGGAGCTGAGGGTCATAGTTGTAAGATCCAAACTACGGTTTGGAGTGAAGGACAGCTGTCTGGATGAGTTAGATACGCGCCCTCGCCCGATTGAAACCAAAACAAAGTAATTGGGTAAGATGAAGGTTCTATAATTTATCATAAACTTAAGTGTACATTATTACCTAAACAACCAACAATTGTTCAATTGATCAAATCTAAACTACAATAAATAAGAAATTTGATAAGGGATGGAAGAAAATTACCAATCACCACAAATTAACGTTATTCTATCCTGTCTGGATAGATCACGTACAGATTCGTTCAAAAGGTTATAATTGGTCGCTCTATAACACAGAGTGTTTTCAATTCTGAAAGAGTGCTTCAATTCGCAACCAAAGTGCACAATTCCAGTCAACACAGGTCAAGCAATCAAAAGCAGGGATAAACCAAAATGGCTGCCACCCAGACTTAGTATAAAGTAAAACAACATAAGTACAGTTCGGGAAGAAACATGGGGAATTAGTGAGGGTGTAGTAAAAACGAAAACTATAATAAAATACAAATTATAACAACTCAAATGTAGTCAAAAAGTTAACAATGTACAACTAAGAGGATCAATAGGGACAAAGTGCAAGTATATACATGGAGGGATTTTCACAAACACACAAAGCATTCAAAATGGATCTTACAATAGTTATCTCCAGAATCCGCGAGGCGGATGCAGCCAGTTCGTCTACTGTGTTCTTTTGAAATGCGACAAGGAAATTCGGCACCTGTTTTGGAAGCTTAGACCAGAAGAACTGTCTAAGCAACCCCAATTAAAGATCCGCATAACAATTATAAGTATTCGGATTATTGTACTGACTAGGAATTCCAGAAATATTGCAAGTTACAGCGAGTAGAACTAGATGTCCATAAATAAAGAAACAAATCGTTGTCTAAATCTTTAGACCTACAAAAACGTGAGATCATAAATTTTGATGGTAATTCATAGGGGTGTTGGAGTTTCATAAGGAATTTTGAAAGCTGTTTTGATGAAGCGTTGGATCCCGATCTGGCTTCAACTATTTGATTCGGTGCTGTGATGGTGAAGCCGACACTACTATTGTTCACTGTGCAATGTTTGAACCAAAAGAAGGATATTTTAAGGTATTACAGCTCCTCAAGGAGGTGTTTGGTGAGAAGCACATCGTGGCACATGCATTTGTCAATAAGATGCTGAACAACTCTGCTGTTAAGGAGACCGACCCAGATAACTTAAGAAGGCTGTCTCGTGAGATGCATATTTGCGGGCTGACGTTCAAGCAGATGAACTGTGTATCCGATCTGAATTTTAAAAAATATTGAGAGCATATTTTTGAAACTCCTACTTAATTTACAAAAAAAGGATAGATGTAAGTGGCATATGAAATTCTTAAGACGGGTAGAGAGCCTTTGTTTAGAGACCTTTGTGAATTTGTAGAAGAACAGTCGGATATCGGTAATACCGGTTGCGGATTACTTGTCAGTGGAGATTCTTCTAATAGGAACCAAGAGCAGCCGACTGTTGGTACTGAAAAAACCTTTGCTCAGAGTAGAGGGCGAGAGTATCGTTGTACAGCACGAGTGAGTTTGATGTTCCTCTACACGTAGGACCAAGCACTCTTGTATGACCATATTTATTAGGTACTGGTAACCATCGCTTAGATCACTGTCGAAGGTTTGGAGATAATCATAACAATGAAAAGATAGAATTTGTACGAAAAAGTTGTGTAATGTCTGTTTGAATGCGAACCATTTAGCAAGAAACTATCCAGCACTGGGGTCATATACCATCGAAGGATGTGACTGAAGACACTATACCTTGTTACACAGGAAGCCGGAAGAGCAGAGAGATAGTAACATTAATGTCCACATCAATACCCAGCTCTGTACTGAGGAGAGTGCTAAGCGTGTACAAAGACAATCAGCATTTGCAATAATGCCTGCATTGGCAAAAGTGGAAAATGCTCCGTATAGACTTGCGCTTCCCTGGACGGTGGCTCAGAAGTTTCATTCATTACGGAAAATCCAGCTAAAGAGCTGTGTTCACATGCAAGGTCTAAGATACTCTTCTTGAAAACACTGGATAGCCAGGCCTCTTTCGACTATACATAGGTTCAACTAGAAGTTTTCTCCCAAGAATCAGAATTCCAAATATATGGGCGCTCAAGAGATTACCCGTGTTGCGTAGGACGGCGCCAACGACATCCCAAATGATATCATAAAAAATCTAGCATGCCATATGCTATAAAAATTTCCTCAGGGTGGAAGTTGCCTGAATCTTATAATGGGACCACGAAATATGTGGGTATCACAGTATGTTGAACGGAGCTACGCTGGAAAGGCTGCATTGGGTGTCGAGTCTGATACTTACCGCACCACCCTGTCTTCCATACGAAAAAACGCAAGAAGCTAGGGATCATATTCGACTATGCGGCGCAATATGTAGGGACATTCCATAACAAAGTCTAGTATTCCGGCTCAGGTTTAGTCAATTATCTGGTAGATGTTTTCACCAGATTTTGGCGACGACTAATAGGTCTCACGGCAGATACCGAAGCTGTTTTCATCATGTGATTGTCCCGCCGAACGATCGCAATGCCCTTAGATTTTTATGGTGACCGCTGGGCGACATTAGAACTAAACGAGAAACCTGCTTGGACGACCTCCTCACTAAGTTGCGCAACGTTTGTTCTACAAAGGACTATCCTAGACAACAAGGCTAGGTTTCTCAAATGTATTATACAGACAGCAAATGAACAGTTCTATGTCGATGAATTATCAACCAGTGTTGATGCTTTGGAAGAAGCTAACTTATTATATTCTCAGGTGAAAGAAGTCTCACGCTTAGGAATTGTTAATGTGACCAAACAGGCCAGCAACAATATCAAATTAATTCAGTGTATTCTAGAGGAATATTGCACAGAAAGAAACGTCAACACCTGTTCACTTCAAAGGATCAGATGACCAAATATTCAAACCAGATTTCCTAGACGACTGTAACCGGTATGTCTCGAACTTTTTCTTGGTTATTCTCGATAGAATTCAACTAGAAATTTTATCATTAAGTCCCTAGTTTTGTGATAGTCGTAGATATATGGATCAAGTTAAGACGGACGTCCAGTTTGAGAATTATTTACCCTCACAGAAGACTCAATACCCACGAAAGAGGTCAAACATGAATGACTCGAGACCACACTGGTTGATTGCTGTAACCAATTTAAAAGCAACAAGCATCGCACAAAGAGTGTACTGACTAATTAACATCAAGAGGCTATCCAGAAACTAAAATCAAATGAGCATATTATTACCACTAAACGTGATAAAGGGTCGGGCGCTAATTCTATGCAAGTCAGGTTACATAGATAAGGTGAAAACCCTACTGAAGGATCAAACTAAATTCCCAAAGCTTTTGTCGTGTACAAACCTCAGTGAAAAGACGGAACGCCAATTAACTACGGTACTAGAACTTTTAAAGCAATATCAATAGATCTCTGAATATACATATAATAGGCTGACGATTCCTGGACACATATCTTACGACCCTACGGCCTATTTTAAATTTAGTGACCTGAGATTCCCCTATTCCTAATCCTAAACATATTAAACTCGCCATACCACTCTATAGCAAAATGCTCGGTAAACTTATTAAAACCATTAAATCAAGAATTTGTTAAGCATAGTGTTAAAGACGTACTTCAACTTGTGGATACAATGCAAAATATGAGTATAAATGGCTAGACCATGTTATCACTAGACATAGCATCTTTGTTCACTAACATCCCACTGACTGAAACTATCGACAAAATGTGTGTACAATTGCTAGAAATAAAAATAGAAATACAGATCCCAATAAGTAAAATGAAGGAGCTTCTGTTGAAATGTATTGTGAGTATCTACTTTATGTTTAACAATGAATTTTACAGACAAATAGATGTAGTAGCAATGAGATCACCTCCAGATCCGATCCTTACTTATATTTTTCTGGTCAAACTAGAAAATGGAACGTTGAAAGACCTCCTAAATAAGCTACATCATTACTGTGGATGTATAGGTGACACACTAGTCGAATGTGACGAAAATATTGACAAACGAGAACTGTTGAACAGTTTTGTTAAAGTTCCCCCAGCTATTAAATTCATTAGTGAAGAAGGAAAAGGCCATAGTATAGCTTTTCTTGATGGTCTACTTTTTAGAGGCATAGATGGTTCCGTGAAAAGAAATGCATTTAGAAAGATTACATGGACGCTTCAGTGCATTCATTTCCATAGTTTTACACCTATTCAATACAAAATAGATTTGTCTCATCCACAGAGTCAAACTATTATGTTCTGAAGATAATGTAGATAACGATATAGATACACTGAAGAACACATTACGAAATAACGGATATTCAGACAATTCGGTCAGAAAATTCACATTAAGAAGTGTCCAAAAGAAGAAACTGTGCTTCGTTCAGTAAAAATACTCTGTATCTAAAACTGAAATTCAAAGGGGACAAATAGTACGACATTTTAAGACGCTGACTCGAAAGATCTGTTAAAAGGACATTTCACGCCTCCAAGTCACACATAATTTTCTCAACTAAACTAGTACGCACACAACAAATCAAAGATAGGTTGACGATGACGGATTCCTCCATGTGTGTATACCAATACAACTGCTTCTGTGGGGCTAGATGCATAGACCGTGCTCTGAGGGCTTTATACTTGCAGGTTCGTGAACATGTATCAGCATGGTTGGGAAACGGAGTTACTGTATCGACCCACCAAACAAATATTTAGTAAATGTTTCAGAAAACCCTGATCTCGAAATTAAAATTTATAAAAAGCAATGAAAACGTAAACTCCGCCTGTAGCTCTTATAGGGTTACTGCCGGTCCCAAGCCCGGGTAAAGGAGGAGGGTTGGGGCATGGGGTTAGCGTCCCCATCCCGTAGAAAACTAACTCGCTAAAAATACGCTTACCAGAAAAAATAATCCAAACCATTTTAACTCTGCCCTGGGAGTTAGAAGGTCTTCATTTAGAAGAATTATGACGCTTCATGGTGAAAGCCGAGTTCCTTCGGAAGCCACGAGGCCGATGCCCCTTCTAACAACCAGAGCAAAAATTTTTATAGGTACATGGAACGTTCGAACAATGTGGGAAACCGGGAAGACCAGTCAAATAGCAATGGAAATGAGGAGATACAACTTAGCAGTACTGGGAATCAGCGAAACCCACTGGACCCAAGCTGGACAGAAAAGGCTAGCTACGGGAGAGATGCTGCTATACTCCGGTCACGAAGAGGACAATGCTCCACACACTCAGGGAGTCGCTCTTATGCTGTGCAAAGTAGCACGAAATGCACTTGTAGGATGGGAATCTCACGGATCCAGAATCATCAAAGCATCATTCAAAACAAAGAAGGAGGGGATCTTAATGAATATTATCCAATGTTATGTACCCACCAATGATAGCAACAACGACATTAAAGATCAATTCTACGAGCGGCTGCAGTCAATCATTGAGAAATGCCCAAGGAAGGACCTAACTATTCTGATGGGAGATCTAAATGCCAAAGTCGGAATAGATAACACTGGATATGAAGATATTATGGGACGACATGGACTGGGAGAAAGAAACGAAAATGGAGAAAGATTTGCAAATATATATGCATTCAACAAATTGGTCATAGGAGGCACAACATTTCCACACAAGCGTATACACAAGGCTACATGGATCTCACCGGATCACACTACAGAGAACCAAATAGATCATATTTGCATCAACAAAAATTCCGAAGGACAATGGAAGATGTGAGAACCAGGAGAGGTGCTGACGTAGCTTCAGATCACCACCTAGTTGTAGCCAATTTAAAACTGAAGCTAAAAAGAACTGGACAAGTGGACAAACAGCAATACAAAGGTTCAATACAGCCTTCCTTCGAGATACTGTCAAACTCAATGAATTCAAGATAGCTCTCAACAACAGGTTCCAAGCCTTACGAGATCTACTGAAAGAAGAAGAAACTACTATGGAGGACAACTGGAAAGGCATCAAGGAAGCATTAACTTCAACGTGTCAAGAGGTTCTCGGTCTAAAGAAATACCATCATAAGGAATGGATCTCTATAGAAACACTGGACAAGATCAAAGAAAGGAAGAACAAGAAGGCAGCAATAAACAACAGCCGAACACGAGCAGAGAAAGTACAAGCACAAGCTGAATACATAGAAGCAAACAAACAAGTGAAGAGGAGCATTAGAGCCGACAAGAAGAAATACGTGGAAGAACTAGCAACGACGGCAGAAAAAGCTGCTAGAGAAGGAAATATGAGACAGCTTCACGATACAACGAAGAAACTAGCAGGGAAATACAGTAAACCAGAGAGGCCGGTCAAAGACAAAGAAGGCAAGCTAATCACTGAAATTCAACAACAGCGTAACAGATGGGTAGAATACTTCGAGGAACTCCTGAATAGGCCGGCTCCAATGAATCCACCGGATATCGAAGCAGCACACATAGATCTTCCTATAGATGTCAACCCACCAACGACGGAAGAAATCAGAATGGCCGTCAGACAAATCAAGAACGGGAAAGCAGCAGGACCCGACAACATACCAGCTGAAGCACTGAAACCAGACATCGAAGCAACCACAAGCATGCTTTAGCTTCTATTCAAAAAGATTTGGGAGGAGTAACAAGTGCCGACCGACTGGAAAGAAGGATACCTCGTCAAGATTCCAAAGAAAGGAGATCTGAGCAAATGTGGAAACTACAGAGGCATTACACTACTGTCAATACCAGGGAAAGTCTTCAACAGATTGTTGCTGAACCGGATGAAAGACACAGTAGACGCCCAACTTCGAGATCAACAAGCTGGATTCCTTAAGGATCGGTCGTGCACAGACCAAATTGCAACACTACGGATCATCGTCGAACAATCAGTTGAGTGGAACTCATCACTATACATCAACTTCATTGATTATGAAAAGGCATTCAACAGTGTAGATAGGAGGACATTATGGAAACTTCTTCGACACTACGGAGTTCCTGAGAAGATTGTCAATATTATCCGGAACTCATACGACGGACTACAGTGCAAAGTAGTGCATGGAGGACAGCTGACAGATGCATTCCAAGTAAGGACCGGAGTCAGACAAGGCTGTTTACTCTCTCCCTTCCTCTTTCTTCTGATGGTCGACTGGATTATGAAGACCTCGACATCTGAAGGAAAACACGGAATACAATGGACAGCTCAGAATCAATTAGACGATTTGGACTTCGCAGATGACCTAGCCCTCCTATCACGTACACACGAACAGATGCAGATGAAGACAGCCAGTGTAGCAGCAGTCTCTGCATCAGTAGGCCTCAGCATACACAAAGGGAAAACTAAGGTCCTCAAATTCAAAGCGGAGAACAGCAATCCAATCACTCTTGATGGCGAAACTCTGGAAGATGTAGAGTCCTTCACATACCTGGGAAGCATCATCGATGAACAAGGAGGATCCGATGCAGACGTAAAGGCGAGGATTGGCGAAGCATGGGCCGCATTCCTACAATTGAAGAACATATGGAACTCAAAACAACTTTCAACCAGTATCAAAGTGAGAATCTTCAATACGAACGTCAAGGCAGTTCTACTGTATGGAGCTGAAACTTGGAGAACTACAACAACCACAATCAAGAAAGTACAAGTATTTATAAATAGCTGTCTACGCAAGATACTCAACATCCATTGACCGGATACCATCAGCAATAGCCTTCTGTGGGAGAGAACAAACCAACTTCCAGCTGACGAAGAAATTAGGAAAAGACGATGGAAATGGATAGGACATACATTACGCAAATCGTCAAACTGCATCACGAGGCAAGCCCTAACTTGGAATCCTGAAGGGAAGCGGAAAAGAGGAAGGCCAAAGAACACATTGCGTCGGATAATAGAAGCAGATATGAAAACGATGAATTACAACTGGACGGAGCTAGAAAGGATTGCCCAGGACAGGGTTGGGTGGAGAATGCTGGTGAGCGGCCTATGCTCCTTCACGAGGAGTAACAGGCGTAAGTAAGTAAGTAAGTAATGAAAACGTAATTGACTATATATCATCTGTGCTGTTGAAAAAACTACAGTGTATGCAGGATGTCAATTTGCATAATATGCTTGCGAATGTAAAGTCTGTTAAAATTACTCTACTACGTGACTGCGTAAGGCACAAACTAAAGATTCGTGTCCAATTCTGTTTCAGTTAGGTAGTATCACAGAAATCAACCACCTGTTCAATAGTCAGTTATTACTAAGGTGTATTCCAGCCTTTTTAAACATTAGAATCATCCATGACAGGACTGCTCTTTAGCGTCGAATCTTCAGTGAAGTGCAAACCAATCAATCCAGCCTACGTAGTGGTGGCAGTTACAATGTTGGTCACTGCACAAATCCTAAAACACCATTCCCTACCCCTCCCAAAACGGAGACACGTTGCATGCTGCTGCTAGTCATAAGAGCGAGACTGCACATAAAGCAACTTCGTCCATTCATACTAAACTCGAACACTCACTTCCCGAAAATCCCAATCCACTTATGCAGCTATAGTGACCCAGCATTGTCCTAGCGGCTCCAATAAAAACTAAAATAATCCTTCTAGGGATTGCTCTAAAAGCTACAGCCGCTCCGTAACCGCAGTGAGAAATAATACTAACCCCCCAAGAAACATAGAGGTGCTCCATCATCGTCAACCCACAATATGGGCCTGTCCACAGCGAAACAAAGCCTACAACAAACAGTGGACTGGCAGTACCCACTCATCCTAACGTAAGGTTGTACCCGACGAAAACCACACCTACAAGTCATGCAATTAAGTCTTATGTTGTAAACCCTGCAAGCTTCAGGAAGCTGTACACAACCATACACAGCAGGAACACCTCTCTTAGCAACAATATCAGGCAACCCCCCAATATCTTGCCTGAAACACAACCACCCCAACTCCCCACAAAACGGCTTAAAGTGCCCACTGCACACAAGGACGCTATAACGTTAGTCCACTTGTGCACCCACTTAGTGATTCTAGATACTGTCAAAGTCAAACTACCCTATACAACTCTTCGATCCCCCTAATTCGACGTATACATCATCTCATCCTTTTTATCTCTCTCCCCCTGGACAGTGCTCTTATGGGGTCTCCAGATGTTGAGGGTGACAATCCCGCTATTTTGAGATCATCATCTATATACTCCGACCTAATGGGGAGTGATGCATGTTTCTCTCCACCGATAACTGGCTCTAGTCTTCAAAGCTCTTTGACTGAACTTCCTGACCACTGCTCAATTACACTAACTATCCATTCAACCTCCTGGACTCTATCTGTCATTCTTAAACGTACTTCCCTCTCCGAACTACCCTCTGGCCACCATTCTCCCACTAGCCATATTGGTGATAAACCCAACGAACATGAATATCGAGCCAGTAATCTTACTTCTTCCTCTTCTCCTCACGACAAAACAGACAATCCACTGTGTTTGCATCACGCCCTTCTACTAGACAAACACTCACCATACGTGACACTTATGTTAATGAATAGTCAAACTGTACAAATTAGGACGATTCACCTATGCACTTGTTTTGACAAAGGAAAGTTGGTTGTCCTCCGATGTCACAGACTCATACCTCCAAATCAACACCTATGAGCTCTTACTCTGTGATCGATTCAACAAGAAATGTGATAGTTGTCTTGCATATGCATCGAAAATCATGAGGGCGAAAATCAATAGAGATGATGTCCTCAGAAAACTACCTGGTTTGGTATGGCTTACTGTACACACTCATGAGTGTAAAATACTAATCGAATGTAAATATTGAGCTTCTAACTCTCCTGGTTCAACAGACATTACTACAAGTGAGTCATTTGCTAAGGCTACCTCCCTTGATTTTTCCAGCAAAGTAGTTTGTAGTGATTTCAACATTTCCATCACTAAGTGGAAGACACACTCTGGCCAACTGTGCTTTGAAAGCATACCTAGATCCTCAAACATGTACACCTGCCTACACAAAATCACAAAATTCTTGACTTGACATATTTTGGCTTAATGTCACACCGACATTAATGGTGGTTGGCAAAACGTTTCAAAACAGCAGTCATAAAATAGTTCTCTGCACCCTTCAGATTCTTGCCAAGTTCAACAAAATAAAGACGTTAAATAAGTGTTTCCAATATAGAGACTATGTAAAAGCTGATAAGGAAATCTTTCGATTTCTAGTAAATCGGGGATAATCTGAAACCAGAAAAAGAAGTTACGCAAACGGATAATTCAGTGTTTCCGTCTACTAGCCTCCGTTTGCGCGTGTCGATGATTAGATTATGGTGTTGTAGAAGGTCTATACCAATGATTGGCATAGAAACATCTGCAACAACGAAAATCCAGTGAATGGGTTTGCGTAAACCCACGTTCAGGTAAACGTACCTTTTGCCATACGTAGCGATAGGTTTTCCGTTTGCCGCCTGTAAGTTTAAAGCCGATTCGTGAGGCCGATCATTGAGATTCGCTGGGAGAACGCTAACTTCTGCGCCAGTGTCGACGAGGTAGCGAACTCTCTTTGTCACATCTGTGACGCATAACAGATGGCTATCTTCGCCGGCTATGGTTGCCGTTAACGCGTGCCGGCTTGGAAGTTTCCCGAGTTGTTTTTCGAGTCAGTCGGTTTTGAGTTGGGAAAATTGCAGGGTTTTCTGCAATTTCTGGAAGACTTTCCATACTGGTTATGATACCAGCACCAGTCGGGGTTATCCGTCTCTCGTGGTCTAGAGACAAATCGCTTACGTGAAATCTTTCTACGTGGGATGTGAGATCGCTTACGATCGTTACGAAAATTAAGATAACGCGTAAGTGTATGACATAACTCGGTCATGTCATTCTGAGTGGTTTGAGGCTTTTCTTTGACTGAAAAAACCTCGGTAGTAGAAGAATCCGTTATTTCTAAGATACGACAGACATATGCAGCCAGCTCGTCTAAGGTGTTGTTCTGAAACGAAACCAGAACCGCTTGCACCTGTTGGGGAAGTTTGGACAAGAAAAGTTGTTTATATAGGCCTTCGTCGAAAGTTCTTAGGCACATAACATCTCTCATCCTTTGCAACATGTCCGTCGCAGAACCGTGTTATTAAAGAGTTGATCTAACCTTTGTCGATCGGTTAGGTCTCCTCGTTTAGAATCGAACGCTTGAAGGTTTCGTACGGTTCAGAAACATCACTAGTAAATATACTAGGTGTTACGTACCTTCAGTCTTCAGTAATAAGGATAGGCGGTCTATCGACCTATATTAATCCTTGCAGTTTGTAATACTGTTAAGGTCCAACCTCGTTTTGAATATATTAACAGACGGTGCTGATATTACATGTTCCGGTAGAGAATTCCAGTAACTCACTACTCGGTGCCAGAAACCGAACTCCACACGTTAACGGTTTGATCTCGGTTTTTGAACTTTCTTCGAATGTCCTCTCAAATGATCGGTTCTAGACGGAAGCAAAAGATAAGACATGTTAATACCAAGGTCATCGTTCAGTATGTTGTGAAGGAGAACATGGGTGAGGACAACCAAATTGTATTTAGCACAAATTACAGAATTACTTGGTAAAATAGAAAAACCATATAGTAAATCATTAATCTGCAAAATATCATTCCATCATATCAAACCGGACTGTTGCTGTTGCAAACCTCAATCCATTGTCTCACATTTCATTGTTCATGCGATTTCTTACAAATTCCATTGTGTTCTCGCTCTTCCTTTCTTGATCTTCTCCATCTTCTGCTGCCAGACATTACGTTCTTTTAACTCACGTTATATACTACTTATATCAATATAAGTAGCACGCACCACACTCGTCCCCCCTTTTAACAAGTCGCTGTCGTAGTATTTCTGATCTCCGTACCACTGTTTTCTTTGATGCTTTTCGTGACTCACACCCATGATGGTCTTGAAACCATCTCTGTAGTTGACTAGCATTTACGCGCTTCTGCTTGTCTTCTCTCCTGTTCGTGTAGACCGAGCCGCGTCTCTCCGTGATAACATACGGTCCTCCCCATTTTGGGGCCAGCTTCCCCGACCATGCTCCCCCTGCTATGTTACTTTTTCGTTCTCTACACTTTACCAGGTCCCCCACTGCAAAGGGTTTCCACGTTCTCCTCTGTTGTTCTGCCTTCTTTGTGTCTGATATTTGTTTCTTTTCCACGTTCCTTATTGCCTCTCTCCTCTCTTTTCTTAACCTTGTTGTCGTCCACTTCTGTTGTTGTGGCCAGGTCTTATTATGCATTGGAAGTCGTGGTTGTCTGCCATACATGAGCAAGAAAGGTGACTTCTTGGTTGTTCCTTGTGTGGAGGAACGATGTGCCAGCAAAATCAATGGTAACTCTTTCTCCCAATTTCCTCCTTTTGATGCTAACCATTCCTTTAACGTCCGATTGTTTCTCTCTGTAAGCCCGTTTGTCTGAGGATGATACGGTGTAGTTCGTATTCTCTTGATGCCAAACTGCTTTAAACGGGCTTTAAACTCGTCACTTTCAAAACAGGGACCCTGGTCAGTTAATATCATCTTCGGTATTCCGTGACACACTACAATATGCCGGATTACCACCTCGGTCACTGTCCTTGCCCGCTGGTCTGCAATGGGTACGGCATCTACCCAACGTGTAGCATGTTCCGTCATCACTAACAGGTACTGGTTACCGCTCGCCGTCTGTGAAAACGGTCCCATCACATCCACCGACCATAGATCACCGACTGCGGTTACTGGGATTGACTGTAATGGCGGTTGTGTGTATCGATCGCTTTTCATTAGCTGACACTGCTGGCAGGTTAACACGTATTCAGCCACATCTTCTCTCATGCTCGGCCAGTATGCACTTTGTCGTAGTAAGTCCGTCGTTCTTGCGATGCCTGTATGTGCTACCTGGTGACACCCGTGTATCACTTTACGCCGCCAGTCTTTCGGGATCACCGCCACCCAATTCTCATCATCGTCCTGCCAGGTCAGCACTCCATATGAGTTCACTCTCAGTCGTTCCTTTTGCCGAAGCAGCGTTATTACCTCCTTGTCCATTGTTCGTTTATCTACGTCTGCTCCCTCTTTTATCACTCTGATTACCTCCCGAAGGTTAGGGTCAGCTTTCTGCTGCCGGACGAGTTCTAATGGGTCTCCCTCTAAACTATTCACCGCGTATGCTGTTAATGGCAGGTCGGCTTCCATGTCTGGTCTTGACAAGTAATCCGCCATTACGTCTTCTTTTCCTGGAACATGGCCGATACTGAAGTCGTATTCTTGCAGGCGTATCATCCATTGCGCCAACTTCCCTCGGGGGTCTCTTGCTGTTTTCAACCACCGCAGGGGTTTATGGTCGGTCTCAATGTGAAATCGTCTACCTAAGAGGTATGGTCTCCATTTTTCCACTGCCCACACGATCGCTAAACACTCCTTTTCGATGGTTGAATACTTCTGTTCAGCAGGTGTGAGGACGCGACTCGCGTATTCCACCACTCTATCAGCCTGACTCAACACAGCACCTATACCATGATCACTCGCGTCTGTGGCCACTGTAAACAGTCTTCCCGGTTCAGGCAGTCTAAGCGTCATCTGGCGATCGTCTAGCATGTTTTTGATTCGGTTGAACGTTTGTTCGGCAGTCTCAGTCCACGTAAACTTGGTGCTGCTCAATAACTTATATAAGGGTGCTGCTATTTCGTTGAAATTTTTGACAAACCGACTGTAGAACGCCGCTCTTCCCAGGAACTGTCTCAACTTCCTTTTCGAATTAGGTACTGCAATATTTTTTATCGTAAGAATTTTCTCCGGCAATGGTTTTATTTCTCCATCTCCCACTTTATGTCCCAACAATGTGACGCTACTTTTCGCTATCTGCGACTTGTTCTTATTATTCCGAAGTCCAAATTCGTCAATTCGCTTTAAGACCGCTTCCACATGCTTGATGTGATCTGTTTCTGTCTGACTGTACACAACTACATCGTCGCCATATACCTCGACATTATCTAGATTCTTGAGCAGTAGTGTCATTAATCTTCTGAACGTGAACGGTGCACCCGCCAACCCGAACGGCATTCGTTTAAATTGATACTGTTTATCACGTACAGTAAACGCTGTCTTGCTCCGATCACTCTCTTTTATAGGCAGTTGCCAATAACCTGACCGTAAATCCAGCACTGTAAACACCGTGGCATTCTATAGCCGATCTAATGTTTCCACCACTGTTGGCATTGCACAAGGCTTCAGGTCTGTTATATTATTCAATTCTCTGAAGTCGACACAAAATCTATACTTTCCATTTGGTTTCTTTACCAAGAGTACCGGCGAGCTATATGGGCTGTCCGCTTCCTCAATTATACCTTCTTTTAACATTTCCTGGACCTGACGATTTACCTCGGCCTCTAAATGCACCGGGACACGACGTGTTGCAAATATATTTACTCGACTGTTCTTTATCGGTATTTCGTGCTTTACTCTGTCACAAAATCCATACGGCTCCCCATCTCCAGTGAATAGTTTCGCATACTTTTTGCATAACTCGTTATTGTTTGGTTTCTTTGACGAGACATCCGCTACCACTCTTATTTCAGCCACTTCGCTACTTTCGTGTATTGTCAATGAACCATATTTCGTGACCACCTTACCGCTTCTTAAGTCAACTATCGCTTTTACTTCTCTTAGGAAATCTGCTCCTAATATCGGTCTCGATAAGCTTGTGGTTACCACGAACGGAAAATTTATCTCACCGTCTCCCACTTTTACGATACTGTTAGATACGCCAAACACTTCTAGCATATGGCCTCTTATAGTGTGGACAGCTAATGTACACGGCTTGATTCTCTTATATTGCTCTTTGCTTATTAACGATACTGCTGCACCTGTATCGATCAGACAAACTAAATCTCGCTCATTTATGTTCACTCTCGTTGTTCACTCGTTGTAACGTCTAACATATCTGCGTCTTCGTCTTGTTGGACAGTTTATCTTCCAATGTCCTGTCCCTCCACAAGCGTAACATTTATCGTTCCTTTTATTGTTCACTCGTATTGCTGCAATCTCACGCTCCAGCTCCTCAATCTTCTTCTCGACATTACTCATCTCCTGCTTTTCGCACCCGACCGGAGCTACTGTTCGCGTCATCAGCTGACGATTCACCTTCGCCAGTTCACTGACGTCCATCGGTTGCGCTGCGTTCACCAGTTTCAGCTGTTGGGAGACGGTGGCAGGCACACTCTCGATAAACTGTGACGCCAACAACTGTGCCTCCGACTCCTCATCCAGACTCGGCAGCGCACGGCGTAACAATCTGGTAAGCTCCACAGCCAGCACCAGTGGGTCACCATCGACCGGCAACCTCGCCAACCGGAACTTCTGCAGCGCGTCCCCTCTGTCCACTGGGCTGTCAAACTCCGCCGCCAACCGCTCCGTGACTGTCTCCCATGTGGTCTTCCCGCCAGCACCGTCCAAGCTGTCATACACAGCCTTCGCCCTGCCTCTCAGCAGCGTCCCCAGCACCACCAACCTCGCCTTCGGCACCCTCACTCCCAGCAGCTCCGCCACGGCTTCGAACTCCTTCAGGAAGCTCAGTACATCTCCGTCCTCAAACTCCTTCTGCCATGGAATCTTCATCCTTAGTGGAGGCAGCGACACTAAATGTTGTGAAGGAGAACATGGGTGAGGACAACCAAATTGTATTTAGCACAAATTACAGAATTACTTGGTAAAATAGAAAAACCATATAGTAAATCATTAATCTGCAAAATATCATTCCATCATATCAAACCGGACTGTTGCTGTTGCAAACCTCAATCCATTGTCTCACATTTCATTGTTCATGCGATTTCTTACAAATTCCATTGTGTTCTCGCTCTTCCTTTCTTGATCTTCTCCATCTTCTGCTGCCAGACATTACGTTCTTTTAACTCACGTTATATACTACTTATATCAATATAAGTAGCACGCACCACAAGTATACGATAGGCCAATATTAGATCACCCCGTATTCTACGGTAAGATAGCGGAAATAAGTTAAGGTGTTTCAGTCTGTCTTCATAAGATAGTCCAGATAGACCTTGTACCATCTTAGTAGCTCGTCGTTGCACTCCTTCTAGTATATCTGCTTCATACTTGAAACAAGGACACGCTGCTTGAATCCCGTATTTTAAATGTGGTTGCACATAAATCGGGTATAGTAATCTAAACATTTCATCATCTAAATACTGGAAAGACCTACGAATTGACCATAATACCCTATAGCCTTTTGCAGCATCAGCCTTACAGTGACTAGTGGTTTTGAGATCATTGCTTAATATGACTCCTAAATCTTTATAGTTTCTTGCTTTGGGTAGCAGCAATCCACGTAGTGTATAGTCATACGATTCATCAGAGTTTTTTTAGCTGCATTACTGCACTCTTATTAGGATTTACTTCCAGTGACCACCTGTCTAACCATGCCACCAATGAGCTAAGATCGTCCTGTAATACTATTCTATCCGACATACTATGTATGGGTCTCCAAATCTTTATGTCATCGGCGAAGAGTAGAACGGATGATTTTGCTACGGTTGGCAATTCATTTACATAAAGTAAAAAAGTACCTGTTGAATTCCCGCGGTAGTGCCTTGACTACTGCGTGGAATTGTGCACGTATATCGTTCACGCCGTGCTCGTGGAAGTCGGCTTCTGCGTAGCAGAACCAGGCTTCGATATTGTCGGGCCAGAAGGGCATGAGTTGGAACGAGGGTGGGGACATGGTCTTAATCTTAAATACCATAGGAGTCTGTTCGATCATAGGGGAATATTAAGTACGAGAATACGAGGGAAAAATATATAGATATCCTGAGACACGGGGAAAAATATCACTATGTATAAAAATTAAAAAATAAGGCAATAATATATAAAAATCCCAAAAAGGAACAGACTCACAGTTGCAATTAGGTGGACCAGATCACGTCGGCCTCACCAATGAAGATGGCACAGGTATTCAATGCTTGGCGACGCTTTTACCAGCAACACCTTATAATGTAATTCGTACCCACCAAGAGAAATCAAAAGACAGAGTCGATGAGATCGGAAGAGTGTATTTGGCGATAACTAATATATCGGAATTCTCTGATCTAATCTGGCTAGCGATTGCGGTGGGTGTTGAGCACAGCGTTACCACACGTGATCTGGTGCGGATGCATGACCGAGCACCTTCAGCTAGATGAGTCCACTAAAACATATGGTCAGCATCCAATGTTGAAAACTTACAGAGCTATTTATTTTGGGGATTTATTTACCGCTACATGAGTATTTAAATGGGTACCCACAGTGTCACAAAGGTCATTGGAAAATTACATCATTTGAAAAATAAACTTGAGATTCAGGTAAAAATAAACTATGTGACAAACAGAAAAAACGTCGGGTTCACCAGATTATTGTGGTGGATCAAATATTGTATTAACTCAAAAGATGATAATAAAGTTATTGTCCCCAAAAATTAATGTACTAATATATTAAGTATAATTCATAAACACACGAAAACTTTAGAGGATGTTACTTAAATTGTCAGGCCTTGGAGTGTTCGAGATGCATTTGATATAAAAATCTGCAATTATAGGTAACCAATGATCCCAATGAATATTGTTATAATTCGAGCGTATATCCGAATGGAGTATATAATGGAAATATGGTTGTGGTTTATAAATGAAGATAATAGATATTTTAGGGTTAAGTTGTTGTAACAATAGGTAATTGGGAAAGAGGAGCGTGAGTGTAGCAGTGTATCTATGAACGGTTACCAGTGTGCCATGTTCTGTGGTATTTAAAAAGGAAGAGGAAGTATTGAAGGCCATGCAATTTTCAATAACTTTTGCAATCACTTGTAGTAAATCTACGAATCGTGAGAATTAACACAGGAAATGCAAATAATATAAAGAACTAACCACAAAATAATTTTGTTGTTACTATCTCCACGCGATCACGCATCTGCACCAGACCACCAGTGGGTACGCAATATGACACATCCCTTCCAACTGTCAGCCACACTACAGCAAAAGCTTCTCCACACATCGATAGTCTTTCAAATATATCTTCGAGCCCCTTCAGTTCTGATTCGACTGGATTATTATACTCCTATTATAAAGGTGTTACGTGTGAAGGCATCTTTAACGTTTTGTGTTACGAGACGTCTGTTCATTTCGGCGTTCCTTTTAGATTCTTGTTCTGTACCCGTCGAAATATTCCATACTTCTTTCAGATTCTCATTCTCTAATATTTCAAAAACAAAATGTTTCTGTGGAAGTTATTGGAAGCGCTTGAGGACAACGCTTATAGGAAAGAAGTGTGCAAATAGCAAAATGGTAAGATAAAAAACTACCTTTGATCCGAAATTATTGACTTATCGATTTATTGGCTCAGTGTTTTTAATCGGGCAGTCGGAGTTAGTTGGAAGCTTAGTGAGCTGGGAATGCATACGCATTTGATTGGGGAATTTACTTTGACGGTTATTCTAGCAAACTGATCGAATTGCTATTTACATGTTGCGGCAAGCAATCAGTGGTCGAGGACGAATGCAATTAGAGTCAAAAGCCGTTCATAATAAATGATGCATTAAATGCATAACCAATCAGCTAAAGACGTCAACTTTAACGTGTCATTTTGTGCTTTATGATAGTGTTCCCAAATAAATTTCGGAAGTATTAGCGACGTCGCAGGACGAAGTCATATGTTCTATGTATATTTCCGGTGGTATACCACAGGGGTGATGAAAAAGAGGGAAAGCGGAAGGGCAAGAAGCAGAACAGACTTTGTTAGTGACCAGCGAAGTTTATAAATATGTTTGCAAGTAGCTGATGAACATTACGAAATATAATGAATTCATATTATCTAACATCAATGTTTGTTTTGGCTTTATTTAAATCCACAAAATGGAAATAATTCCATAAAAGGAAGCCGGATAGATATATTGGAAGAGTGAAAGATCAACTCGCTGTTATTATGCTCACTTCTCTATAGAATAAATTTCACCTGTTGCCAAGTCATTTTCTGCTTGTGGTATGATACTAACCGGTATATTACGGCTTCATCTAAGAACGTGCACAAACATTCTTGGGACAAAAAACATCTCACAAAAGTTCCAGTTGTCAGCCGCAATTTGTCGAGATTTATCTACCTTCAATATTGTCCTTACTCCAAAAATCTGTTTATAGCGAAGCAAATAATCCATTTAAGATAACCATAATGCCTGAAAGCCTAGAGATTTTAGTTCTCCCTAGTTATAATTATATTTTTGAATAACGTTCACGTAGTTTCATTGGTTATTACGTCCTGGAACTCGCACCTCACAGATTCCTTACAACAGCTTCGATCAAAAGATTTAGTTATTATTAAGGGTGTGAATAGTGGCTAGCGTCCTGAATTCCACTGCTAGCCACTATCCATCATTGCTTATAAAGCTTGTGAATCAAGGCAATATCGAGACAATACGCACAGTATACACATACGCCAATAACAGACTGGTCAATTGCAGTCTTAAACCTCAATGGGAAGATTCAAGCAAAACAATACCAAGTGAATTGAAATTCACCCCATTGCACAAACAAGTGACTACTGGGACTCAGTAGCTAAGTGGATAACGTGATAGCGTTTGGAGCGAATGGTACTGGGTTCGAGTCCCAGAGTGAATATCAACTCTGGGATGCAGATACATCCGGCTGACGAGTCCCAAACAGGACGAAACGCACGTCGAACTGAATTCCACTGCTAGCCATTATTCAATATATATGTAAGATAATAATTCTTGCCAATTAGTGTAAATATTTCATTCCTACTAGTTGTGGAAAGACTAGCTTATTGGTGACAAGGTTCAATAATTCCCAGTTATATCAAGAATGTAAATACTTCTTGTTGATGAGTGCAAAACCTAAGTTTGGAACATTTCGTCTACGTACGATTGAAAAAGTGAATGAGCGCATCGACCCTTGAGAACTGAGAGATCTAATAAAAAGTTGAAAATAAGTAGAACTATATATTTGACAAAAAGGAAGTGAGTAATCACTTTCACGCACTATTTCCAATTCATTTTGACGATAATCTAATTTAAATGATTAAAACATCTCACAAAAAATCGGACGAAAAGCAAAAATAAACTAAATATCTGAATGTAAAAGTTATTTCATGTAGAATCAAATTAAAAACCAAATGCTAAATAAATGTACATGTATATTATAGCAATTTTTAAAATCGGACATTTTTTCCTATTGGACCACTATCTTCAGCTAATTGTTTACGCTTTTGTATGATTGATTGTATTTTTTGTAATTGACGATCTAATTCAGCTTTTTCATCTTTTGGTCCAATACGACGTGTACGACGACCATCAGCCATTTTAACACCATATTGAAATGCAGCTTTTGGTAAAGCTTCTTTATTCGACATATAATCACTATATTCTTCCTGTGTTTCAAAGTCCCATCGACCAACTGGACCTTTTTTATTACCTAAATCCATTTTGCTAAAATCAGCTTCATCATCAGAATCACCCATAGCATCGTATGATTCAGCGAAACCGGGATAACATTCATCGTAACACGTGACTTGAGTTTTAGCAAAGAATCGTTCAAGACTTGCCTAAAAATAAATTTATGAAAAAAGGACATAATTGTGCAATCATGAGTTGTGGCTTCCAGACAGTACAGATTCACTATGTTTGTTGATTAACATCTTCTTTCTTACATCACCTTCGTCCTGAATAGAACGAAACGCTCGTCGCGGACTCCATTACTAGCTACTGTTCAACCATAATAAGAACTTGCGACTAAATAGCATTATCAGTCCAATCTGCTCAGGATGCACACATCCCACGTAGAAACTGACCAGCTGTGGTCGTTAATACTAATAACATGAAAATAAATAACACTCATAAGTTAGCTTACATGGTTCACAACTGATCATCTTCGTTACACACGCAGATTTTAACTATCCGGAAATGCCGTTTTACCGATTTCTTAAATGATAGGTGTTGTATATATATACAAAGCTTCACACGAGAAACCGAAGGTCATAGGATCGGACTGCCGGATAACCCGTGAATATGCACCGCTGAGTCCCATAACAGGCTGAAACAGCTATCCAGTGCTTTCAAGTTTCAATTATGGTTTAGCTAAGACCAGTTCGTGATTTAAACTTTGAAAACTTAACAATCCCCTCAAATTCGCCACACTAATATATATAACCCTCAAGTGAAGCATACATCCTCTTAGGTTCGAAATAAACTGAATTTACCGTAAAACGTTTGTTGAGAAGGTTGATAGTTACAAGAAACTTATAGGTGGAACTACATAATATGGTTTATAGTAAGACAAAACAATTTAAATTATTTAACAAAACAACTTCAAACGTAGATATACGAGCGAGGAACTTTCTTTTCCATGAGCCTTCTTCGGGTTCTACAATTACATATCTAAATTAATACTCCAAAAAATTAGTTAGGTTTAAGGCACGTCACTCAGCTGCAACGTAGGACTAGGCACATATACACATCTGTCCAAGTTGCCACACCTCATTAGCACAACAAGACGGACACGAAATTCATAGAGGTAGTTACTTCAATTGTAGTAATATATAAAAGAAAGATTGTGTATAATGATAAAATAAAAGAAGAAAGAATTAGTGCGCAGAAAGGTATATATCAATTTTAATCTCACGCTTTAACTAGAGACGCAATTGTGATCGGTTCTGAGCCATGTCACCAAGAGTCTCCAACCATCGGTTACGAAAGTCACGCGGACCCCAACCAAGTAGTCTGCATCTACCAACATGGCTCAGACTAGAGGTTAGTGTCTTCAAGCACTGATGCCACGTTTTGGTTTGGCCGCCCCTAATTCTCTTCCAACCATCTCTAACACCCGTTAGCATTGCACGTCGTGTTAATCGGTGTTCAGGCATATGTGACACGTGGACCAACCATCTCAGTCGATGAAAATTCACAATTTCATCAACTGGTTTACCATCATTCCCTAATACCCTACGTCTAACCTCACTATTACTTACCCAGTGATCCCCGCAGATGCAAGCAATATTTCTAAGGCATCCGTGATCAAATACTAGTAGCTTACGAGTGTGTTCTATCCTTAATGGCCATGTTTCGCTGCCGTAAATTAAAACAGGACGAACTGCCGCGCAGTATACTCGTCTTTTAGTTGATAGACGAATATCTCGCCTTCGCCATAGGTGATGTAAGTTGGCAAAAGCCAAACGAGCTTTCTGAATCCGTACAGAGGTTTCGTCAGACTCGAACCTATTAGGGCTGATCAGACTTCCAAGACAAGTGAAGTTGTCAACGTATTCGACTACTTCATTCCCTTGCTTTAGTTCAGGTGTTGACGCAGGCCAGTCCTGAAGCAACAACTTGCATTTAGAAGGAGAGAAGCGCATCCCAAATATTCTGGCATTGTTCCTCAGTCCTACCAGACGACTTTGCATTTTATCAGCGTCTTCACCGAACAGGACTATGTTATCTGTATATACTAAGTCGATAAGTGGACCTCCTGGAAGGATATCAATACCCGAGAATTCAGTCGACGAGAGCATTATTTCCATTAGTAGGTCTATGATGAAGTTAAACAGAAATGGAGAAAGTGGACAGCCTTGACAAACACCACACCTTGACAGACACTGCCACAGAATCTCGCGGTCTACCGAGTCAAATGCTGCTTTTAAGTCAAGAAAGACCACAATTGTCGGACGCCGATAAGTATGCCTGTGTTCTAGAACCTGACGAATGGTGAATATGTGGTCGATGCAGCCACGACCAGGTCTGAAGCCAGCTTGATCCTCTCGTGTTTGCAGTTCACGAGTCTTTGTTAGGCGTCCGATAATTATTATTGATCTGATTGTTAGAAGGGATATCGGCCTCGTGACTTCCGAAGAACCTCGTCTTTCATTCTGAGGCGTCATAATTCTTCCTTCGACTCCCAGGGTAGAGTTTAAATGGTTTAATTTGTTTAATCTGGTTAGTGTTTTTTAGCCAGATATTTTTCTACCGGATGGGGTGTCCGACCTCATGCCCAACCCTCCTCCTTTACTCGGGCTTGTGACCGTCATTAACTTTAGAAGAGCTACAGGCGGAATTTAATTTGGCGATGACTAACATGAATTGTTAACTTCAAATAAACTTAGTGATTGTGTCATTCCTTATTGATATGAGATGTTATAAGAAGATAACAATGATGGTAAGGTCTGAACATGTTGATAAACACTTTAATTATTTTCTAATATTGCTGTTTTGACTGTAGTCCCTAATAGTTTGTGTTTACCCCGTTCTTTCTTCTATATATTACCCCGATTGAAGTAACTACGTCTATGAATCTAGTGTTCATCTTGCTGTGCTAATGCGGTATGGCAACTTGGACCGATGGATATATGTGCTTGGTCCTACGTTGTAGCTGACTGACCCCGTTAAGAACCCTAATTGATCAACACGTACTGGATTATGTGTCGAGTGAATTTTACCGATGTTATTACTTAGCCAGTAATCCATCACAAACGATTAATGAAGGTTACGCAATATCATAAATTCATTAGAATTAAATGCTAATACCACAGGATGCAAGATCAATGATCTATGAGTTTAGCGTTCACGTGCGAGGCTGAGGTCATGGGTTCGATTTTCAGATGCGAACTGCTGAGGATTCCTACACTAGGATGAAATTATCATCTAGTATTTCCGGGTTCTATTTGTAAGCAAAATATTCTTGGTGGTGAATGTTTTAGTGATGCCCTAATCATTATGCTTATCACAGAGCTTTATGAGAAGTTAAAATATCGCCGTAAACTTTCCTTCTTTTCATCAACCGATTTGAAACTAGTTATTCAAGTGAATACATTCCTTGCCAAGAATTAATCACCACATCATATAATCTCTGGTTGGAACGATGAATAGGTATACAATCTGATTAGTTAACATTGTGCATACCAGTACTAGGGGAGTGGACCCCTAAGAAAACCATCTGCTTCGGTTTTGGCGCCCGGACAGTATCCTGGCCCTCACGCAAATCATTTGATTTGCGTGGCACATATATATTTAGTGCCTCCTTGTACCAATGTTTATATTTTTAAATTAATGAAATCGACTGCCCAGTCTAATTTACTTGAGTCCTACGTAAGATTTATTTACTCATTTATAAATAAATACATATATGCATATAACCTACTTTTTCCTGTAACCTATTTTCATCTTTAACATCAAAACGTTGACTTAATTCATTTAAAAATTCTTTAGTAGCACTTATTGAATTATTTGTGACTGAATCAGCATTGGCGGGAATATCGAAGTATGATGCTTGTGCACTATTTGATTCAGCATTGGTGTTACTATTACTACCAGATGTAGTAGTATTAGAAGCGGGTAGACGATTACGTGAATTCGACACTCTAGAATCCTCATATGGTAAATCCATCCTATCGTTACTTTTGCATTGCTTCTTTGTTGTCGGTAAGTAATCGTTTCCGGTACCTTCAAATATAGCAGTATCTGTTATCAAGTAAGAAAGATAAGTCCAATTAGGTAACAAAAAGATATACATTTTACGTGTAGAAAAGTGTGATAAAAGTAAACTACAACACTGACAACCTTTAGTGACTTATCGGTCAATCATGAAACAATGTTAGGTTATATAAAGATATGTAACAAAAAATAATAAATCTCAACAAGTGAAGTTTCCACATGATTAATGAACGTTAATACATTGGGTCAATCAAAAATCGGTCAAATGATAAATGCACAGGATTGGCCAAGAAATAGGTTATATAATCTAGTAATGGGACCTACACTGTCATTGACTTTTTATATATGAGCACGTATACAGCACGACTTACTTAGTCAATAAAATCCCTATATCAGTTTTTTGCTCGAATAGCAGGTTGAACTAGCGTATAGGGAGAGTACATAATAGTATAAAATCTTGGAAACCAAACATCTTCACAAACGTTTACATATTGGATTATTTATCACAGTAAACGAGACGAAAGAGGGTTAGGTTTGTATATTAGGAGTTTGGATAGAGATATCAGTTACGAATGTTAGGATAATTTGTATCCATAAAAACACTATTGACCACGCTATGAATCAGGTGTTTGTCGAAGTTTGATTTACATACCATTTCACATAAACACGAAGTGCCGCTGTACAAATGACATTTTATCAATCGAACTTTTAGGAACTAGGCAAATATAATTTCCATTTAGTTTTTAATAAGACACATGTTATCATCTTTTAATGAGCTTTGAATTGAGGGCACGAATCCGGGAGGGGCTATATTATATCAGATTGGTTCACTCAGTCATAACTATTATATATAGATTTACCGAAAGTTTTGCCAAAATGACTATACATAATTATTAGTTAGTTAGAACAAAGCTGATTGACATATGTAAATGTGTGAGAAAAACAAAGTAAACAAAAATATAGGTCATCATGATGAACAAGAAGAAATGTAAAAATATGGTACACAAAAAACTTCGATTAGTTAATATATAACCGTCAGAGTCTAAATGATGGGTTGATATTAGTTGAACAGCCATTGAAAACCAGGAGACAAAGGACAATGTGTGGCACTCCCCATTAGTGTGCGTTAATGACCCCACTGAGAATCGAACTCAGAAGCCGATAATAGTGGAGCACAACTATGTCGGATGTGAGTGATAGTTATACACCGCCTAATATCCCGAATTGGTTGCCGGCTCAGTGGTTTGGGCGAGACCTGAAGGTCTTAAAGCTCAATCACTGATGGGGTCGCGAATGTACATTACTGAGAAGTTTCATACTAGGCCGAAACAGACATTCAGTGCCACTTGGTCTATGATCATTTAGCTATGCTCAGTCCGTAATATCGTAGTGGATTGGCTTAGAAATAATTCATCAAGCCTAGTTTATCAATCACCCTGATAAACCTTATTAAGTATATCCCGATAGTGTACAAATTCAGAAGGCAACACGAAGCGCCGACTACAGTTTATTATTGGATAGCACAGATCATAATGCAAACAAAGTGAATTTGAGCAGAAAGGCTGGTGCGCACAAACAAGCGAATACATAGGCGGATTCCGAGTCAAATCGAAACGAAGTGAATCAATTAATAAGATTCAAGCACATATATATGTGGGAAAGCAAGTGATTCATCGAGAGACTTTTAAGCAACTACTATTTAAGGTGTAGTGAGGACTATGCGCGTAGGCCGTTATACGTAATCAAACATACATGCTTATACAGACATGATAATAATAATAATAAAAAGGAATTGACAAATTGTTACCGTTCGAATAACACTGTCTGTTGAATGAATTAATTGAAGTAGTAGATAAAATTACCCGTAAACAAACCCAATTGTAGGACAGGTGCTATAATGCAAACTATGAAATTAACAATCTCCACAATCCCTTTATACTAATGATATATAATACTTTGGAACAACGTGATTAAAGTGAATTTCAACAATTGCATTACTAAACTTTCGTGTCAGTTTATATTAAAAGACAGGAAAACGATGCAATTAAATATCTGATCTATAGATTAATTGGGTAAATGTAATTTGATTGTAATTGACTCCAAATACAAATATTTCAAATTAACAGGAATTAGTCCATTTGATAAACTTAGATGGTGTAATATGGCGAAGATTATCCAGTTGTCTAGTTGACTATTTATTTTCATGTATAATTGTTCATAACAAGTATATGTGTGGTCACATTGTCCGAAATGTATTGTGCCAACTTACAGCATAGTTCCGATAATTTTCGTCCTCTTATGATAATATACTAGTAATGATTAGTACTCATATTTGTGATATACAAGTTCATGAACTTCGTTTTGCTAGCCACAGACTATTTTATGTAAGGTTTGCTATTGCTACCCAGTCAATCATACGCAACGCAGAACTGGGTATATATATGCATCAGTTCAAGTTGCTGCACTATATCAGAATAGAGATACCAGATTACTACAATTAGTAGCAGTAACAATGGTAGTGGAAAAGATTAGGAATAGAAGACAAGATTCAAGAGAAAATATGGATTCGTTGAATGATCTTTTAAAGAGATAATTAGGAAACTTAACATGTAAAAGGAGACGAGTGAATACACCTGCGTTACTGTGAGCAATTCTGACCTATATCATCCCAAGTACTGAACCACTAGTCGCAGCTTTTGCGTGGATACTATCCATTATTTGGTCGGACCGAAGTGCACGGAGCGTAGTTCGGAATGATGATGTGTAACTGACTGGAACCAGAGTACCATGACTACTAAATGATCGTTGCTTCATATTTACCAAACATACTTGACGGGTTTTTGTTATGCATTTTGACGGTAGATTAGACGGTGTATCAAGTTTACCTTTGAATGTATTTCTTCGGTATTAAGAAAATGGATACTTCTTTTAAAATTATTGATCATATATCTTACTTTGAATGACTGAAATTGCTTTATCGTGGTAAATTGTACAATTCATGACAAAAAACTAGAGTGAATTAAAACAACACACTGATTTCACCACAATTTGTGTAAAAATATCTCCAAAAAACTTTTGAATTCCTCCAATTTCTGTGTTCTTACATAAATTTTATATTCGTCTAAAAATTATTGTGTAGCTGTTATTAAATTACTTCCTATCAAGATAATTTGCTAACATTCATATTTCGTATTAAAGAATCTCAGTCAATAATGTGCACGGTAACCAACATAGAATATATATGCGCATCAGGTAAATTCAACACAACACACAAATACACCGATACAATATATAATTTTTCCTTTGATTTTTGGTAATAATAATAATTATTATCATTATAGTAGTCTACAGCTATCTACGTGGCTCAGTTAAATTTTCCGAGATGTTATGGACTGAACTCCGCCTGTAGCTCTTATAGGGTTACTGCCGGTCCCAAGCCCGGGTAAAGGAGGAGGGTTGGGGCATGGGGTTAGCGTCCCCATCCCGTAGAAAACTAACTCGCTAAAAATACGCTTACCAGAAAAAATAATCCAAACCATTTTAACTCTGCCCTGGGAGTTAGAAGGTCTTCATTTAGAAGAATTATGACGCTTCATGGTGAAAGCCGAGTTCCTTCGGAAGCCACGAGGCCGATGCCCCTTCTAACAACCAGAGCAAAAATTTTTATAGGTACATGGAACGTTCGAACAATGTGGGAAACCGGGAAGACCAGTCAAATAGCAATGGAAATGAGGAGATACAACTTAGCAGTACTGGGAATCAGCGAAACCCACTGGACCCAAGCTGGACAGAAAAGGCTAGCTACGGGAGAGATGCTGCTATACTCCGGTCACGAAGAGGACAATGCTCCACACACTCAGGGAGTCGCTCTTATGCTGTGCAAAGTAGCACGAAATGCACTTGTAGGATGGGAATCTCACGGATCCAGAATCATCAAAGCATCATTCAAAACAAAGAAGGAGGGGATCTTAATGAATATTATCCAATGTTATGTACCCACCAATGATAGCAACAACGACATTAAAGATCAATTCTACGAGCGGCTGCAGTCAATCATTGAGAAATGCCCAAGGAAGGACCTAACTATTCTGATGGGAGATCTAAATGCCAAAGTCGGAATAGATAACACTGGATATGAAGATATTATGGGACGACATGGACTGGGAGAAAGAAACGAAAATGGAGAAAGATTTGCAAATATATATGCATTCAACAAATTGGTCATAGGAGGCACAACATTTCCACACAAGCGTATACACAAGGCTACATGGATCTCACCGGATCACACTACAGAGAACCAAATAGATCATATTTGCATCAACAAAAATTCCGAAGGACAATGGAAGATGTGAGAACCAGGAGAGGTGCTGACGTAGCTTCAGATCACCACCTAGTTGTAGCCAATTTAAAACTGAAGCTAAAAAAGAACTGGACAAGTGGACAAACAGCAATACAAAGGTTCAATACAGCCTTCCTTCGAGATACTGTCAAACTCAATGAATTCAAGATAGCTCTCAACAACAGGTTCCAAGCCTTACGAGATCTACTGAAAGAAGAAGAAACTACTATGGAGGACAACTGGAAAGGCATCAAGGAAGCATTAACTTCAACGTGTCAAGAGGTTCTCGGTCTAAAGAAATACCATCATAAGGAATGGATCTCTATAGAAACACTGGACAAGATCAAAGAAAGGAAGAACAAGAAGGCAGCAATAAACAACAGCCGAACACGAGCAGAGAAAGTACAAGCACAAGCTGAATACATAGAAGCAAACAAACAAGTGAAGAGGAGCATTAGAGCCGACAAGAAGAAATACGTGGAAGAACTAGCAACGACGGCAGAAAAAGCTGCTAGAGAAGGAAATATGAGACAGCTTCACGATACAACGAAGAAACTAGCAGGAAATACAGTAAACCAGAGAGGCCGGTCAAAGACAAAGAAGGCAAGCTAATCACTGAAATTCAACAACAGCGTAACAGATGGGTAGAATACTTCGAGGAACTCCTGAATAGGCCGGCTCCAATGAATCCACCGGATATCGAAGCAGCACACATAGATCTTCCTATAGATGTCAACCCACCAACGACGGAAGAAATCAGAATGGCCGTCAGACAAATCAAGAACGGGAAAGCAGCAGGACCCGACAACATACCAGCTGAAGCACTGAAACCAGACATCGAAGCAACCACAAGCATGCTTTAGCTTCTATTCAAAAAGATTTGGGAGGAGTAACAAGTGCCGACCGACTGGAAAGAAGGATACCTCGTCAAGATTCCAAAGAAAGGAGATCTGAGCAAATGTGGAAACTACAGAGGCATTACACTACTGTCAATACCAGGGAAAGTCTTCAACAGATTGTTGCTGAACCGGATGAAAGACACAGTAGACGCCCAACTTCGAGATCAACAAGCTGTATTCCTTAAGGATCGGTCGTGCACAGACCAAATTGCAACACTACGGGTCATCGTCGAACAATCAGTTGAGTGGAACTCGTCACTATACATCAACTTCATGGATTATGAAAAGGCATTCGACAGTGTAGATAGGAGGACGCTATGAGAAGTTCCTCGACAATACGGAGTTCCTGAGAAGATTGTCAATATTATCCGGAACTCATACGACGGACTACAGTGCAAAGTAGTGCATGGAGGACAGCTGACAGATGCATTCCAAGTAAGGACCGGAGTCAGACAAGGCTGTTTACTCTCTCCCTTCCTCTTTCTTCTGATGGTCGACTGGATTATGAAGACCTCGACATCTGAAGGAAAACACGGAATACAATGGACAGCTCAGAATCAATTAGACGATTTGGACTTCGCAGATGACCTAGCCCTCCTATCACGTACACACGAACAGATGCAGATGAAGACAGCCAGTGTAGCAGCAGTCTCTGCATCAGTAGGCCTCAGCATACACAAAGGGAAAACTAAGGTCCTCAAATTCAAAGCGGAGAACAGCAATCCAATCACTCTTGATGGCGAAACTCTGGAAGATGTAGAGTCCTTCACATACCTGGGAAGCATCATCGATGAACAAGGAGGATCCGATGCAGACGTAAAGGCGAGGATTGGCGAAGCATGGGCCGCATTCCTACAATTGAAGAACATATGGAACTCAAAACAACTTTCAACCAGTATCAAAGTGAGAATCTTCAATACGAACGTCAAGGCAGTTCTACTGTATGGAGCTGAAACTTGGAGAACTACAACAACCACAATCAAGAAAGTACAAGTATTTATAAATAGCTGTCTACGCAAGATACTCAACATCCATTGACCGGATACCATCAGCAATAGCCTTCTGTGGGAGAGAACAAACCAACTTCCAGCTGACGAAGAAATTAGGAAAAGACGATGGAAAGGGATAGGACATACATTACGCAAATCGTCAAACTGCATCACGAGGCAAGCCCTAACTTGGAATCCTGAAGGGAAGCGGAAAAGAGGAAGGCCAAAGAACACATTGCGTCGGATAATAGAAGCAGATATGAAAACGATGAATTACAACTGGACGGAGCTAGAAAGGATTGCCCAGGACAGGGTTGGGTGGAGAATGCTGGTGAGCGGCCTATGCTCCTTCACGAGGAGTAACAGGCGTAAGTAAGTAAGTAAGTTATGGACTGGTTTCATGTCTTGGTTCAGTCGCCCCTAACTTTGTTTCAGCCTACTACACCTGACAACATCACCTGATGAGGTGGGAAGTGGCTGGACATACGTAACACATGTTCCAACTACCTCAGTTGATGAAGATTTACCATATCATCAACAGGTTTGCAATTGTTACCCAGTACTTTATCCCTAACCTCGGCAATGCTTTCTCGGTGGTCACAAAATAAACGAGAGGTTCTTCGACGATTTGTGGTTGTCACAAGATGATTTTGACCCTTTCTTATATGTTGGGACGATAAGTGATTGAGACCAGTCAGATGGAACAACGTCTAACTCCCAGATCTTAGCTAAAATATTAGTCAACCTAGTCGCTAAAATTGGACCACCATCCTTAAAGACTTCTGGAGCCAATCCATCTGGACCAGCTGCCCTTCCTCGTCTCAGATTAACTATAGCTTTCTCGACTTCAGCAAGAGTTGGGGGACCTACTTCAATGTTCCATTCACACTGTCTGGGAATGGAGGGTAGTTGTAGAGTAGCTGAAGGCCAGCTGAACTGTTCCCTAAAGTGTTCCGCCCATCGTTCTAAACATCTGGACTGGGAGTAGATGACAGTATTGTCTTTTTCCGAAATAATCTCACTTACACTTGACTTATTAGTTCCAGTTTCTTTTATTAGTCTGTAAAGCTGTCTTGTGTTCCCTATAGTCGCCGCCTTTTCCATCTCTTGTGCTTTCGTTGCCCACCACTGCTCACGGTCGTTTCTTAGACTTTTTCTTAACCTAGATCTGATTTGTTGTCGCTCTTCATCATGTTCGGAACCTGATGGGACGAGTTTTCGAGAATCCATCAGTGTGATAGACTTTGAAGAAATCCACTGGTTCTTTGTAACTCTGTAGTTTAAGTCACTAATAGACTTCATTGCTGTTTCCACAGCTGTTTGTATATCTTTCCAATCAACATCTGGGTAAGCCTCGTTTTCAGAACTACCTAAGTGTGACCTCAGTTGTTCCTGGAACCTACTTTTGGTTTTCTCGTTACTCAACTCAGTTTTAATTGGTCTTTTTAGTGTTGCTTTTTTGCGTACAGTGAGGCGCAAGCAGATGCGTGCTCGTAATAAAGCATGGTCGGAGTCCAAGCAGGCACTCCAGAATGGGCGACAATCTTGTACCGACCCTCTCCAACTATGACTGATGGCAATATGGTCTATTTGAGTCCATCGTTGGTTTGGTGTAGGGGGTCGCCATGTTAGACGATGTCTTTCCTTATGCTTAAAATTTGTGTTTGCTAAAAATAAACGATTGTCTGAGCATAGTTGCAGCAGACGATCACCATTATCTGTTCGCTGTACCGGTATACTAAAATACCCACCTAAATGCCTTTCTGTTTGGTTTAAACTACCTATCTGGGTATCTGGACTCCGTAGTTAAGTGGATAACGCGATGGTGTTTGAAGCGAACGGTACTGGGTTCCACTCCTGAAGTGAACATTAACTCTATGATACAAGTACATTCAGCTGACGAGTCCCAGAATATGATGAAATGCTCGTCCTGAATTCCGCTGCTAGCTACCACCCATCTCTAGCTAAAATGTATCGCTACTACTTAATTGGTCTTTTTTATCATTATTGCAAAACATACTTATTAGCAGTCTGGGTGGAAAAATAACTATAAAGATATTTCTTCGCTTTAATTACCTTTTAACTGTTCTTTAGTTGTTTTTTATAACATTTGAACTATTAAAAACGGTGACTTTATAAGAAACATCTTAGCCAAGAACAAGCGGATTCATATATGAAACGCTTAGTGTAGATGTCACTCACGGTCAAATTCATTAGCAGTGTGTACCTGTATACACAAATCGAGTTTAAAGAGAGGGAACGAAGAGCTGGTTGATATGGGTAATATGGATAACTACTAAAGTTTTTGTGAAGCAGCAGTCTGGGTGGGTGAATCAGTAAACACTTTCTTATTAGGTTGCACGCTAGATTTCCAGCTAATTTAGTTTGAGCAACCAAAAAGTGTATGACTCAAAATTGATCGCAAAAGCTCGTTATAAGCTATCAACGAGTTATAGAAATCTAAGCCATTCAATTGTATAGATATTACCTAAGAAAATTTAAATTTAAAAAAAACACGGTAAATTCCAATGGGTCTCTAATAGTCACGAAGACTACACGATACACAAACAAGGAGAATATTAAGTGAGTCATTTACGAGGTACATATTCACGCACTTGTCTTTGAGGTATATTTTAGATGTGAATGTTAGTGGTGAGGCGGGATGGGGTTCGAACCCATAACATTCATATGCTCAGGTTTGAAGTAAGTAACCTGATTGATAAAGTTAAGTCAGTAACTGTGATCCGATTACTGTAGTAATCTGCCGTTGATGATTAATTCACTAACACAATCAACTCCTACAGAGAATCAGTCAAAACTTCAGATCACAATTACCACCTTTAACCGTAAAGCAGGATAATGAAAGCATGATATTATTGTAGGTTTGATACATACTTGTCCAATAATTGTCCATAACCACAACGTTTTTCTATCGAGTGTCATCAGTCACCCAAGAAAGTATTTGCAAATTATTTAGCTTAGTGGTTACCAACTGGAGTGGTGGTTTAGTTCTGATTAATTCACATAGCTGGTCACAAATTCGGACCTCACTCCATTTAATCTGTTTCGGGAAGTTGAGTAAATAGTCTTCATATAATATGGCTTGAGGTCGAATATAGGAAAATGTACTTGGTAAATGAACTAAACTGTTCTGAATTTAATAAAATTGAGTTGGAATTAATGCCTGGCAGAATGGTTTACATTATTCGTTTGTTTCAGAAATGATTAATCTCCTCAAACGTAACAACATCCTCTAGTTAGTAATACAGTGGATCACATTCGTAGTGAAAAAAAAACCTTACCAACTAATAACAATAAACTTACTAGCCATTTTATGAATAAGATGTCGATTGTCTTCATAATCAAATTCAGATTTGTCAGCAACACGTCCTTTAAGCTTAGTCTTCTTTGCATGTCGTTTGCCAGCCCGCAAATATGATAAGATTTGAGTAAGTTTATTAATAACAATTTCGTTAGTAGTTATTGCACCAGTTCCACGACCATCAATTTGTAAACAATCAGATTTGCTACGAATCACTGTAGCTGGTACTTCAAAATCCACTGAATCATCTTCCAGTTCAATACGATAAGCCATGCGACCAGGTTGAAAATATTCATTACGTTCTGGGAGACGTTCATTGAAAATAACATTGCATATACTTGCCGCTAGATGAGTACGAAATTGTATGCTTTCTTCATTATTAGTACTTTCTTTCATTTTATCAGGTTTGTTTAATTCAATATCCAGGGCTTGTTCGGCTTCAATTTCTTTATTTTGTATTTCCAAACGGACTTTTTGTAATAGAACATAATCAAGACCTTTGACCAAGTGAGTATGTTCCATATCACCACCAAGATACTTAGATTCCTGTATAAGCATTCGACGACGTTCAGCATGTGAAGCACCAGCAGCAGACGATGGTGCAACAGCACGATAGTCGGCTGTACGAGTTAAAGTATCATCATCATTTTCCATTTCACGTTCTTCCTCAACTTCCTCAGTTGGAGCAACTAGTTTGCCGTCACGTCGTTCTTTTGCACGATCTCGATAACGATGTGTTGATTCAGAAACATCTGATTTTTGAGCATCTTTTTTGCTACGAACATGATGACGCTTGTGACTTATCTTATGTTTACTACGATGAATAGTTTGACTAGGATCTTGGCGTATACGATCGGATCTTTCCAAATGGTGAGTAGAAATGCGGGTCCCAGTTTCATGTACTTCATCAATTTTTGAAGGTTGTACTGATGGCTTAGGTGTCATTAACAATTTTCGAAAATCACTATTAGATAGTTTTTGATTCGTAAAGTCACCATGACCCACAAACACATCAGGTGCCAATGGATTGGATACCGCTTCAATGAAGTCAGTCATATTCCTTGCTAAGTGAACAAAACAAAAGCATTATGTACCTAACTAAGCAGTCAAAAATCTCATTGATATATTAATTCACATAGTGTTGCATTAGGGCAAAAAAGCCGTTTAGCACTGAGATCTGTTGGTTCATTACGATTCTCCTTAAAAACGTAATACAATTAAACAATGAACCTTTTGAAAAATAATTTAACTTGGAAACACAGGAATTATATAAATTGAGCTGCTGTAAATCTTCCATGTATTGGAATAAAAACTATCAGGTATGTTGACAAAATGTTGCAAGATATGAGTAATGAGAAGCGACCTGTCAACAAGCAACTCAAACGGCTTTGTGGAGAAAATGAGCCTTATATTAACCGCTGTAATATCAGGATATGGAAATTAACGATAATCGAACATTAAGAGAACCTAATTAATACAATTTGACACGTAGTTTGTTAGAGATATGGTTTGGTGGAGTATACACCAAATAAACCGATATATTCAGATCCATGATGGTTACTTAGCGATAAATCGTTAATTGAGATCATAGAGCTACTTGTGACAATTATTGTTTTCGGTCATATGCATGGATATCAGGTTTCAAAAACATCAATTCGATGATAAACATTTGCTATTGAAACAAATAATTTATATAACGACTACTGATGAGAGTATGGTTCGTCAACAACTAATTTTTGGCTTCGTGAGAGTAAATTTACTGGAGACTGAAGTTTCTAAGTAGAGGCTTATAGGTCAAATTTCGAGGGGACGAGGAATTGAAATCTTTGTAGCTCCAAACTGTAAAAAAACTGAAAATTCAGTTTTCGAAGCGGCGGCTTGAACGCGTTAGTAACAACTTAGGTCCATGAGACCAGTTAGCCCTCACACGGTCTGGCTTGTAGCCAAGTACCTCTTGAACGAGTTAATAAAAATTGAGTATATGTGCTAGTGTATCTTTTATTATTATTTTATTTCAACACATAAATATTGGTATAAGAGGGCACCAAATATATATGCGCCACACTGTGTGTGCGGGCTGTAATACTGCCCGGGTGCCCAGACCGAAGCAGGTGGTCATCTTAGGGGGGCCACATCCCGAGCCTTTGACCTAAAGGTCTAACCCACAAGGCAGTGGAGCATCGTAAGGAGATGCAGTCCCATGGTAGCCAGGGACCGAAAATTGGTTCATACGCCATTTGTTCCTGCAGGATACTGGAGCCCATATGCACCATTGGTTTGGGATCCGGTTAAAGCTCCGGACATTCGCTTTTCGTCCTCTCATTTTCGTAAACAACATCCCCGCCACGAGAAGGCAGTGAGTAGGACTTCCCTGGCAGAGGCTGTATACGCGTGGCCGTGTGAGAGTATTTTGAGAAGAGTTGACTCCCAACTCTCGGCCATACCAGGGCATTGGGGGACCTAGAGTAATCTAAGTGATTTTTGAGAGACTTTGGTAGCTTTGTTTTAACAAATTACCTGCAGAAAAACTGCTCTGAAAATGACAAGTAGTAACGCAAACCTATTGAGACAAATGATCAATAGGGTCAAGTTGGGAGACATTTCTGCTGAAAAACGCGATTGTCACATTCTAAAGCGGCAGCAGAATAATAGACATATCTATCATTATAATAGTTGTAAGTCTAGTGCAAGATCATAGACTATACCAATTACTAAGCAATATTTTACCAATTTAACAAGCTAAGAATGTTATCACAAACACATGGGTCCCTACGAAATGTCTACAAACAATCCTGAGTAATGACCCAAGCGTGAAGACAATGATTTGAGTTCGTCTATGTGAAAGATCGTTCCCTTCAAATGGCATTAACATGGATTATAATTTCGAAGTGAACCTAGTCTTGGAGAAGTTAACTTGATTAGAATGTATAGATAACCTTCAAACGACGCTAAAGTGACTTTGAGGCAACTTACCTATTTACTGGGGTCAAGATATTATTGTAAGTTAATATAAAGAATAAGAATTAGAATCTAGAGTCAGAAACTGCGGTTACGAAGTGTGTCAAATCCAAATTAACCGCAATCGAAACTGTCAAAGTATTCCAATTAGTTGCAGATTCCGATCTGCGAATTAGGACAGGATTATGACGGTCTGTGCTATATCTTCGCTGATAAGATTCCACGATTGTTTAATTTCCTGCTGAATGTGAGGAGGGCACTCTTTCGGTAGTAGGTTCTGAGTTCAGCAGTTAAAAATATCCACAAAATAAATAGTTCCTTATTTCTTCAATATTGATGATGACCTCATCAGTTTTACTGGATTCACTTAACTAAAGGCTCCTGGTCACGTATTTGCTCCAAATAACGCCGTTTTATGCTTTTCCTACAACCGTTAGTCTGCTTAGTTCAAACGATCCTCGAGATATCGATAGCCTTTTAAATATAACCTTGATCCCCTTCAGTTGTGCTTTCTGATTTGGCTGAGTTGACATACTTCGATTATAAAGGTGTTACGTGCAAAGGCGTTGTCAAACCCCGAATGCTTGTGGCATCTGTAGTGTTGAGCCCGACGTGATTTGGTACACTAATCCGGTAACTGTGTGTCTGTCCCTTATTGAAGCATCATACTCCATATCTTAATTTCTATTTTTACATACTGTTATATTGTTTTCATATTTTTGAATATTTTTTTCTCGTTCATTGGTATAGTTTATATTAATCATGGAGGAACAGGCTCCTAAGTTATTTAACATTAAGACTCTTTCTCCTCCCTCAATTCAGTTAACGCTATTCTGGCCCAACAATATAGAAACTTGGTTCTGCCACGCAGAAGCTGACTTCGATGAGCACTCCATGACAGACCTACGTGCACTGTTTCTCGCAGCAGTGGAAGCACTAACGCGCGATTTTAATAGGCACGGCACATCTAACATGTCTAATAATGATGTTCCTGATCCTTATGAATATTTGAAAGGAGCTATCCTTAAACGTGGAGACCTAACCGACCGACAAATTTAAGTCCAACTCTCCTACGACACAGAACTACAATATGGCTCAGCAGCAAAATGTTGCCAAAATTCGATAGGTCATTTGTCAGCGGACTTTCGACGAAGACCCGTTTAGACAGCACTTATTGTTTAAACTTCCCCAACCGGAACATGCAGCGCTTGTATCACTTCAAAATAACTCTAGATGCATTACCTACATCTGCTAACCAGCTCCTCAAGGTCACTGGAACTCCTAGGTCCGAGGTTTATTCTGTCAAAGAAAAGCCTCAAATGACACGACATGACGTTACTGGCCTCTGTAATACTCTGACACGTTACCTTAGTATTTACCATGATTGTAGGCCCTCACGAACCTCTCGCAGTGGTTTTTCAAAGAAGCGATCGGCCTCTAGGTCACGAGGGACGAACAAACCTGATTGGTGCTTGCATCACAATAAGTATGGTTAATCTCCGAAGTGTAGAAAACCCTGCAGTTTCCTGATCTCCGAACCAACCGGCACTAACAAGGCTTCGGGAAACTTCCAGGCCGGCACACGTTTACAACAACCGTGGCCGGAGAAACTAGCCATCCGTTGTACATCACTGATGTGATAGCGAAAATTCACTGTCTCGATGACACTGCTGCAGAAGTTAACTTCCAGAAATCTCTGACGACTGTCCGCCTAAACCGGCTCGCAACTGACAGAAAGCAAATGGGAAACTGATCACCACATATGGTAAGCGGCATATTTATCTTAATGTGAATTGACGGAAAACTATTGATTGTATTTTTGTTGTCGCAGATGTTTCTATGCCAATCGTTGGTATAGACCTGCTACAGCATCGTAATCTACTGATTGACACGCTCAAACGAAGGTTAGAAAATACTAAATTATCTGTTTTCGTGTCTTCATTTTCTTTTCATACACATAGCTCCCCTTATCATTTTGGAAAGGACAAGAACAAAGATTCTACCAAAATAGCATAAATTCATTTTATTTCGTAGGTTCTCGTCAGCTGCTTACAACCTGTGATATTTAAAAAGCATAATTGCATAATGGGTTTAAATTGCTTACTGAATATTGTAAATATATACCTAATGTAAAAGAATATTCTACAACATTAATTGTGACAACAGTTCAAAAGTGGGTTAGAAACAATTGATTACATAATGGATAAACATTGATAGGATTATAATGAGTAGAGTTCATTTGAAAGATAGTTGAAAAAATAAAATAAATGTTGTAATAAATACAAAAGAAAAAAAGAAAAAAATTTTTAAGGTGCAGTGAAGGAATATTTGTCACCAGGGCAAGGAAAGATTAATTACCGTCTCCTTTTGAATACATAGGTCCGGTTTTTGACGCCTGATAGCAATGGCTCCAGCAAACTTCAGAAGACTGGAGTTTAGCTGCCTACTAATCACCCTAAAGGATTGTAAGGTATGTCCTGTATCAAGGAGATGTTTGGTGATTGCACTCTTCAGAGTCTTTCTTTCCCTTGTTCTAAGACTTTTTGGAACATGTTCAAAAAATCTAAGATGTGCTTTCCTTTCAGTTCGGCCGATGTTGCTTCTTTGGCAGGTACACGTAAATTTATAAATACAGTTGGCGGTAAAATGAAAGGGTTGCTTGTCAATCTTTGATTGGGTTATTGAACGTGTTGTTTTATAGAGAGTTATGAGTTTAGCAGAGGGATAAGTTCTGACTAGAGCAGTGTTCAGTCTCCTGTTGATTATTTGTGCGACGTTATCACCTTTAAACTTAAGATTTATATATACTGGCTTCCTATTGACCGTAGTTATTTCCATCTTGTTTTCTTTAGGCTTTTTATATTTATTAATAAACTTTTGTGGATAAAAGTTGTCTTTTAGACATTTTTCTACGTTCATAAAATTTTCTTCCAGTTTGTCGATGGTACATATCTTTTCTACCCTGTAAAATAGTGCTTTAACCAATGCCTTCTTGTAACTAATTGGACAAAAACTATTGAAATTCAGGTAGAGGCCATTCCAATTAATTTTTCTTTAAACTGAACGTTGAACGGTCCCGTTTCCCCTGTGTTTTATAGCAGCATCCAGAAGGTGGAACATTTCGTTCCGTTCGTGCTCCATAGTGAAATGTATGTTAGTGTAAGCGTTATTGAAACGTTTCAGCAGGCGGATTGCATGCTGTTTATTGTTACAGATAATAAATGTGTCGTCCACATATCTAAAGTATTCCGTTGTTTCACTAATTGCCTGTTTAAGTAACGTGATTTCAAGATACCCCATAAAAATATCTGCCGTAATTGGACCTAGTGGGCTTCCTATTGCTACGCTATCGATTTGGCGATATATGGTTGTTATCCCTGGTCAGTTTTAAGCACATAATCACAGTATGACACTGGCAATATTACATGTTACATCACGACTACATGACCAACTGTATTCTGGAAAGCGAGCCGACTAGCTCTCGTAAAGCCAAGGTTAGTCAAAAACTAAATCAACCACATGATGGACTTGGATATTATTTGTCCATCGAACAGCCAATGTGCATCGCCCTTTCGCATGGTTCCCAATGAGGACAACAACAATTAGCGCCAAACTGGTGACTATCAGCGACCAAATGTGAAAACCTCTCCTGATCGCTATCGATTGCCTCATATTCACGACATGACAGCCACCTTAAAATTTATAACAACTGTTTTTGTTCGAAGATCAGTTTCGTTAAAACACATAACCAAATTTTCATAGCTACCCAGAACCGACCACAGTCAAGCAGTTACATACGTCCAGTGGGCTGGTAAGTTTTTATCGATGGTTCATACCATCTCTTATGAGACCCTTGACAGACCAACTTTGTAGAAACGAGTAAATCATCAATTTGGATGACAACACGAACAGAGCATTCTCCAAAATTAGGGAAATTGTTACAAAAGCACATTAGGATATCACAGCAGCCTTTAGTATCGCAGCAGAAGCATCAGGCTTGACAATCGGAGGAGTCTTATAACAATGGGTAAACAACAGATGGTAACCTTTGACATTCTTCTCGAGATGCTTTCAAGACACTGAATCGAGGCATAACATTTCCGGTAGGGAAATCCTATCACTTGAAACACTATGGGAGACCAAGGATTCACTGTGTTCGCCAACCACAAACCTCTCACGTACTCTTTGAGCGCGTCTTCAAACAAGTACTCTTTCTGAAAGTCTTGACAACTGGACCACGCTTTGCAGATACATACAACACATTTCTGGGTAAACAATATAGCTGTTGACCCCTTGTCTCGTATAACTTCAATGAAACTTTTCAAAGGAATAATTCTCCTTAAATTCGCTCAGCTACAGATAGAAGAAGCTAATCTTCAGCACTAGTTATCTTCGACAACTTTGAAACTATGGGCCAAGCAAACGGGAGCAGGCAAGTAAACTTTACTACGTGACACATCTACAAGTGAGGACCGTTCAGTCGTGCCAAAACATTATCGACACAACGTCTTCAATACATTATACAAACGTTTTCATCCAGGTTTTCAAGCAACCATCAATCTCATAGCAGAAAGATTTTGTTAACCAGGTATGAATAAAAACGTGAAGAAACGGACACGCCCTTGCGTAAGCTACTAGGAATCTAAAGCCATTAGATACGGCAAACGTTCCATGGGCTCTTTTACAACTTCGAACGCCCGTTTCGACTATGTTCACGTGGATTTGGTAGGACTCTTACCAGGTTCAAATAGATATTCTTATCTTTTAACTTACGTAGATAGTTTCACTCGATGTCTAGAAGCAGTACCCATCAAGGACATTATTACTGAGATACAGACCGGCTTCTTCGTCGAATGATGGTAGTAAACTTTCGCTGCCCCTCAAATATCAGTACAGGCTGTGGGCGCTAGTTTGAATCCGGACTTATCCGTTGTCTTGCTACACTACTAGAAATCACACCGTTCCAAATGACCGCCTACTACTCACAGGCAATTTGGTTGGCAGGACGATTTCACCGGCTGTTTAAAGCTTCACCACCAGCTGCAAAAGCTTCACAGAGGAACGAAGATCTTTCACTCGTTCCACTCGATATTCGCCATGCAGTGAAACCTGACAATGGATACACTGCAGATGAACGAGTTCAAGGAACGACACGCCGACTTCCATGAGAATTTGTGAATCCTCCGTATTCGTCATTGAATATGGGTGTAAACTCTCACACGAGCAAGTTTGTGAATGCTATGAGTTCAGTTAAACCGGTTTTCACTAGACCGCAAATAATTAGTGGTTTTGTTCAACCTGCCCTGCGATATAATGCACACATTTTTGTCTGTCACGTTTCATTACGAAGATCTGTCAAAACGGTATACGTAAGAATCTTCAAAGTCCTTCAGCGTGAACCTAAGTACTATAACATCAATGAAGACGGAAACAATGATAGCAGAAGCATCAATCTTCTCAATGCCGTGTATTTAGTAGGACACCGCCGTTATATCGACTCTCCTCCAGTGCAATCGAACGACACAAGCCCTGTAGTTCTAATGGACACGAACCACATGGCTTTTGAAGACAGGCATATAATTTCTGAAATAACTTGTATTCAACAATTGACACGAAGAGGAGGTTGATTATGGAGAACGCGAGAAACGTAATTCAATAGATCGGCCGGCATGGCTCAGCCTTTCAGGCGTGGTCATTTTTGTGTAACTTGTCTCTTCTATTCACATTAAATTTATAGCTCTATCTCCGGTCTAAATGTGTTCTCCAACATATGTTGGTGATTCTCATGATAAAACGAGTCAGCCTAGACAATTATATGATCTTAAAGATCAGGTAATTATATCATGACACCTACGATCTTGGGATTAGGTCTATTATTAGAGCAGTTGATTACTTATTTACGCCTGTTACCCCTCGTGGAGGAGCACAGGCCACCCAGCAACACTCTCCATTCAATCCTGTCCACCTGTAGCTCTTCAAGAGTTACTGCCAGTATCAAGCCCGGGTACAGGAGGAGGGTTGGGCATGGTGTTAGCGACCCCATCTCACAGAAGACCACTTCCTCAAAAAACGCCAACCAGAAAAATAATTCGAACCATTATTGAAGCGGTGCTAATGACCAACCTAAATCATTAATTTACAACCCCACAATTACGATTCCCCACATAATAATCAACAGTCACTAAAATATAGTGAATCTAAATTACCATTGTACACTTTTCCATTGATGAGTTGTGCCACATGCCCGTTTAAATTGGGGGAAGATGACCAAATGCTGCCACACATCTCAAGCGTAATGCATTGGATTTACTGGAATCACTTAGCTGATGGTGTTTGATCATGCTTCTGCAACACATCACGATAGGGTACGCCGTGCTACACATCCCACCTAACTGTCAGCTATATTAAACCTAATGGTGATTTACCACACAGACTCATGAAGGAGTCCTCGAAGTTTGTTTTTCTTCTGCTATTATCTTCAACTATTCCTCAGTCAGGAGTAATTACCCTCGGCCTGGAAGGAGATACTTGTAGAGTTATGGTGTATTATGGCATTAGTACTACTCTAATAATAGACCTAATCCTAAAATTGAACATTTGTCTTGATGTAACTGAGTAATCTATGAGATCTTACGTGGAGGTCACATCATTGTCTCCATGGACTCATAGTATCGTAACGGTTATCAATATATGATGGAGAACACATTCAGGCTGGAGACAGATCAACATATCTAATAAGGGTAGAAATAATGTTATATAAGATCACGCCTGCAAGGCTGAACCATGCCATCCGATCAACTCGAAATAATTCAATTCCTTCTTCCCGCCTTCTCCATCGTCGGGTCTTTCTCCGCGTTAAATATTGAGTATCTAGTTACCCGGCTGTCTAGTGTTCAGCTTTAAGGATTGTGTGGTTAGGGCTCAATGCCACTACACATACTCATACATATAATAGGTATTAGACAGAAAGCAACCAATTAACAACCGCCTGCCCTGCTCTGTTTACTAGTCAAATTTATCGAAAAGGCGATTGATATACTCTCTGAATGGCATTACGGTTTTTTTATCTGGTAGATCCTATAACACACATCAGTTGACTCCATAGAAAAGCTCATCTATCCCACCGAAATACAACTATACGACACCTTTTGGCTTCTTAGACGTCTTAAAAGTGTTCGAAAGATTTAATTAATACATCCAGCCGTATAAACTGAATTCTATGAACATGAGCGAGTTTTTGATGTACAGGCCCTTAGATTCACTAGACTAGTGATCATAAAATGTTAGTCTATAATCCTTTGTCAAACTGGTTTTCAGTAGCAAATGGAGTACCACTAAGTCATTACCCTGTGTATTTGTTTATTTATTACTTTGTAGTGGCTTACATTTATCAAGAGAACACGATTGGTTTAATGAAAACAATTATTATTATAGCCAATTGTACCAGTGACTGTTTTAATGTGCTCTTTGTTTAGCTGTGCTAAAAACATCCATTATACTTACTTCGATCGTGACCTCGCGCGAATCCGGTTACGCTCAGTAACCAAGCTTGTATCCTAACACGTTCTCGGTATTCTTTCGATACCACGAGATCGCTAGCAAATATATCTCGACTTGATCCATTAACTGCCTTCTGATATTTGGCTTCCGAGGGATTTTATGGATATCCTGGCACGCGTTCCTTTGTGGTGGTGTTCATAATCAACTGGAACTAGACGTCACGCTACAAACTGATCAACTCTCTTGACTCTCGAACACTTTTTCATTAATATGACTTCATAATCTGACCTCGGTTAAACGTGACACTCTAAAAAACCTACAAACAGATTTCTAAAGCACCTCTTCCTATTAGCACCAGTAAATATATAACTTTAATAGTGGACAGCGCTGACTTCACACCCATCGAGTGCTTCCTGTTATCACTCTATAACTACTAGAAATAACCTAATCGCTAATCCTTCTTACACTCTAGATGTCCCTTCCGATTAACGTTTTGCAGCTAATAAAGCACAGACAACGCTGAAGTTTATTTCTAGAACACTCGACAATTCGACTCAGAAATTATTCAAATCTTTTCAATCTTTAACCAAAGTGTCATTTGATAAGAAAGCTCAAGTTATCTCCTTTTATCTTAGGAGGATATTGCTGCTCTGGAACATATTTCATGGAAGAGTTGTTACATTGTCCTCCGACTAAAACACAAATCATACTTAGCTCTCTTAGGGGCACTTGACTCGAATTTAATGCTGTAGATGATGACTAGGTCGGACATTATCATGAAATCGTTGCGTCTTCTTTTTTCAAAAGAGACATCAGTTTTGGTGGAGTTTTGTTCTCTGAGCTGGATAGTATGGTCATGGAGCTTTCATCTCTGTTACGCACAATATCATTAGAACTAAGCCTACCTAAAGTTTTTACTGATGATATCGTGCAGAATAACGATGAAGGCCTCATTACGAACTAGGCTTGTTTCTCTACTATTTTCTCCATTTCAACCAACCGACCTCCTACTTGCTAATGTGGTTGCTGCTGGTATTCAGATACAAGAGCACCCACCCTGATTAAAAGGTACATAAGCCTACTAATAGCTACCATACTGACTAGAATTAAAGCAGTTGAGCAGTTAGATAACCGCCCATTAGACAATACAATAACCATACCGAAGTAAGGGCAAGGCAGTCAGTCTCTATATGCGAGCTTGTCACAATGGTATTAGGTAGTGGAACTCAAGTACACTCGCGAACCAAATGTATCAGTACCGAAATACTAGTCATATTTAATGAGATTATTGTAACGTTGAAACTGGGAAAGTTTAAGTGATCACAAATAAACATGTGAAATCATCCCATCGGACCAATAAACACGCATTAAAAAATCTATAGATTTAAGACAGGTCATCAGAAATTTGGCACAAACACTAGTTTGCCGTAAGAACATTGAGTATTATACGTGCTGTTTTAGTCTACTGTCGTTACCTAATTATGAGTTGATAACTTTTTAAAGTACAAAATGTATTCACGCTTTAGCATAGTTATTTTATTTGGATTTGTCCTATCACTTTCCCATTTGGATGTTGAGGGGATTAATAATCTGCAAAATGCAAAACAGTTCTTTAAGAATATATTACACAATACAGCTAAGAAGTCGGCATTTGTTAATGTATGTTGCTATAAAATAAAATGTTTTTAACCTACTAATAAACTTCGAAAAGTTATTTTGAAACCCCTTCAGTTTATAAAGTTACATGCGTGTGTCATTTTTGTTTCCGATCGACATCAAGTGGACTGTTTATAGCTCATGAACGCCTAACTTCGTTGTATTTTTGAGTGCATTTATATCGAAATAGCCATTTACTGCTTACTAGTCAAACGGTCTAGAAACTATTCACAGCTCATCGTCTCAGTTTAGATTGGAGTTCGTCTGAATTTCGCAGCATATCTGTTTTCATTCAGATGTTACAATCTTGATAACAGTCTAGCATCTGAAACATTTTACTTAACTGAATGAGGACTTAACCTGTAGAAACCCCATAACTTACGGGAGTTTGCCGTTTATTTATCACCAGTAAGTGGGTGTACTGAAGAGTGTTTCCGAATGAGTTATGCTCTTGCAAGACTACTAGATTCCGAATTTTCAGATTTTCCTTTTGAAGAAGAAGACCGACGGAATGTGTTAGCGATGCGTTATGGTCTTTATGTCACAGGTTACTGAAAGCACTAGTTCATTGTGGTGAAGTACTGAGAGAGACGTTTTCAGTACTTTTGTTATCTCCAGATACATGGAGACATTCTTAATCGAACGGACGTGAATTAATCATGTCATAGTTTCGCTTGACGGAAAGTTGAGATCGTTTTGAAGTCCCTCGTCGTCGCCATCCACTTAACCAATACTCTGTCAATGCTCAAAAAACAACAGACCTTTAGAAATATATATTTTGTATGACCTTGTCTTCAAAGTCGATTGTCATTTGATTTATTTGTATTCAGTTCTAGTTACCATTCGTTGTTTGTGTAGCCATGGATCTATTCTAGTTGACCAGATTTAAAAAAAAGACAGTCAGTTAAAAGGAGGCAACCATATTCGTTACCAAGACTTTTGCTATATATATTTATGTGTAAGTTATTGATCTATATCGAGCATACTATGGTTCCCACCAAAAAAACGTAGAAGAGTGCAAGTAAAAGAAATATTTTTAAAAAATTTCATTAAACCTTGGCTGAAAGCGCACTCTCAACAATAAAAAAATCAGCTTAGGTCAAAAACAAGGTCCTAATAAAATGTTCTTTGCTTCACTTAAAAGAGTAAAATATAGTACTTAAAGGCATACTTCATAATTAACTCGTCGTTTACAAGATATCCAGAGACTATAAAAAAAGTCACCATTAAAAATTTTACAGCCAAAATCCCGAAAGAAAATTATATCGCCTCTCTTACAACTACGTTTTTTTACTGGTAATTTTATCTACTACTTCAATTAATTCATTCAACAGACAGTGTTATTCGAACGGTAACAATTTGTCAATTCCTTTTTATTATTATTATTATCATGTCTGTATAAGCATGTATGTTTGATTACGTATAACGGCCTACGCGCATAGTCCTCACTACACCTTAAATAGTAGTTGCTTAAAAGTCGCTCGATGAATCACTTGCTTTCCCACATATATATGTGCTTGAATCTTATTAATTGATTCACTTCGTTTCGATTTGACTCGGAATCCGCCTATGTATTCGCTTGTTTGTGCGCACCAGCCTTTCTGCTCAAATTCACTTTGTTTGCATTATGATCTGTGCTATCCAATAATAAACTGTAGTCGGCGCTTCGTGTTGCCTTCTGAATTTGTACACTATCGGGATATACTTAATAAGGTTTATCAGGGTGATTGATAGACAATCTAAGCCAGACCACTATAGAATATTTAAATGTCTGTAGAATTAAGTAATTTAAAGCCAGAAAATCAAGTTACTTCACACGCGACTTCTGAATATCACCCAGACGTTTTCTTTAATTGGGAGTCGGAATGAGATTAATAATTTTCAGCAATGTATCAAGCTACCTGAGATCTTACATTAATTGCTGATTTAATAAACGAGAGGCTTTCTAATAACGTATAATTTTTCTAAGACTTCTTCGTTGCTTTCCAATATTGCTACATTTTAAGCCTTCAAATAAACGTTGAGTAATATTTAGGGACGGGACCAAAAGCGCACAACAATGCTAAGCTTTTTCGGATACCACTCAAGTAGTTTACTTAATATTGCACTTGAATTATTCCGGTATGTATCTCTTCTTCGGTATATTTTAAGTACAGCTCTTTTGAACTTTATCTATTCAATCCGATATGACAGTGATAATTAAGGACATTACAAATGTTTAAAAGTTACATTGTCAATCCTTCCTATTTGTCAAAATTAATGCATTTGATTTCTTCAGATTTAAGCGTTCTGTAACTCATGCATTAAAATCAAATAATTATAGACAATCTATTTAGTATCTGTGAGGTTATGTACCCGCTGTTTTTGACTAATTTCTTATAAAAGGTAGGCAAAAGTTTAAACTTTTTGATGCGTTTAAGAAATTGACTTATATTCAGCATTATTCACGAAGTGCTTAGATTTGACTAAAATATTGATTATTTTCCTTCTTATAAATCATCTTGTAAGTCTATCTATCAAAAATGGACTCAAAATGGTATCCAATGAACAAATGTACTGAATTTTCTGAGATGTATCCTCCGTTGGCGTGTATAATGATAGGTGGATCTCCAAAATGGATCATAATTATTGATATTGGCACTTTAAGCGGTAAAAACAACTTACAGTGGGACACTTTGAACATTGTTCTGGTCTTTATTAAGTTCCAGTGAGAACTGACTACATTAATTATCCGGACATAAATAGATCATGTTATTCGGAGTTAAATTTAGAGTCAGAACTAACCTAACCTGTTATAAGAACCATGATATTTAGTTTATGGTTGTTTTTAGGTTCATCTAAGGTTCAATTTTGAGTACCTGATGATACGAACACACATTGATCCAACTTTCAACATGCTAACTCAGCACAGCAATATCGACAAGATGGGAAATAATGTCAAAACAAGGGTAATTCTGGCGTGGCAGCTACAGTTAGCGGAAAAAGAGAAGCTCTAACTGAGTCACAAAAGAGTGGAATGATATCGATCTTACGATTTAGGTTGTGAATAAATGTGTCTATCCTGATGCGATCATTCTATTCACCATGTTTCTAGACGTCTCATTCGGGAATTTTGCGTGACCCAACGTTGTCAGGATCAGTAGTCCGTGAATTCAGGAATTAGTACCCTATCCTAATTGCCCGCCCCTAGCTTTTTGTAACTTACTCCTATTTCCGATAATGTTGTGTGCATGTGTAAGCAGTGATCAGCAATGAGTAACAGATGTTTCAACAAATTCGTACGATGAAGGTTTATAAGCTCATGCGAGAATGTATCGTTTTTACTTGGTACGATGCGCCTGGCATCAGTTAGCTCGATAATATTTCGCTCAGTGGTTTTCTTATTGTTATTATATTTCCTCTTCTATATTGTTTTATTCAAACTAATAAACCAATATATTTCTATCAGTTAAAATGAGGCTTTAGTATGTTAATTTGATCCCACCTATGATTAAATGCTTCATACTTTATTAAAATATTATTGCTTCAATTTTTTTGTAATTATTCTACAAAATGTTTGACTCTATGTTGTTTAGACTGATTTATACTGAATTCATAAATTTCATATTGTAAAAACCATAGTTTTTAAAATAAAATTGCCTATCTGTTCTGTTCTTCAAGAAAGTGCTGAAGTTGTAGTGACCTACTTTTACTAATAGAACGCGATTGGTATAATGGAAACAATTATTATTATAACCAATTGTACCAGTGATTGTTTAACTGTACTAAAAACATACATACTTCCGTTGACTGTGACCTTGCACGCTCTGGGTTACTCTCAGTAGTTCTGTTTGTACTCTTTGTCACGACCTCGGTATTTTTTCGATACCACAAGATTGTCTACAAATATATCTTATTATAGCCGTCAATTGTCTTTTGGCTTTTGGCCTACGAAGGGATCTAACGCAGTAACTGGCACGTAGTTTCAGTGTAGTGGTGATCATAGTCAACCGTGACTCGACGCCACGCCACAACGCTACGAAGTTTTGTTAGAAAATGGAACTCATTGATATTGGTAGTGACGTCAGCCTTTCAAATCTGGCGTAAACCTTCATCGAGTAGTTCTTTTCAATTTGAATAAAAGCCGAAGAATGTATCTTCATAGTGGAAAATCAATAATACTATTCTCAATCGTGTTAACTGTTTATCTAGCATGAATTTTCCCCGAAGAGCTGACCAGTTTTTAAAAAATTGATATACTATATTTATAGACACCTGTTTCATAGTAGCTAGTTTGAAACTTTTAAACATACTATAAAACCCAATGTAACTATAAATCGTAGTTGCAAAGTTACTGTAACAGTTAACTATCTATGACATTTGAAATGAAATGAATTCAACCACGAATAAAGGACCAGACAGACATAGCATCAGTCGCGACCAAATAATCAATAAATTTCAAATCTTTCAGTCTTACATGAGATCATAGACGACTTCAAAACACCAGTGGTGACGTATTGGACTGCAGAGCTATGTGGCACAGGTTCACATCCACACGGAGCATCAGTTCTTATGAGACTTCAATTAAAAGCTGCTGACGATCGTCAACTGGTAGGAAACCTACATTCAGAACCTCTCGATGACTACCTGTAACCACGTAACACCAATGATACGACCAAGTTGTGTATAAGTTTTCAAAACTGTTGTATTGTCACGAAAAATATTGTTCTATCAGTAGTGTTGAACAACTATGTAATAGGATGTCCAATCTGTTTATGTTAAGGAAGTTAAAATATAAAGTTGTTGAGCTGTGCATCGCTTTTAAATTGAATCTGTTCATTATATAACATCAATGGTTAGAAACATGAAAAAAACACTCATTATATTGTATATTATGCTTTGTCTAGGTATATGAATTGGAACTAACACGTCATTCAGTAAGCTTAGAACAATTCAATCTGTCTTCAGAAGTATTCAACTATGCGGGAAGAATTGGACGTATTATTAAAACAATGGAAAACTCTTTGAAGGTTGGCTTTGTCGCAGATGTTTTTAGTTTTTATATTTCGTTACCTATTTTTAAGTTTATACTCTCAGTTTGCTTCAATTTAAAAGTCTAAAATACGTTTTTTTCTACACGGTCAAACAAAGCGAAGTTGTAGGTCAATAATATAATTTTTATAATGGCAATCTTTGATAAGAATAGGGTTTGAGTTAAACTATTAAAAAATAAATATCACCACCCAGAATGATGTATAAAGTGTGCAATATTTCTAAATCTTACTGTATTTAAAAGTGTTTTTTATGACAGCTTTCTCCATTAGCAAAATGCAAGTGAACAAATAAGAAATTGGTATTTAACACTCCTACACTCAAAAATGACTAAACTTGACCAAGAAACTTCATATTACTTAAAAATAAATAAATCAGTTCTCGTTAGTGATTCTGATGGAAATGTTTTAGTGTGGAGAAAGTTTAGATACTTGGATACAGTGAATTTAAAAGTCAGTGAAATTTTCACCTCTGTACTGCACTTTCCACCTCCAGTACGGTAATAAATATTATTGTTTTACGATAGATCCAATGACTAGCATATTTTCATTTGACTGGTGGGTTTCACAATATTAAACAACACTTACCAACTTCCATATGATCAGTAAGATACAATGGTCAATGAAAGGAACCAATATCTATGTCGGAAAAATCCAAACCTAGACAAATAAAATTCTTGTAGGTATCATTACCAAGGTTTGACTTGATAATTTCGAATAAATTGAGCATTGGGTAGATTGTTATAAATAAATAATATATTTCTAATGAGTAGAAAAATGAGATTTTCTGACGTTTCGTGACTTAGTGTGAGTCACTTCTTCAGAGAACAAATGACTAAATCAAAATTAATTCAAATTTAAATAGTACAACGAAACGACAAGACTATTATGTGATCAATAAACAAACAGGTCTGATTAAATCAGTGTCATGTCATTTCGGTGTTAAGGATGCATTGTTAAGGATGAAAAATATGAGATCTTTATGGTGAGAAAAGATAGAGTTTAATTTGTACGAAATGTGTGAAATGTTATTATTATTATTAGTATTATTATTGCGCAATGAAACGTCTTGTTTTAATATACTTCTAATAATCGTCGTAAGAAAATTATTAAATTGTAAGATGCTAATTACATTCTTTTTTTCTTTTTGTTTATCCTTTTCTGATGTGATAATCTTGTTAGCTCTTCTAAAAAGATTTAGGGCTAGCGAGATCTTAGCACTGAAAAGATGTGCTGAATTGAAGTCAATATATCGATAATAGTGTGCAGGTTTTCGGTAGATGGACGGATTTAGGATTCCATTTAGATTTCTTTTCACTAAGCAATTAAAAATGGTATCTTACCATATTCATTTTCATTCTCGTTCGTGAATTTGATGTGAAATGAAAGTGTATTGATCCGTTTCAAAAAAGACCTCAGATGAGTCATTTTTATCAACAAATAAAATTCTTGCTTACTGCACAAGCCAGTGACTGTCTGAACTCAGTAGCTCAATCAATAACGCGTTAGTGTTCAAAACAAAAGGTACTGAGTTCGAGTTTCAATGTGAAAATCATCACAGAAATAGTAGCACATCAAGTTAATGAAACCGAAGTAGAACGAAATATTCGTCATAGTCACTCAGGCTAGCAAAAACCACATTGAAACTTATTCAGCACCAAGAACTGGGGAACTATGATATTACTGGTAGCCACTGAATGACTGATTATTTTAGAAATTAATTCGAAATTCCTAGTTCTCCAATTTGTGGTCAGGGCAGAGTAGTAGATGCCACTTTATAAAAGAAACAAATATTATTTGTATGGACCAGACTTTATCTATCATTGCATCCTTATATCTGTTTTCGCAAAATAAATTTCAATGTCATAACACAGATGACATTCACAAAAGAGAAGCTATTTACATTTATTGATGTATTCATTCGCTATTTGTGTTTTGTTCTTAGTTATACAAAGGAAATAGGAATCCATCCACCTTGTAGGGTTTTTAGCATTTATCTGTTTGTCCACTTTTTATATATTCACTACTGTCTATTGATCGTTCTAAGGGAGTGACCTTGAGAGTGGGATTGAAAAGAAGTGCAGTGGTGTATTCCTATTCATGTCGAATAAAAATTATTTTGTATTATTGGGCGCAAATATTGATGTTTGCTAGATTTCTCGCATAAGTTTAACTGAATTGTATATGTATGCATTGCGGAATAAATAAAAGCTGATATTATTTCCCTATTTGCTTTTATGGAGATTTCTTTATCAATTTTCAGTTGTAAACTTTTACGTTTCCGATAGTTTTTATTTCAGTCTATATTGTTGGCAAGAAAAAGAAGTTGCAGAAGCGAGAGGATAGCAAAAGGTCACAAATTCTATTATGTTGATTTTATCGATCTTTTATATTGAGACATGTTTCCAATGGACGTGATGAATTACAAGGGTAGCTGATGGATCTCAGAAGTGACCGGAAATTGTTCATTGTAGTCTCATATCAGCCAGTTAATCCTAGACGACGCAGAAGCTGACATATATGTGTAGCGGTTCAGGATGCCACACGATATTAACACGGCGTGATGAAATTATCAATACAAATGCCAGAGTCTTGGGATTATTAACAGCAATCAGATTTAAGATAACTGATCATGAATTTGGGCGCGAAATTCATTCATTCGTATGGCTAAATGGAATTTTGGCATTATAGCTGATGTCACTTTGCAATAAAACCCTAAATCTAACTCCTAATCTTAATATCCAGCTGTAAATTTTAATCCTGATTCCTCACAAGAATTTACAGCTCTCATTTAACTCCCGTAAGTAGGTGGAATTCTCAAGGTCAATACAGCATTGCTTAAAGTTTGTCCATCAATTATAATTCCACCAAAATATATAATAATGTGTTAAACAAAGGCCGAAAGGAAGAAAGAGGGTGAATGAACGTGTAGGGTTGTGACCGATCCTGAGTCATTTTCACTCAACGCCTGTAACAATGAATTACGATAACCTCATGAACCCTAAACGTAATTAAATGGAGGGTATTTAAGAAAGCTTGGGAGGTGGAATTTTAAGATTAGCTTTTCTATCACAAACAACTAAACCCTAATGTAATCTAGAAGTCATAGATTTCATATAAATCATCTTCAAAACACTTGATTGGGAGGTTTACAGAGATTCTTCAGTTTGAATATTGTCCAAGTCAAAGAATAATTTTATCTAGAAAACAATTGAAAACCAAGAGGCATTAGACAATAGTTTTATTCTAATATAGGACTTCTTTGAAGTAGTCACTCACTATTAAACCAAAGACTAGAGCTAGCGTGTTTCAGCCTTTGAAGCGAGTCGTTACCTTTAGGTCACGGGGTCAAGACCCGGTGGTCTAGATTTCTAACTAGTCGATTCTCTATAATTCAAGATCATAATTCATTGGGATCGGTGAATCTCATCTTATTCATAATTTGGTCAAACTACACGGACAATAGCTTCTTAGTAAAACTTAAGGAATTTTTCTCCACATTACCTACCAACGAGCACGTGATTTCTACTAGTATGATTGAAGTTCGAAATATAAACTATTGAATATCAACTCTGTGGTCTAAAAGAAAAACATAAGCCATGAAGTATAAGTGTCAACAGTTTCATCTACTTATCAGGTCTGGGTGAGGACTGATATCGTCTAGTTATGTGCTGCGATGAAGTTGCCTAGTACTCCATAGATTTCGATAACCACCTAGCTAATTTCATTTTGTGATTTGGACTATTTTCCAATAAGGTCATATTTATTACAGACCTATCTCATTTAGAATACCCCCGAAAATGAACAACGGCTTCGTCTTAGTGCGGAGCTATTCAATACTAAGCGTCTACAAACCATCAGGTTTTCTCAGGCAAGTATATTTTTATGTTCATCTACCTAATTTCCCTTTGAAATAGTTAACCTGAAAAAAGAGTGTATCTTTATATTCCTTTTTATATGTTATTCTAAATTATTAGATGCTTGTCTCTTGGACGGAAGAAGAAGTTTCCAAATATTCTTGGAATCCCAAACTAAAGGTAAATGTCGAAAAATAACATTTTGTACATTATGTTGTTTTAAACAGTCAAAGCTTTTATTCGTAAGGGTTTTCATTTTCGCATTGTCGATCAGTCAGTATGAGCTAATGCATATCTGGATGCAGTAGCTCACTGGATTGAGCTTTCAGTGTCAATATCAACATTGAGATGGGAATAAATTTATCTGACGAGTACTACATAGAACAAATCGTGCCCCTTGGATTCCATGAGTAACTACTGTAGAACTTCAATAAAATCAAAAGGGTTTTGTAATAGTCTTCAAAATACGGTAAATGAGAAACATTAAAGTAATATACTGAAATGGGAAAATTGATTTTACTGCAACTCATGATGATGGCTAGAACGAAAAGGAAAGCATTGTAATTCAACTATCCAGTCAGTAACGAACACAACGTGACACAAAAGGTCCATCTGAGGTATATATTTTTTCTATCATTTCAACAGAAGCACCTGTACGTTTGATGTCATTCATAACTTGAAAAATCTGAAATCCATCAAAAAGGTTATGATTAGTATTGTGATAGGAGAACTAGTTACAAAACAATACAGATCAATGCGGAATGGTGATATAGAATGAGATAGGCTTTATGTTATTATGCGCTGTATCCAAGACCTAGTGCTGATACATAACCTGCTATGTACTGACCCCCGACTAACTACTTAAGCAATAAGACAAAAAAGGCGAAAGCCTATTGGGCTAACGAATAACGTACACACATATAACCCTTAGAAAATCAATCAATTTCTTAGCCAATGGTGTACACTTGTCCTTTAGGATATTTCTGACTTTCATCAAATAATCTCATTTCACATTAAAGAGGAAGAATGTATTTGTAAAATTTCAGCGAATGGATTTGAAGTAAATCCAACGTTTCGCCTAGCAATCCGGTCTAAGCTTTTTCAAGGAAATATAACCAAACATCAGAATTATCGGATAATTTTGATAATTTTATAATTTTGATGTTTGATTATATTTCCTTGAAAAAGCTTGGACCGGATTGCCAAGAGAAACGTTGGATATACCTCAAATTCATTCGCTGAAATTTTACAAATACATCCCTCCTCTTTATTGTCTCACATCGACTCGGCGCCCAAATACTTTGAAACTATTCGATCAAATTTAGACGAAAGTTCGTATTTAATCTCACTTGGTTGCTTCTAATTGGATCACTGAATCACTTTATTTTAAGTGATTTAATTAGTCAATTATGGTTGACATAGAGCCTAACACGAATGTGTGTGTTGGCCCAAGTTACCATTATCATACTAACTCGATAAGACGAAATTAACAGGATGAATAGAATAACTATTGAAACAATCTAACGACAATCATAATGAAAAAGACTAATCCCTGAGACTATGTTCCTAAGAGACAGAGAGGAAAGTTATGTATGAAAGAATACCGAAAGTCCAAACCTAGAGGAAGACAAAGAGTGAGTTTTTCGCACCACTACCAACGACCCTGACCCTGGAGTCTCGAAAAACGATAGCCAACTTCAGTCTTGTCTTATCATAACAGTTCATTCAAGGATGTAAAAGTTAACAGAGTTCTGTCCAAGACTAAATAAACGACTAGATAAATAATACAGGCAGAGCCGAGCTATAAGGATGAGAGAATCATGAACAAACGGGTCACTTGAAAGTTTCGTTTCAAATATCAAGAAAGAATATTGACTATCAATTGCAATGTAAATAACCCCATTCGCTAAAAAGACGCTAACCATAAACTTAGGAGTTACCGCCCATCGATTGTGTCTCGAAAAATCTCATAGAGGAAAATACCTTAAACTACTTAAGATGTATTTATTTGTTAGGACAAGGATTAAGATTCAGTGTTTAAGGATTTATAGTGAGGTTTGAATTAGGATTAGGATGAAGAATGTAAGATATAGAGTTAGCGTTAGATTTGGGATTAGGTTACTTAGCGACTATCTATGATACCTAATCTAGATCCTGAGCCATAAATCTTAAATTAAGCATAATGAATTTGGGCCCAAATCCTGATCCAATGATAATATAGCAGTCAATCGTAACTAATATTTCCCAAATGGCTGATTAACGTTAAGAATCTGTCGATCCCATTTCAAGCGTCTCAAACTCATCATCATAGTTCAGTTTACCAATAATATGTCACATACCATTTAATTTCTTTGTACGTCGGTAAAGATTTCATCTCTTTTTCTCTTCATCTGTTTCACACAAAATCTTTCAATTCATCAGCCAGATATCACAAAGTATAATGATCTACGTGAGTTAAAGCTTGGTGATAAACGACTTGTTGATACGCCTGGTTTTCACTTCAAAATTATGCCAAATAAATCAGGTGTTCATTTACCGGTGGAGGTATACAATGGGGGTAAGTATTCGTAGCATTTTCTCTCAGGTTAATTTAACTTTTATGTTATTTTTGAGGGTGATATATAGTAGTTGAATAGTTATCAAATCGTCCCGCGAAACGGCTGAAGTTATACGTATAGACCATGAGATTCTAATCGTTTGCTTCAACGCCTGATTATTCTAAGTTCGATCCTTATCAGGATTTTGGGTGCTCACTTCTGAGGATTTCATACTAGTATGTGATATTTCAAGTGAAGAACAAAAAAGACAAATTCTTAATCAATTGAGTCGACGAGGTTGGGAGTGAGAAAGTTACCAGCCGGTGATGATATAAGACAATTATTATGGTTTACTGAAAGTAAACTAAGAACATTCTTGAGAAATTAAATTGATCTTTAGGAGGTATGAGGATGTTGTGAAACCTGGGGGTTCTGGGTTCAATTATATTTAAGACCATGAATCTGCATTACTGTCAAATGCCAACCTATGACTAGGCAGCTGTTCAATTATCCATGTTTTTGACTGCCTCTTTGACTAAAGTTCGTGATGTGAACTAAAAATAAAGTTTGAAAAAGCAGCACAGGCAACAGAAATTGGACAAGGAAAAGAGAAGGAAATATAATACGGACATAAAAACGATCCAAAAGTTGGAACAAGTGTGAAAAAACATAGGACTGGTAAATCATGAGGACACTATGTAAATAAATCAAGCTATTTGTCAAACACAATATGCTACTAAAATGTTGTAAGTAGTGTAGCTAAAGTTTAAAAAAATAATAACAAACCAAAGACGAGGGCAGGTGTAAAAGTTATTTAACAATACGTATGGGTACAGATTGTTTCTCTATTTCCACTTAGTTATTTGTTAAAACCAAACAAATATAAGCCCAAAAGTATTCGGGAGCAGGAATACGTAAAATATGTGCAGGGAGTCTTCTTTTAAGAAATTCAAAGTTATTTCATACACATAGTTCCCTTTATCATTTTGAAAAGAGCAAGAACAAAGATTCTACCAAAATAGCATGAATTCATTTTATTTCGTAGGTTCTCGTCAGCTGCTTACAACCTGTGATATTTAAAAATCATAATTGCATAATGGATTTAAATTGCTTACAGAATATTGTAAATATATACCTAATGTGAAAGAATATTCTACAACATTAATTGTGACAACAGTTCAAAAATGTATTAGAAACAATTGATTGCATAATGAATAAACATTGATAGGAATATAGTGATTAGAGTTCAGTTGAAAGATTATTAATTTGAAGGATAGTTGAAAAAATAAATTAGAACCAATGATGTAATAAATGCAACAGAAAAAAGAGGAAAAAAAGAAAAAAAATTTTAAGGTTCAGTGAAGGAATATTTGTCACCAGGGTAAGGAAAGATTAACCACCGTCTCCTTTTGAATACATAGGTCAGGTTATTAGTCCCTTTGATAAATTTCGATAATGTAATAAGATGACGAAGATTATCACAACTATGTGATATATTAGCGCAACACATTGCGAACAATCTGATCACACATATACCTGTTAAGAACATTTATATATAAAAAACAAAAGGTCAACTAGACTGGACATGGGGTAACAGGAAACAAGGATAATAATAATAATAATAATAATAATAATAATAATAATTAATAATAATAATAATAATATGAACACAATTTGAAACCTAATCACTCTGGATAATAAGTCAATATTACCAGGTTAGGTTTAAGGTGAGAACAAATTGTTTTTGAATACACAAAGGAGGTTTGAATTTTCGTATGGCTAAGACTACAATAAACCTTAGTATACGCTCTTCTACACTTTTATACAACACGTGGTTTGATAAGGGGCCTATCAGTCAGTCAGTCAGTAACAACGTAGAACTTCGTACGTACGTACATTAGTTTGAGTTGCCATACCACATTAGCACAGAAATACAGTTGTTCATTCAAATCTCATAGTGGTAGAGGTAGTAAAAGTATCAGCAGTAATCCGAACGATTAAGGTTTGAAGATGTTATTCAAGGAGTATAATCCAGTGAAATAAATTTGGAAATAAAAGAAGGACATGAAGAATTCAGATTAGAATTTGGGAGAACACAAAGAGTGGATTCACCTGCCCCATTGCAAACGATTTTGAGCCATGTCATTCAAAGTCTCTAATCATCGGTTGCTATCGTCTCGCGGACCCCAACCAGGGTAGTCTACACCTACCAACATGGCTCAGTCCACTTGTCAGTGACTTTATGGATTTGTGCCATGTTTTGGTCTGGCCGCCCCTAGCTTTCTTCCAATTTACTCCTACACCATAAAACATCTCACGTCGAGGCAGTCGGTGGTTGGGCATACTTAACACGTCCCAGCCATCTCAACTGATGAAGTTTCACTACTTCATCAATTGATTTGCCATCCTTACCTAGTACCAATTTCCTAACAACTGAGTTACTTACTCGGTGGTCCCAGAGCATACGAGCAATGTTTCGAAGACACCCATGATGGAATACTAGTAATCTACGAATATCCTCTACTCTTACTGGCCGTGTTTCACTGCCATAAAGTAGGACGGAATGAATTGCTGAGCAGTAAACCCGTCCTTTGGTTGGTAGACGGATATCTCGTCTACGCCATAAATGAGGCAACTTGGCAAAAGCTAGTCAAGCCTTCTTTATCCGTGATGAGATTTCGTCACACACCAGACCCTAAAAGCTGATGAGACTCCCAAAATAAGCGAAGCGGTCGACACGCTCAACTACTTCACTCCCTATCATTAGTTTTGGTGTCTATTCAACAGGCTTGATCGTATTTGTGTAAATGATACCATTGATGATGATGTTATGTTGCTAAATAAGATAATAATGGAGAATGGTTATCCTCTGAAATTCATAAATAGATGGAAAGTCAATGGTACAGTGAGATCTACTGTAGCCTTTGTGGAAAAAAAGCCTGTCTACAACACCTTACCATTCAGAGGTGATTCAAATAGCCTTTTACTGAAACAAGATTGATCTTAACTAGGCTTTTGTGGTGTTGTCTAAAAGCGTAAAAGGGAGTATACTAAGGTTTATTGAAGTCTTAGCCATACGAAAATTCAAACCTCCTTTGTGTATTCAAAAACAATTTGTTCTCACCTTAAACCTAACCTGGTAATATTGACTTATTATCCAGAGTGATTAGGTTTCAAATTGTGTTCATATTATTATTATTATTATTATTATTATTATTATTATTATTATTATTATTATTATTATTATTATTATTATTATTATTATTATTATTATTATTATTATTATTATTATTATTATTAGTATTATCCTTGTTTCCTGTTACCCCATGTCCAGTCTAGTTGACCTTTTGTTTTTTATATATAAATGTTCTTAACAAGTATATGTGTGATCAGATTGTTCGCAATGTGTTGCGCTAATATATCACATAGTTGTGATAATCTTCGTCATCTTATTACATTATCGTAATATATAAAATAATTGTCAGTGTTGTGTTGTGGAGATCGTTGTATTTCGTTGAAATCATCAAGCGATCGAAGTTAGATTGCTATTGAAACATGAAATCATTTGATGTCCGTTTTGTCCAAGTATGGTACGCGAAATCTTAACCTCTAGAAGACTGAGCCGGCATCTGACGGTATTAATGTCTAAAATCGTCGGATGTCGGCTCAGTGGTCAAAAGGTTTCGTGTTCGTGCTCTAGGTCGGAGATCCTAGGTACGAATCCTGCGTGCGGATTACGTAAATGCTCTCTGATGAGGGGTTCTTTACTGAAACAAAACGGCCATCTTTATTCGATAGTTACCAGGTAAGTGCATTATTGTATTTCTATATTCTCCTTACAGCAAACTTCCAGTGGACATATTAACTGTCGTTATGCGAATTCATCATCGTCAACTAATTATGTACCGTTTGCTTCGTTCTCTCCTACTTATGATATGTTTGTATATAATTTATGATATCATAGTTGGGGTGATTCGCGGTCAGACAATTCATATACATAAACTAATGAGTGCTTGAGATACGTATTGGCTGGTTGAAATACAATGATAGAAGCTTGCATGCTGTCTTCTCTCAATAGACTCAGAACTGGGGATAGAAAGCGTGCGTACCGGATGACCGATGGGGGTCAAGCTTATTTTAGACTCAGCTCAGGGTTGATCTTGTCAGTCGGAGTGTATCTTTCATTAAGGCTTGAAACACAAAACAGACGGAATGGCGTATGCAAGGTAGCAAACTTACAGCCGGAGTTTCGGTTGGTGAATCGGGCAAGTGGAATTGATTAATGTCTCAGATGTAACAAAAATTACACTTTTCGTTCATAAACATTTGTTTATTATCGTTTACTTTGTCTTCCTTAGCGAAGGAAGTACTTAAACGTCTTTTTATTACAGAAATTAAGAGTGACAGCTCTAATGCTTATAAACTACACTATGTGTAAAAGACAAAATCGAGACATGTCAAGAAAATGTAATACGGTATGGTAGATGAACCTGGATATTTAGTTTCATCTACAGTACAGTCACTATCGAAAGTCAATTGGAATAATATAACTGTGTGTGTTAACGTATCTCAATTATCGAAATATTTATGCTTTCTATCATTGTTATTATTATTATTATTATCCTAGAATAAAATATAAATCAAGATGATTATACTCGCTTTATATCTTGTGATAAGTCAATCATATTAGAGTGGTAATAATTTATTTTTAATATTTGAATATTTCATAAAATTTTATTAGATTCTACAGTTTTCCATACTTTACGATGGACTGACGTATTGGATTCGATATTTCCAACTGAACCTAATTTACATTTTACATATTTTGCAAGTTTAACTGGAATTTTACGTGTATATCCAGGTGTGTTGAATTGATCGGCACTATGTTACATAGTTATACTTTTATTAGAATTATACTCTAGTCAAGAATTTACAATTTGTTATCCTTCAGAATTTTGGATATTAGAATTTATGAATTTTTTAACAATATATTTGTAACATAAAATGACATTTATTGAAGAGTTCTTAACAGAAAATAAAACTGGATAAATTGATCAACAGAATTCAATCTACACTGAAGGATTGGGGAAACGACATTTGTTACTACTTATTGATTAATCAGTTTTAAGTATCTCAGTCCTACAAGGGACCAATCACTGATGAAATAATCAATGGCAACGTCCCAAAGCATGAGATAGGGTGATCTTGAGCCTAATCCCATAATAAATGTCACCTCAAAATTATGTGTACTCCTTGCTGACGAGCGCGAAACAACACTATAAGTAGGTCAGGGATTTCGTCTCGACTGGTTCTAACCATCTAGCATCTCAACATAGTGAGTTATTCAGGCTAGTAGCTATACTGTAACTTGGTCGATAGGATCAGATCAGTAAAAAGAACTAGACAAAAATGACATTAGTCACTTTCAATGATTCATCAAGTGAAAAAATATGGAAAAGGTGCTTGTTTTGATATAGATCAATTTTTATGAAAACTTTCTTCCTCTCCGCCGCTATTAGAATGGTCATCTCGATCTCCTATATTGTCCGGACATTCCGCGTACCTATATTTATTGACTTGGTCGTCAGAAGTGAAATACGCCTCATGGCTTTCGACGAATCTCGGCTTTCACCAAAAGGCCTCATAAGCCTTCTAATTGAGAACCTATCAGCTCACTGGGGCAGAATTCAAATGACTTAAATGATCTCTCCTGGTTTGCGTTTTGTTAACAATGTTCTGTTTGACGGGTTGCGGATAAGAACCCTATGCCCAACCACCCTTCTTTGTCCGCGATCGGTACCGGTAGTAGTGCTAAAAGAGCTTCAGATGGAGCTACAAAAACTGCCCACTTATCGAATATTCAAGGTGAGCACGTTTAGATTCTTTGTTGATATCATAGAACTTTGTCATTTCTTGACTTTTGCACATACACTCTGTAAGCTGAAATATAATTACTGGTACGTATACTTAACTTAATTTCTCGAGTCGTGGCTGCCCATTTAGCTAATAAAAAACACATCTTCATAAGAATTTGCTACAAAGTTGTGATGGTTTATTCAAATTTCTAACGTTAAAGAACATTCAGTATTAACATTAGTTTTTCATAAACAAAAGGCTTTATCTCGGATCCTGGAAAGAAATCTAAAGCGACCAGACGTGCTGCGAATTCTCTGAATCTAGTGGGCAGTGACTGTTTGACTAATTAAAACAAGATGCTTGGCTTTCCATATCATATTCTGTAAAGAATCCTTAAACTTGATTGATCATTCGGTTGTGACCAATGTCATATATTTCAAGCCCTTCTTAGTACTGATAAAATTCTATAGATCAAGTTGTAATGCAGTCATTAGTCTAAGTGGCTTGATAAGCGATCAATCATAATACGAATGGCTCAGTAGTAGTGTCTATGATTGTGATGCTGGTTGGTATGGGGTCGAATCCACCAGTTGGCATCAATTATAGACATACCTTTCTGGTGCGTGCCAAATAGCACAAAACCGAGATGTATAATAGTGAGCGTAAAATGTGATTGGTCGTTAAGTGTTGACAAGGTAGTAAGCAAATTCAACTACTTTATTATTCGTCTACTTGTTTTAATTTAGACATTTGACCTACCATGTAAAATTACGTAAAAAATGGCCGTGGAATTAATGTTAACCCACACTCACTGACTGGTTTCCCTGTGTGTTTGCTTTCTGTGCTCCTGCGGATTTTAGTAATGATTCGTAATAAACTAACTCTACGACAGATGTTCTGACTTTTGAATAATCTCCAGTAAATCCATGATACTACTAGGAGATTTAGTCTACTTAAATACTAAGTTAACGGGATATTATTTATTGGAGTCAGATATCGAAGAAATTGGCTTCTACAGACAAATAGACACAGCCTATTGACTATTAGATATTTGATTTCCCTTCTTGCTATTGATTTCTATTCTGGATTCACTTTGAGGGGCTGGTTGTAACTGTGTTGAATGAAGTATTACCTAGAGTTACTTTGGTTCTCCACTCTTGGTCGTGAATCGTGTATTTGATATAACGTGATCTAATCTCTATACTGTGTACCGTTCATGTACCCGATCTAGAGTATCATAGTATACTACAGAGAGAGAGAGAGAGAAGAATATTTTAAACCATCCGTTATGTTAATAGGCCAAGTAGAGTTAACCGCCACCAATCACTATCTAACACATGTAAAGAATCCTTTAACTAAATGTCCGAATCATCATTCATATTTTTACTTGGATTAGGTTAGGAAAAAGCAGCTAATTTCTCTGAGAAAATGATTGTTTTGTTAAGAATTGGTTTAATACTTCCGAGACGATCTCCTCAAAGCCCCTAAATGCAGTCGTGACTGGTAAAAATCAACCATGTCTAAAGTCGAATAGTCATCACGATCACCACAGAACAACTTCTGCACTATGTTAAGAGTTGGAAATGCACACTCTGGGATCCAACCATGGTTTAGTGCCTGGTGTTAGAGCCGGAGTTTCCTGGTTACAGTCTTGAGGGAAAAGTGGGTAGGTACTGTTGAAAAGTCCCATGCCAAACAAAACATCCGTTCAGTGCTGCTTGGTTTCTAGTAGTACCCCATATATGATCAATTTTTCACGAATAAAACCTGCAATAAATGAAAAGTACAAATAGATCTCTCAAACAGTTTTCAGGAACAATTTTTCGAAAACCTATTTCTTTGTTGCTATTGTTTTCATTTTAGCATTCCCTTGGAGAAAACAAAACGTTGATATGTTTGATGTTCGTAGACGTTCCTGGTAAGTATTATTGCAAAGGATTATACTAATTGGTTTTCGAGTAAGCTCTATATCTCTACTATTGCTATTACTTTGTAGTTTCATCTGATTTAATATATCGAACCATTTAGTCATTAAGAAATAATTCAGATTCACTGAATTATTATTGTCTATAAAAGATTTACGAAGAAAATTATTCGTTCTTTTTCATTTGTGAAGCTAGCAAATGCAAGAAGATTCTATTTACATATTTCTTTTGCAAGTATATGAAATGGTAGGCTATTTGTAAAGGTTTGAATTTTCTGCGTTGCCGATATTGAGAACTGTGATTAATCAACCTTTGTCGTTAAATGTGAATCAAAAGGTTGTAGGGGGATACTTGTTAATAAAAAAGTGATTAAATTTAGTTCTGTATACTAACGACGGAATGATACAAACCTTTATAGTAAAGAAATTCAAACACAAGTTATTGACTATTTCGATACTCACTGGTGTTTGAAGAAATAGATTCTGGATCTGTATCAGGGTGTAAACATCATAGATGTCTTCGAACCGTAGTTTGCATATTTTGGAACTAACGCTCTAGCAATCCTGAGGTTATGCTCACACTACTAGGTACGTATGGTAAACCAGTTGAAGGTAGTGAATCTTCATTAACTGAGATGGCTGGGACATGTGTTACGTAAGTCCATCTACCAACTACCTCAATACAATGATACCTGGTGAGGAAGTAGATTGAAAGAAAGATAGGGATGGCCAAATTAAGACAAAAGATCAGTCCATGAAAACAGTGACAATTGAACTGAGTCGTATTAATTATTGTAGATGACCTGGTTGGTGTCCTCATGATTATTGCAATCAATGGTTAGAGACTTTGGGTGACATGGCTCAGCGTTCGCAATGAGGCAGGTGTATTCACTCATTTCCTTCCATGTGACCTTAAACTTCGAAATTCCTCATGAGCTCTTTGTAGTATTTCACCAATTCGTAGTTTCTTCCTGAATTGTACTTTTGATGTCTAATCTTTTCTATGATCGTTAGTATTGTTATTACCTCTACTACTCTGGGATTCGCCCTGACAAATTCATTTCTTTGCGGTAATGGGGTATGACAATTTGGACCGATGTACACATATGTCAGCTTGACTGAATGACTGATAAGTATCAATACTAGGAAACAGGTACATCAAACCGACGAGTAGCAAACAGGATTAAACGTATCTTTTGTATTCCTCCACTAGTCACAAAACTCCTCCTGTAGCTCTTCTAGAGTTACTGCCGGTCCCAAGCCCGGGTAAAGGAGGAGGGTTGGGCATGGGGTTAGTGACCCCACCCCGTAGAAAACTAACTCGCTAAAAAAACACTAACCAGAAAAAGTAATTCAAACCATTTAAACTCTGCCCTGGGAGTTAGAAGATCTTCATTTAGAAGAACTATGACGCCTCATGGTGAAAACCAAGTTCCTTCGAAAGCCACGAGACCGATGCCCCTTCTAACAACCAGAGCAACAATTTTTATAGGTACATGGAACGTCCCGACAATGCGGTAGAACGAGAAGACCAGTCAAATAGCAAAGGAAATGAGGAGATACAAGTTGGTGGTGCTCGGAATCAGCGAAAACCATTGGACCCAAGCTGGAAAACTAAAGCTATATACGAGAGAGATGCTACTGTACTCTGGTCACGAAGAGGGAAATGCTTCACATACTCAGGGAGTGGCACTGATGCTGTCCAAAGAAGCACGTAAAACACTTATAGGATGTGAATCTTACGGATCCAGAATCATCAAAGCATCATTCAAAACAAAGAAGGAGGGGATTACAATGAATGTCATCCAATATTATACACCCACCAATGATAGCAACGACGACATTAAAGATCAATTATATGAGAAGCTGCAATCAATCATAGCGAAGTGCGCAAGAAAAGACCTCACTATTTTAGTGGGAGATTTAAACACTAAAGTCGGAATAAACAACACGGAATATGAAGATATCATCTAAAGACATGGACTGGGAGAGAGAAACAAAAATGGGGAGAGATTTCTAAATGTATGCGCATTCAACAACTTGGTTATAGGCGGTACAATATTTCCACATAAACGCATACACAAAGCTACATGGATCTCACCGGACCACATCACAAAGAACCAGATAGATAATATCAATAAGAGATTCGGAAGGACAATGGAAGATGTAAGAACTAGGAGAGGGACTGACATAGCTTCAAATCACCAACTGGTTGTGACCAAGATGAAACTGAAGCTAAGGAAACACTGTACAACTGGAGGAAAAGCATTACAAAGGTCCAATACAGCCTTCGAGATACTAACAAACTCAACGAATTCAAGATAAAACTCAAAAACAGATTCCAAGCCTTGCAGGATCTACTGAATAAAGAAGAAACTACTATGGAGGACAACTGAGAAAGTATCAAAAAAGCATTAACTTCAACGTGTCAGGAGGTTGTGGGCCTAAAGAAGCATCATCATAAGGAATGGAGTTCTGTGGAAACCCTGGACAAGATCAAAGAAGGGAAGAACAAGAAAACAGCAATTAACAACAGCAGAACACGAGCAGAGAAACTCAAGGCACAAGCTGAGTACATAGAAGGAATCAAGAAAGTGATGAAGAGAATTAAAGCCGACAAGCAGAAATGCGTGGAAGAACTAGCAACGATACAGGAAAAAGCCGCAGTAGAAGGAAATATCAAACAACTATATGATCCAACGAAGAAACTAGCAGGGAGCTATAGGAAACCAAAGAGACTGGTCAAGGACAAAGGAGACAGGCAATCACTGTAATTCAAGAACAGCGGAACGGATGCGTAAAATACTTAGAGGAACTCCTGAGTATACATGCTCTATTAGATCCTTCGAACATCGAAGCAGCACCTCCAGCCCTTCCTGTAGATGTCACTCCACCAACAATCGAAGAAATCAGGATGGTTGTCAGACAAATTAAGAGCGGGAAAGCAGCAGGACCCGACAAAATACTAGCTGAAGCACTGAAGTCAGACATATAAGTAACTACAAACATGCTTTACCTTCTATTCAAAAAGATTTGGGAGGCGGAAAAACTGCTGATGGACTGGAAAGGACACTTCATCAAGATTCCAAAGAAAGAAGATCTGAGCAAATGTGAAAACTACAGAGGCATTACACTACTGTCAATAGCAGGGAAAGTCTTCAACAGAGTTTTGCTGGACCGGATGAAAGACGCAGTAGACGTTCAACTTCGAGATCAATAAGCTGGATTCTGCAAGGATCGGTCGTGCACAGACTAAATTGCGACACTACGGATCATCGTCGAACAATCAGTTGAGTGGAACTCGTCACTATACATCAACTTCATGGATTATGAAAAGGCATTCGACAGTGTAGATAGGAGGACGCTATGAAAAGTTCCTCGACAATACGGAGTTCCTGAGAAGATTGTCAATATTATCCGGAACTCATACGACAGACTACAGTGCAAAGTAGTGCATGGAGGACAGCTGACAGATGCATTCCAAGTAAGGACCGGAGTCAGACAAGGCTGTTTACTCTCTCCCTTCCTCTTTCTTCTGATGGTCGACTGGATTATGAAGACCTCGACTTCTAAGGGAAAACACGGAATACATTGGACAGCTCAGAATCAATTAGACGATTTGGACTTCGCAGATGACCTAGCCCTCCTATCGCATACACATGAACAAATGCAGATAAAGACAGCCAGTGTAGCAGCAGTCTCTGCATCAGTAGACCTCAACATACACATGGGGAAAAACAAGATCCTCAAATACAACACGGAGAACAGCAATCCAATCACTCTTGTTGGCGAAACTCTGGAAGATGTGGAATCCTTCACATACCTGGGAAGCATAATCGATGAACAAGTAGGTTGTTATGACTTTAGGTTGCTGTCGATTTTTACCCTGTGCTAATTGTTGTGTCCTTGACTGGGAAATTAGAGAGCAGCGTACTTATCGACCGACTACAGTGACACGTAAACACGAACGAACGGCCTACAGTTCTGATTGGTCCTGCTTCCCTGTCCAGCCCAGCCAGTTGAGTCCAGAACACAAGCCACAGCCTCTGAGTTATGAATCATTATATTTCAAACATACTCTATTTATATACTAACCAAGCATACCACATCGTACCATAAAAATAGAAAACAACATTTTGTACAATATTCAACAAGTGAACAGATATCGACCAATAGGAAATGTCCATTTAAAGTCCAAGGACACCATTGGACTTAACATGATAATTATTGGTCTATTCCTCTGCATCCACAACACTTCCCTTTTTTTGAAGATCCGGAGTTGATATCCGGATTGTGAAATTTTCTGGTTCATCCTCCCCCACGAAATAATGCAGACGTAAAGTCGAGGATCGGCAAAGCAAGGGTCGCATTCCTACAATTGAAGAACATATGGAACTCAAAACAACTTTCAACCAGTATCAAAGTGAGAATCTTCAATACGAACGTCAAGGCAGTTCTACTGTATGGAGCTGAAACTTGGAGAACTACAACAACCACAATCAAGAAAGTACAAGTATTTATAAATAGCTGTCTACGCAAGATACTCAACATCCATTGACCGGATACCATCAGCAATAGCCTTCTGTGGGAGAGAACAAACCAACTTCCAGCTGACGAAGAAATTAGGAAAAGACGATGGAAATGGATAGGACATACATTACGCAAATCGTCAAACTGCATCACGAGGCAAGCCCTAACTTGGAATCCTGAAGGGAAGCGGAAAAGAGGAAGGCCAAAGAACACATTACGTCGGGACATAGAAGCAGATATGTAAAGGATGAATAACAACTGGAAGGAGCTGGAAAGGTCTGTGCTCATTCACGAGGAGTAACAGTCGTAAGTAAGTAAGTAAGTCAGTACTAGTGACAACTCAACCTCAGTAAGATCTCTCGTTTGCTTATAAACAAGGAAACATTCAGGTAAGAAACGGTTTGCCTTTTTACATTTTTGTGAGTTGCTTTGATACTTAGCTTAATAGTGAGTTAGTTCTTTAAACTAATTAATGATTTCTACCTCATCTGGATTTTCAGATTAGTTTGGAGGAACGACATAAAAACATTATAAGATTGCTTAGACAAATAATTATGTGTGAACTATTGATAATCAGACTTGATTTTATTCAACTTCAATCAACAAAATTAAAAAGCACTTTGCTCTGACATAAACGTAAGATGACTTATAAACGAGTCAAAATGTGACTGATATGGCTAAACCCATTCTATTCTTTGTATTAAGATGTAAAATATAAAATTCATGGTACATACTCTAAAAATAACAGATTTGAAATCAAAGTATGATTTACAGATATTTTCCATTCAATAATCAGTAATCCCGTGTTAAATAATGATTAATTTTAGAAATAAATATCAGAACATTTTTGTGGGATCGCACAAGTGATGAGACAATGAAAAATAATACTCTGTTTATTAGCATATGTTTGATTATAATGAAGAATTTACGATAAAAATAGGCAAATTACAGTAAATTCCCTTTTCTTGTAAATATACAATAGAATTTGGTTAAAAAAGACTTATGAATATTCATGGACTCTAACAAATAGCATCGAATTACTATTTATAATCAGTCTTACTACCATGACATGTCTTGTCATCGGCTGATATTAATTCTATAACAACTGTCTCGCTTCTTCAAAGGACAGAGAAGGAGGAAAATATACGAACCACTCTGATAGTACTTGTTAAGTTTCTCAGTACACATTTAAAAAATGGCCTAGAAGTATAAGCAGATTGTCTTTTGAAGATTCAAAACTAGATATGTATTGCTTGTAACATTGGATGATCATCACATTATCCTGCCAAGTGGCTCACATTAGAAATATGAAACATCAAGCTCTAATTCAAAGATCTATATGTAATATAATTTGGCATAGAATCTGAGATCAGATGTTGTTGTGCACCAACAAAGAGTTTACCTACAAAGAAGAAACTGTAATCAAATGTTCTTTTGTTTTTAATGGTTCTCCAGCTGATATGAGTTAGTAACTAGATATATTTTCTTATCTAACAATCCAATTCATGTGTTTACACTAAAGTTTTACAGTTCGATATATATACAGTAATCATATTTATGTGAAAGAGTTTTGGTGAAGTTTGTTTGATTTATGGGTTGTACTCATCTCAAATCTATCCCAGTTGGGGAACAGTTTGAACAGAGAGAACATTGAACGACTGCTTAGTCCTAACAATAGACTTATCGGTAGCAAGGACTCACGGCCGACGCTATTAGGGACCCAGCCCTTGGATGAAATAGTTGTCCAGTTCTCCTTTATCTTCAATGGTACCCTGAATGTGATCAATCTGCAAAGAATACAACCTAGAAATATATTATTTGTATATAAGTATATTTATTTGTTTAATGCTGTATAATATAAATATTTCTTTATGTAAATGTGTTCCTATTTTCACTTCTATTCACATGAGGTTTATACAAGGTTCTTCTGTTCCCAAAGATCTGTTCATATTACTTGACACGTAAGTTTGGATATTTTTTTATGTACTGCCATTGAACGGTTCAAAGATGTCTTAAATGATATCTATGAGCAAATGGCTAAAAGATCAGGTTCTTATCAGAACTTTAAGAATGTTCTCTGTTGGATAGTATTGATTAGTAGACTCATCTTTTGTACAAAGAAAATGGTTGAATTCATTAACATATATTTTCGATTGTGGAATGTTGAAAATTAATTAATTGAAAAATGACTCTTTTGCTAAATAAATTGTTATAGAATTCAAATCTAAAAATAATTTTAACTAAGTAGTTGAAGTTTATATTTTGACACACTTATCTTGATGCTAAAGTAAATGAAACTGTCGTTTTCTTTTCAATTTAACACCTAGAGTAGTGGTATGATGTGTAAACCAACCTCTTAGAAACATAATTTTGTTTAAAAATTTGTGGAAAGTATTTAGTTCTGAATGGTAATTTTTACAGATAACAATGCAGCACAATTCAATCCATGTTAATTCTCATTAACAAGGCTTATTTGAAAATTAAGGCTAGCTCAAAGTATTTCTGAAAACCTAATGAGCTACAGCAAGGTCAATCTTTTACATTCCCGTTTTAAAAGCAAGTAGACTATATCCCCAGATAATTCCACGATATCATATATGAATGCAAAACTTAACCATTCACTTTTGATCTTAGTTAATAGGGTGACCAATAATAGGAAAGATATATTAATAGGGGTTTTCTCTTATTGACCTCACTTTTTCTGCTCGTTCCTTTTTTCCTGATAAATACCTTCATATAAACAAAAGTACTAAACATTACCTAATATTGTTTACGTTAATCCATTTGTCCTTTATTAAATGTTATTTTAGGAGTGGAAGTATGACTGGCCAGTCATTAAAACTGGCTAACTTATCAGCTCAGAAATTAATTGAAGCTCTTGATGTGGATGATTACTTCACTGTAGCACATGTAGGACAAATTTTTCCTGTTTAAACTTTATACAATTTTGATTTAATTTTTTTCACGCAAGTTTTCTAAACAAAGTCTTTGTAATAAACAAAAGTTCCGTGAAAAAAATTTATCATGTACCATTAAAATAGTATAGTGTCTGTTCTAAACTTATTCTTTGTTCCAGCTCAACTTTTTACGTTAGAACTTCATTCAACGTACTTTACGTATCTGCATAACATCAAAAGCCTTTGCGCATACAGAGTGGCTGAAAGACGGATATAAAAACCTGTAACTAATAAATGAAAAAAGTCTCTTCAGATGTTTGATCACTTAGTAATAAAGGATGTCGTATTTAAAAACACACAATATGAACAAAGAGTTTCCCCTTTTACAGTTTAAGAAATTTAGAATTATTGGCTGAAAAATATAAAAACACATTTATTCGGACGGATAATTGTAAAACCTGGTGAACACTTATTGAAAAGTATATTTTTCGTTGGTCTTTCTGTTTTTAATATTAAGGGAACTTTTTGATAATCATAATGTGATATTGGTTTGGTCCCTTAATGGTGATCGAATCTTATCGATAAATTCGCAATGCGGTTACTAGTCTGAGATTTCGTATGGTTGGAATTAGTCATCAGTAAACCCTGCATGACCTAGGTTCTATGCTTGTTGATACTCGCCATCAAAACTTACCTGCAATCTCTAGGGATTTGCTTCTCCCTGATAAATGAAAACCACACAAATTCATGGTCAGGGACGTCACCGCTGGGCTATTCGGACCACGACTGACCTCCTGAAGTACTTAGATATTTGTGATTGATTGATTATTGAGCAGTGACCTATATCACTTTTCACTGAACATCTACCATTGCGATAGCATATGATATGTCTCACAGTACAGTACTCATTATTTAAAGTTACTCTTCGTATCACTAAAGTTCTAACTTTGCAATAATCATTTTTATAACAAAACTCTTATTCTCGTCATACATTTAAGCAAGTACCCATTATTCAGTCACTTATTTTTAATGAATTGAGCGAAGAAATTTCTTTTCAATTAGTTTTTCATCATGGCTCTATACTAATATATATATGTATTAGTATAGAGCCATGATGAAAAACTAATTGAGAAGAAATTTCTTTCAATTTGTTCCTTCTTTATTTACCAAATGTCAAAATGGGAATTTTCACAATTATTTTTAATTTGTTTTAAATATTTTTCATTGTTGTGTATAGTTTCCTGGAGCTAAAGATCATGTTGCACCAATGATTGTCACAGCAAATAATGAAAGCGAACCAATTTGTTTTAATTCATTTGTTCAGGCAACTAGACGTAATAAAATGGTGAGTTACATTTTTATTTTGAGTATTGTTTGCTTCCTCTTCCATTTGGATTATTTGAAAGACGAATGGATAGAAATTATGGTGCACAAGACAATAACTGAATCATTTTTTTACTTCACTTAGGAAAAATAGATTTCTTAAATTAGCAGTTAGGAGTTATGACCTGTATGAAGTTAATCACATTAAGAGTGAAGACACAAAATTGTTCATGATAGCCAAAGAAAATTGTGCATCAGCTAAATTTTGAAGATTCTTACCCCTGGGTTCATTTTATCAATTTAACGGTAACGAGTTGTAAAATATTTGTCTGTCAGCCAAGGGCCAAGGATACTGCTCTGTATTACTCTGTTAGTGTGAAACATGGCCTATGAAAGATGAATACATGGGTAGTCTACAATAATCTAGTCCTAGGTGTCCTAAAAGTATTGCTAAGCTGTGGTAGAAAAACCAGATGAGCGATGCTGAGGTTTTAGATCGACAATGACTGAGGTGTCTGGGACATGTCCTACGTATGTGTAACCACCATCTACCTAAACGACACTTGAAAGGAACCTTTCTCTTTAATGATAGATCTCCGTAAATAGTCATTAGAATTTTATAAACGTCCTTAAAGTTTCTTTCAAGTTTCACCAGAAGCCTTTTTAGCCTAGCTCGTATTTTTAATGGATACACCATAGATGAACCTTGTGTTTTTAGTTAGTTTTTCGAGTATATGAAATGCCGAGGACCAGTCTATCCATCCATTAGGCGAATCTTTCCCCTTAATATATGTGAATTAGGAAATCCTATCCGAGAGTAATTACTTAACAGAAAACCTAATGTAAATATTGTACGTATTCTTGTCAACTTCCTTTTATTTCATAACTACTAATATGTTTTCCTTTTTTAAATATTGTATTCAAAAACTCAAGCGCTTGTTTTACGATTTGAGTACTTTAAAAGCACGTGGTTATTCCGATTTTCCAGCATCATTGAAATTCGCTTATGAAATGTTTCGTAATGTAAGTGAAATTCTTACAGCTTTCATATTTTAGAAATCCTTTAGTTTAACTATTCCTTATATTGCAACTTTAACTGGTTTCATAACATGTAGACAACTAAATGATTGAAGACAGTTAAGAGGAAATCCCAGATATAGGTTTCGTGATAGCTAGTACTAGTCAACGTAGTGTACCTCCAATCTTTGGAGAGCTGGTGCTCTCAGCATAATTCGCACCCTCACCACTCTAGTTTTGAGGGTTTTCCACCTGATGATCCTAGATCAATTCGGGTATCCTGACGACTACCTCCAAACACTTGACATTTCAACATAGTACAGTTACACAAATTATTTATAATTCAAAAGATTGTTCACTGACAGTATTACAGCTGGCAATCATCTGAGCCAAACAAACTGCGATCTGGTGCATACATTTCAACTAAATATACTTGAGAAGCAAGAGAAATGACAACCAATAAGTTGGGCAGATTGTTACTCTATTATAAAATCAAGAATAAGGATAGAAATACTTAGTAGTCAGACACTGAAATATGGATGTATACATTCTTAAGATTATAAATCAAAATGTGGGATCATTATTAAAAATCTATCCGTTATCTGGTCCCATTTATTGAAGAAAACATAAAGATAATTCAGTAAGGAAAATCCAATTTCCAACTACTTTATTTATCGATCGTGTTTATAATTATTAACATTATTACACAGTAGTCTATCGGGAAAATATGATGAGACCACGTGGTAGTTTTCAATAACCAATTAAATAACAGCTTATACATGATTCTAAAAGTTTTAACCCAACCGCTGCGTGAGTTAGAATACTGGACATTATTAGGAAGTTTTAATTGCTTAAACTGAATCGTAGTGTACACAATTCAAGGGTATTTGTGGTGTATGCTACTTATGCTTACAAATATAAGTAGTGTGTAGCACTAATCGGAAGTAGAATGATTGGTAGAGCAGAAGATTGAAGTGAAAAGAACAAGAAGCAAATCGGAAAGCGATCGAGAAAATAACAGAATTAGAGGAATAATGGAGTTAAGGTCGTTAAGACCAACACTAATCCGACTTCCCTTTCAGGTTTCTCAAGAAATACCCTTCCACGGTGTGTGCAGCCGGGAAGTGATATCAGCCCTCTTCAGTCAGTCAGTCAGTCAGTCAGTAACAACTTAGAACTTCGTACGTACGTACATCAGTTCGAGTTGCCACACCACCTTAGCACAGAGATACAATTGTCGATTCAAATCCCGTAGTGGTATCAGCCCTCTTACCCCGTAACAGCACAAGAGACCAAGTTTGTCACATTCAAATTCTTCCTACACCTCCTAATACCTCTCTTATCTCCCCGACTAACCCTTCTCATGTCCCTTTATCACCTTGCACCGCTAGGGCAACCGATTCGAGTACGTGGAACGTTATTCCCGGTCTCCTGAAACCACGCTCTAAACTACAAGTAGGAGCTATAAATGTCCGAATACTGCCAAATAGGACAACAAGCTTCCTTAGCTAGGACTTTAGAATCTCGCGCCATCGGTGTGTGCTGCGTCTCCGAAACGAGCATACAGGATCCGAGTAGTGTCACTCATTTGACATCACCATGTCGAAGTAACGAGCCTACTCGATTCACGCTTCGTGTATCTGGAAGCCCTGATGCTGCTTCCCGTGGCCTCGCTGGCGTAGGTATACCATTGAGTCCTAGGGCAGAACTAGCTCTCTTAGACTGGATCCCAGTAAACAGTCGTTTGCGCGCTGTCCGACTAAACGCAACAGTAAGGAATAGGAAATTTAGGTACATTCGTCGTTGCCCCTTCGTTGTCTCTGCCTATTCTCCCACTGACTGCAGCTCAGATGATGTAAAAGATGAGTTTTACAGAAAGCTTTCCGACCTCCTCCTAAAAGTTAGGCGCTCGGATGTGGTAATAGTGGATGGTGACTTTAATGCTCAAGTAGGTAAACTAAGCGATAGGGAAAGACACCTGGGTGGATCTTATAGTGTTGTGGTTCAAAGAACAGATAATGGCGACCGTCTGTTGCAGCTATGCTCAGATAACCGCCTGTTTCTATCAAATCCTAACTTTAAGCACAAAGAAGCATCTACCACTGTGATAGGTGCTCAAAAACTCATCCCATCTGGCTCTGAACATAACGAACAGCGGAGTCAGCTTAAGCGCAAGCTGACAAGAAGTCTACGCAATGATCGTGAACAGTGGTGGGTAACGAAAGCAAGAGAGATAGAAAAAGTAGCGGCAATAGGTAATAGCAGACAACTGTTCAGACTTGTTAAGGAAACCGGTATTAGGAAACCGACTGTTAGCGAAACAATCTCAGAGAAAGATGGACATATTATACATTCTCAATCCAGGAGATTGGATCGATGGGTAGAACGCTTTAGGGATCAGTTCAACTGGCCTTCAGCCACACTTCGGTTTCCCACGATCTCCAGTCAACCTGAATGGCAAGTTAATGTAGGTCCTCCAACCCTTTACTAAGTTGAGAAATTTATAGGAAATCTGAAGCGTGGGATAGCAGCGGGTCCTGACAGGTTTACGTTTGAGAGTTTTAAGGATGGTGGTTCAGTATTAGCAGCGAGATTGACTGAGGTCTTAGGTGGGATCTGAGAACTGGACGTAATCCCATCTGACTGGTCTCAATCATTGATTGTGCCAGTCTATAAGAAAGGACGAAAGTCCTCTTGTGACAATCACACAGGAATCAGTTTGACTAATATAGTGTCTAAAATATTAGCTTCAATAATTCTTCGCCGCCTAACTAAAGCTCGTGAAGAACAGACTAGAGAAAACCAGGCTGGTTTCCGACCTGGACGTGGTTGTATAGACCAGATTTTCACACTACGTCAGGTCCTGGAACATAGACACACATCCAGACGCCCTACAATCATAGTATTTCTCGACCTTAAGGCAGCATTCGACCTTGTTGAGGTTCTATGGCAGTGTTTGTCACTGAAAGGAGTACCAAAGAAGTACACTAACCTTATACAGGTTCTCTTCTCGAACATATCTGATCGAGTGAGGGCTTATGGCGAACTGTCATCAGAATTGATTACCTCAATTGGTGTTCGTCAGGGCTGTCCACTCTCTCCATTCTTGTTCAACTTTGTCGTCGACGTACTTTTAGAGATAACACTTTCCTCGTCTAGATTTCCAGTGGTTGAACTTCTACCGGGAGGTTCACTTGTTGACTTAGAATATGCTGATGACATAGTTTTATTTGGTGAAGACTCTGACAAAATGCAGAGTCTTCTGACCACTCTAAGCAACAAAGCAAGCATGTTCAGGATGCGATTCTCGACATCGAAATGCAAAGTGTTGCCACAGGATTGAGTTACATCGGTACCCGGACTGATGATAGGGAGTGAAGTAGTTGGGCGTGTCGACCGCTTCGCTTATTTTGGGAGTCTCATCAGCTTTTAGGGTCTGGTGTGTGACGAAATCTCATCACGGATAAAGAAGGCTTGACTAGCTTTTGCCAAGTTGCCTCATTTATGGCGTAGACGAGATATCCGTCTACCAACCAAAGGACGGGTTTACTGCTCAGCAATTCATTCCGTCCTACTTTATGGCAGTGAAACACGGCCAGTAAGAGTAGAGGATATTCGTAGATTACTAGTATTCCATCATGGGTGTCTTCGAAACATTGCTCGTATGCTCTGGGACCACCGAGTAAGTAACTCAGTTGTTAGGAAATTGGTACTAGGTAAGGATGGCAAATCAATTGATGAAGTAGTGAAACTTCATCAGTTGAGATGGCTGGGACGTGTTAAGTATGCCCAACCACCGACTGCCTCGACGTGAGATGTTTTATGGTGTAGGAGTAAATTGGAAGAAAGCTAGGGGCGGCCAGACCAAAACATGGCACAAATCCATAAAGTCACTGACAAGTGGACTGAGCCATGTTGGTAGGTGTAGACTACCCTGGTTGGGGTCCGCGAGACGATAGCAACCGATGATTAGAGACTTTGAATGACATGGCTCAAAATCGTTTGCAATGGGGCAGGTGAATCCACTCTTTGTGTTCTCCCAAATTCTAATCTGAATTCTTCATGTCCTTCTTTTATTTCCAAATTTATTTCACTGGATTATACTCCTTGAATAACATCTTCAAACCTTAATCGTTCGGATTACTGCTGATACTTTTACTACCTCTACCACTATGAGATTTGAATGAACAACTGTATTTCTGTGCTAATGTGGTATGGCAACTCAAACTAATGTACGTACGTACGAAGTTCTACGTTGTTACTGACTGACTGACAATTTTTCCCACGGACCCAAATAATGAAATGTACACTGAGACCTTAACTACGTTGGTAGTTTATGCATGTAATTTTTCCCCTATTATATGGCCTTGTGCAGATAGATATATTGTCTGGCTTTTGCAGAAGTATGTGAAATTTATAAATTCCTCTGGTCTATTAGATTGTATGATAAATTATTCAACGGAATTTCAAGAGCCAGACAATTGGGGATTGAAAGATACATAGTGGGATAAAAAATGTTGATGATTAGAACGCGCAAAGGGTAATTTTTGTTGTCTCCAGGATGTTAATCGATATCTCGTGCTAGATTCGTCAATCAAAATTCGGATTACGTTTTCTCTACTTCATATATCCTATACCGTCTTCTGTTTAGCTTTCAAAGCCTTAACCAATTATGCGACTAACCATGGTCTGAGGCTAGCGTACGTTTAGCTCATATTGGTCATTTGTGGCCTATTAATCTGACTCCAGTCGGATCATATTACTATTATCATTTATTATTATTATTATTTAATGGCTTTATTCAATATTATATTTTGGTACAATGTAGAATTCTCAGCACAGGGTATTTCGACAAGTTTCTTACAAACAAAAGACAGAAACCAAGACAAAAAGGGAAAAAAGGTTTTAAAAAATCTGAAAAACTGTACAACTTTTCAAATTAGGGACATATTAAGAACGCAGGTTTTTGACTAGGTTAACTCTAACAACCTGTTTGTCACAGAGTATATTTGATAGGTAGGGTATTATATAACTTTGATACTTTTGCTTGCGTGCATGGATTTTGATGTAATTACGTCTCTTTCTACCAGAAAATATACAAGGAGAAAGATAAGAGTGATGGGGGTGGTTATTATCTGATAAAATAACACCTGCCAGAAGTTTCCATGACTTCAGATGTCTATCCACAACCATATTAATTATGACCTCGAAAGATTCGCCACACATCTTGCTAACTGCCTTCAGCACTCTCCGCAATACAGCAAAGTCTTTTCTTAAAAGCCCGGGAAAGAATAATGGAGAACAGTAAAGAATAATAAGTAATATGCAAGAATTGACAAATTGTAGGAGTAAATGACGAGTTATCCCAAGAGTATGCAATCTCTTTATGTAATAAGTCAGACGGAAAACCTTCGATAACAATAAAACGTGAAAAGACCAAAAGAGATCAGAGGAAAATGTAACACCAAGATAATTGACCTTCGACACTGTTTATAAAAGAGTCTCCAATAGCACAATCATTATGGGATCTCAAAATGGTGTTTAGATGCCATTCATGTCGCATGCTGAAGTTAACAGCTTGACATTTAAACGCATTAAGTATAAGACCATTACCAACAGATCAACAATCAATATGAGACCAAAACTCACTCATTTCTATGGGACGTAAAGAGAAGGAGATAGGCATACATACAGTGAGATCATCCGCATATTTCACAAAAGTGTTTTCTGTGGAAGATGGCAGATCATGCAGAAAAGCAGTGAAAAGAAGAGGTGAAAGAACAGCTACTCATGGTACACATTCATGAGACAATAGAGACTCTGAACACTTTCCTCCAAATACAGTGTACTGTTCCCTTCCAGAGAGGTAAGAACATAGCCAGTTGGTTATCCAGCTGTCAGTGTTGACGCTGATTAACTTGTTAAGTAAATGTTGTCTTGGTATAGAATCAAAAGCTGAAGTAAAGTCCAGAGAAGCACATCGAAGTTGAACACTATGTTGTGATTCAGAACAGCAGCAGCATCTAAGGTGCTTCTTTTGCATCTGTAGGCAAACTGATACGGATCAATATGTTCTTTTATCGCAGGCTGAAGTGGAAGTATTAATAATTTTTCCATTGTTTTGAGGAAGGGTGAAGTAATTGCAATAGGTCTAAATTTTACATTCTTATCACCAGATGCTTTCTTGGGTACAGGAATTATCTTCATGTTTCTCCACATTTTCGGTATGAGATAAGATGAGAAGAATCTGTTAAAGATAGTTGTGAACGGATAACATTGGACGTCAGCACACTTTTTAAAAAGGATGTTCGGCATACCATCAGGTCCCAAACATCGAGATGAATTAAGTGACTGGAAACATCTTCGTACATCAGTTTCAGTGAAACTAGGAACACAGCAATTATTTAAACCTGTGGATAAAGGGAACATCACATCAGATGACTGACGTACAAAAGATTTATTTAAGTCACAAACATTCAGCTGGTTATCGCTCCTAAACTGTCTGTCACCTGTAAGTTCTTTAAAGAGTTTCCACATACTTGGAGAGTTTTCGCAAGACAAGAGTTTTTGAGTAAGCATAGAGTTGAGACGTCTAATCTCTAGGTTTATCAGACTATTTAGCTTACGAACTTCATTAGAGTTCTTCTCCTTGTACATTCTTTCTTTCACCCTTCGTAATCGTTTTAGTTGTGAAGATGTAAGTCGATCAAAACTTACAAAAATGGTTTCACGGGACAACAAATATCAAAACAGAATTTAAGTTAAGAATTTATAACATCAGTAGTGATTTCCAGCGAGTCATCTGTAAATAATTCCCAGTTCGTCGTATGAAACATGTTTTTCAGATTTCGGATATTTTCTTCTGAGTAATTCCTATATTTGACTTTCTTGGTTTGATGTAAAAGTGTACTCTTCCCATGCTTTCCATATACTTTAGGTAGAACACGAATTATACATTGATCCGAGCTAGGCAATGCAGCACGTTTACGAGTCACATATATACCCACATCATTAATGAAAACGAAGTCTAAATGAGCATCCAAACGAGTAGGAAAATCTACTACATTTTGGTGACCTAGTGACGTAAGGAAGCTACAGTCACATGAATTGAAATCACTACATACAATTGAAAGTGAATTACTGAAGGCAGTAACACAGAACTCAGTGAATTCATCAGCGAAAACAGATAGCGCAGATGATGTGCAGTCTGAAGTCACGTAGATATAGGTAACATAAACATATTTGTATTAATTCAGATGTTTTGGACGACATCTTAGAGTTAGACAGTCAATGAAGTCATTTGAAAACTTGAAACAAGCAAACGAAGATCGACACCAGTTCACGTTTACAAACGTAGCTTCACTCAATCTCCCAATTTTGGGGAAGCCGCCATAGTAAACTTTGGAGAAATGGCACAAAAAACCTAAAATTTCCCCAGACCTGGGGAAATTCCCCTTTACCCTGGTGAAATTCATTTGACTTTGGGGATTTCTCCAAAATTTTCCCAAACTTGGGAGCTCGGGCACCGCCGCCACACCTCTTTTTATTGTTTGATCGATTCAGACGATAAATGTTGAAATCACGTAGTGATACTAGGCAGTCGTCCTGTAAATCATTCAAGCAAGATTCTTGGATTGTTATGACACCACAATTACGATACATATTTTGACTTAGTAGGAATCGAAGATTGTCCACTTTGTTGATTAGTGATCGGCAGTTAGAATTTATCAGCTCGGGAATCGACAGACGACTAATGTTCATTCTCTTTAACGCATATTGCCAACCACCACGATGTCTTTTATAGTACTTTTTTGTAATTTCCCGAGCTCCCAAGTTTTGAATATTTTGGGGAACTCCCGAAGTCAAATGACCTTGATCAAGGTTAAAGGGGACTTTGGGGGAAATATTGGGGAATTTCCCCAAAGTTCACTATAGTGGCTTCCCCAAAATTGGGAGCTCGGACTGTGCAGTGAAAGGTCGTAGGCTTTTAATAAACGCGCCTGTATAGGTTATGCGATTAATGGACATAATGGAACGTTAAAACAAACGGAAAAAATATAACTTGTTGAAATAATTAGGTGGCGGAATTAGGTAGTCCAGATATTCAAGCAGGCCGCCCCTAAAGGTGCAGGCGATGCTACCGAAATATACATCCCGGACACCCTCATATAAAATTTCCAACTTAATTCGCGTTAGTGAATTTACAGAACAATATAATCCAAATCAGAGAATGAATTTCGGATATGTATATTTCATACACTCGTTGACCTAGACAGACAATCAGAGAGACGAAGTGGAGAAATAGACCAGAGAAGACAAACATGCCAACTCGGATTTGATCAAACGTGAGCCAATATTTTCGTAACCAGACGAAAATGATTCACAAACTTGAGATGAGTAGGATATGCAGTAAACAAAATCACGTTTATATAAAAAAAACGGCAAGGTTGCTAATCGAATAATCTACAAGGTCAAAATGCGACGCAAAATAAGTAAATATACTGGTCTATTAAATAGCAAGAAAAACCCATATATGCTTTAAGCAGTGGTAGTAGTTGTTGTAGACTTTTAATATCCATCAACTTCTGGTCGTGTGTCGAACAAATCTCGATAGCAGCCAATCTTCTATCATTTCTATTCCAAGCCTATGTGATTTGTATTCAGAAATAGTGGACTGTAACATACTATATAATAGTGTGTCATAGTTATTGATAAACAGGTGAAAGGTGACTATGATCCAGTTACGTTGTAGCTACTTGAATAATAATAATAATAGGTAATGTGTTAAACGGAACTCACAGTGAACGGAATGTAAAAAAACATAGTAGTCCATATATTTAGTGATCATGCAATAAGAATACAGTAATAGTCCCTAAAATAGTTACTATTTCTTAAGTTTTCGTTTCATTAAATATTTTTCCCACTTTACATATGGTGAATAAAACTTATAAGCAAAAAATTTTACTTATTAGTAGGTATGAAAAAATTTCGTTTAACTTTGAAATTGCGGTGTAATATAAAAGAATGAACATAGTCCATTTAGAAAAAAAATTTCAGGCTTGATTTCTGCTGAATTTTGAAAGCCGTTATAGCATATACTTCTTATGTTATTCATTCAGCCGTGTAGATGTCATTAAAATTTAGTTGTGATGAGCTAAATTGACCAGAACTGACGTAGATCTTCAAAATCAATGTATAAATTTAATGACACTCATTTCGGCAAGCAGTTGCAATCTTTTTTTCTAGATAAAGTCCAGTTAATCTTCTGGATTCCGCTTTATAAATCTATTATTTTTTCCAGAAAATTAGTCAGATTTATTTTCTTTCAGTTAATCTGTACACGATTTTTGTTTAGTTAACTGGAAGTGAACGAGGAGATCGTGGTAAAGAATTAAGAAATAAAATTCTTGTATTAATGACAGATAATGCATTTGTATTTGATGAATCTGTACTCTCGCAGCTTAAACAACAAAAGTCTAATGTGAGTTGATCAATTTAAATTTCTCTTTCTATGACTTGTTCAACTTTTGTTGCCACACTATCTGGTTATGCTTTACACAATCAAATAGCATGTAGAACTTTTAAAATTGTCTATCAAAGTTCAAACCATGTCATTCAGTCATGATGAACGCGGAAGCTATGTTGATCCAAGTCTGTCATATAAAATTAGCACAAAGAGATCAAATTAACAAGGTGAATAATAACTGAGTCTAAATAACTCAATAGCAATGACAATAAAAAAGACTAAGCATTAAGAATACTCTGATACGTTTCAGGGTGAAAAGATAATCGAAAGTAATACCGGAACTAAAAATCTAGAGGAAGGTAAAGAATAAGTGCATATGCAGCACTGCGATGTGTTGTCGTTAGTGTCAATTAACGTTTCCAGCTACTGACGGTGTTTGATACACGAATCCCAATCCAATAGTTTGGATCTCCTACTATAACCCAGACCTACAGATATTAATTTGACGACAAAATACCGATATTTATAAACAGTTTCTGCGGTATTTTCTATTCACTGGTTAAAAAATATTTCAAAGTGTGAAGCTATTTATTTTGGAAATGTTGCTGCATAAATCTTATCCATCATACTCAAATACTCTTAGCGTAATTTTTACAAAATTATGTGATACAAACGAATTTCTAGAGAGAAAATTCGAGAAATCCTCATTTAGACTTGACAATGGACGTAGGTTATATAGCTTTCCAAAGAGTATACGCTGTATGAAGTTAGTGGTCACAGGGTGTTACTGTAATGTCATTAGATTGCTTAACTGGTCTGTGCATGATACTGAGACTATAAATTTGATGATGTACCGTGAAAATTGAAAACCAGTGATAAGGATTTATGTGACCTCCAAAATAAATCAAAATGACTTAAGAACACACCACTTTATACGATTTATTTACAGTCAAATAAAGTTGTATTTCCATAGTTGAAATCATGATTCAATTGAAGCTAGACCACCATGAAAAACCCGGAAGCACTGGACGGCCGTTTCGTCCTAGTATGAAAATCCTCAGCCAGCTCAGTGGTCTAATGGTTAAGTGCTTGCGCGCTAGACTGATAGGTCCTGGGTTCAAATCTCGCGGGGTGCGGGATCTTGGATGCGCATTGCTTTGGAGTCCCATACTAGGACGAAACGGCCGTCCAGTGCTTCCAGGTTTTCCGTGGTGGTCTAGCTTCAATTGACTCATGATTCCAACTATTGAAATTTCTAAAATCTCTACAAAACCCTTCTGATAAAAGTTGTATTTGTAGAACTTGAACCGAGTATAAGTTAATATCAGTCCACTGATAATTTACTATTTGCAAACATTTAAAAAGTTCAAAACGGATGTATAACATAAGCTAAATCTCTGTTAATATGAGTGTAAAACAATGTTTCTTACTGATTCAACTTTCACCTGAGTAATTTCATCATTATGCTTAACATGTAAAATTTCATCATTCTTATATCTATTTATTCAAAAGCTTCCTAATGTTGGACAATTACCATACTCTGAGTCAAACTCACCACATTCATCCAGTTTATTCCCTATGCACGCTTGAAAATTTTTATTTTTAAGCATTGTAGTTTGAAATTTCTGAAGAAAACATTTATTGATGCTAATCATCAGTTTTCCCAACTGTACATGATAAACAAGCTCTACCGTTAATAATTATTTTTATTATAAGTTGTCGTAGAGATCATTGAATTCAAAGTTTCAAGGGACCATGATGATTGAAGTAAAAAATGTAGACTCTGTAGTCTGTAGGTTAAGGCCTCATCATGAGGCTTAAATGTTATGGGTTCAACCTTAGGCAGTGTGATTTATTGAGTGATATATATCTCAAAGTTTAGTGTCGAATTAAACTCTATAGAGTAAGTACAGGGGTATCGTTGACATTCGATAGGGAACACAGATTATATGGAAGTTGACAAATAATGAAAATAAATTAGAACTCAAAGTTTGAATGACATGGTATTTGTCGTGAAACATAAAACTCCATACCAGAAATAAACATAGCATTACATTCCACAACCGTGCAATTCAAATACACATGCGTATGTGTTTGTTTAAACACTAATGAAAACGAGATAACAGGATTCCCTAGGTAGCTATAATTGGTAAATCATAGGTTCAAACATACGTACGTCTGTCCTTTTGACCCAGAAAAAGACAAGCGATCTTTACTAAAGACATAATAATCCTCTAATAGCATTTCTTGTTTAAAAGTCCCATCTACTATTTGATCTCGAGACAGCCAAGCCTGTCACAATGCACATTTAACTGATTCAAAATTAAGTCAGAATACATAATGCTATTTCTTCATGACATCTTTGAATTGATTAAAGATTCACAAACTACTTTACTGAATCGCTTAATAGTGGATAAAATCACTTCGTTTAACACAGGATTTAACATCGCTTATTCTAGTATTATTTATAAAATTAAGATTTTTTACTACTTCAGTTGGATCAATATATTATGTTGTTAACTACATAATTTGTCGATTTATTTCGTACCGTAGATTACAACATTTATTTATTCCCTTGGTGAACCTGTTGGAGCGGCTTATGAACATAAAATGAAAGCGTGTGCAACAAACGGTAAATCGATACATTTGAAATTGAAGTGTAATGTAATATTATTTTGAAATCTTAATTTCATTTTAACGCTGACAGTTTGATAAACTGTTAATAATCAAGCAAATAATATAAATTTCAACATCTTCCTAACTAATGTTCATTGTTGTTTGGATGCATGAAATAAGTGACAGCATGGAGTGTCGTTTCACTAATGGTCATTTTTCGGGTATGCGTAGGTGAAAGTGGGGAGGATCGCTCACTTTGTTCACAGTAACATAGTAAAATACACTTCTATGAGAATCTAAAGTTGTTTATTGAATAGATTTCAACAAGAAACATTTAAAACATTCATTCATTTATCCACAGTTATACCACCAACCAATTTGATTTCAATTTTTGTTAATACAGAACTACTAATTCTTTTCATTCCTGTAGTATATTACATTTACAAATTTTTCATTAAAAAGTGTATTGTTTTATCAATAGTTCTGATATTAATTAATATTCCTTTAGATTATTATCAGTATCTACCGACCGTCGGAGCAGTCTCAAATTTAATGAAGGTAATTATATGATTATTATTTTAATTTATATATGATTGTGACTTTATAAGGTTGTATCAATCATAGATTGATCTCTGTCAATATAATGAAAAACTGGGGAACATCAGACATTTCCAAAGCTCAGCCTTGTCAGTTATCAAATCTAGAACCTTCAGGTCTCTTGAGGACTGCTTAGCCATTAGATCCACTGAGTTGAAATCAAAAAGTACATTTCAAAATTCATCAGTTTACAATATAGTGTGACAATCATCCGATGTGATTGGTGACAACTGCTTCACTTCAGACATCTGAATTCCGTCAACTAAAACATCTCATTAAAACTTCAGGGACATTTCAAAATAAGTCATTAATGAGCTGACTATTAATAGATTAGTTGAAGACGGTTCGTCAAAGATTGGTTGTCCGTGTGATTTGAATGATCTGGGTGCAGTCTTTAGCACGATAGTGGGAGTGTGTTGTTAGTGAGTCCAGTAGTAGGACGAAACGGCTGTCCCATGCTCTCAATTTATTATAATACCACAATTGAAATAAATCTGTTACGAGTACAACCTATAAATCGAACCAGTCGACATAAACATCTTGAAATAAATTGAATTATTGTTTGTCCAAATGGGTGTTTAACAACGGTATGGGCTAACTAGTGGTGCATGTAGATTTAAAGCTATAGTTTTACTGCAGGAAAGATTTTTTGTTTTTTGGATTTTAATCTTAAAGTTTTTTTTTGGTTTTTACAATTTTCTAGTTAATTAGGCATTTGTATAAGCTCATTAGAAATACTAGCAGCTTCTTTTTGAAGGCATGAACATACATAAACACTTAGAAATGTCAATAATACTGTACGAAATAACCCAGTTCAAAAGTGCTGAAAGTGAAAAATATCAACATTGACGTTCGTGGAGAACCAAAAAATTGGGGTAAACTAAAAGTTGATTTGGCTGGCTTTCAGATGTTTGAAACTGACTTTTTAACCGTTTTCTAGTTCCCCCAGAAATCTCGTACAGTTAAATATGAAATGAGAGAGGATATAGGTAGGAGTTATGGGAAAAGATTTACTTCCAGGGTTAATTTATGAACAGAAAATAAGGGTGTTTATAGATTTCTTTGTTGTCTTGATATTCCATAAGCCTTTAAAAATATGCTAAATTTAGTAAAAGGGGGTCAGCAAAATAAGAATAACAATTTAGAAGATAGTTGAAATAAAACTCAATGATGTAATAAATGCATTTATTACAGGTTGTAAGCGGCTGACGAGAAACCAACGAAATAAAATGAGTTCATGCTATTCTGTTAGAATCTTTGTTCTTAGTAGATTTTTCTATGAACTGTTCTGGAAATTAAACAGATATTATTTAAGTTTTCATGAACGATTTGCTTTTTGTTATATTCAGACGAGAAATATGAATGGCAATTCTTGAGAACTATTTATGGACCAATACGATGCATATATTTTTATTGTATAACTATTAAGTAGCTAAACTATGCATATTCATATTTCTCATGGACGCAAGCCCACAAGTCATAAAATTTTTAAGCACTGTAATTTGATTCAACAAATCAGTGTACCATATTATGTTTGAATGATGGTGGAATCATTATTATAGTTTTTTAGAATATCTGAATCCAATACCCAACTTGATTTTAAAGTACTGAAACGAAAAGATGAGATTTGCTTGGAAAACACTAGTGATTTGGAAGATAGCGAGTCATCTATTCAAATAGATGAGCGTAAACGTACCATAGCACACAGAACGGTATATAGCTGGCTATGTTATACCGGTAATATCAACCAAACAAAACGAACTATTCGCTATTTTTAAGGTAGATGAGCTGCTTAAAATGAATAAGCTTTCAGAAATAGCACACAAAATGAAGACTAGACAGTAAATTGGGAAAAAAATTATTGCAGGTAGGAAAACAACTTAAACAATTGTGTTATGGATGCTGAGGAATAATGTGCCAATCATTATCATGTTATGTCTAATGATGTCATCGGACGTTAAATGAACATTTCCTATTGGCCGTTATTTATTTCACTCGTTAAATATTGTACAGATGTTGTTTTCTATTTTTATGGTACGATGTGGTCTGTTTGGTTAGTATATAAGTAGAGTATGTCTGAAATATAATGATTCATAACTCAGAGGCTAAGACTTGCGTTCTGGACTCAACTGGCTGGGCTAGACAGGGGAGCGGGACCAATCGGGCTCTAGGTCGTTCATTCCGTGTTTTCCGTGTCACTGTCAAACCTGCAGTCACCCGTTACAACACATTGAAATTATAGAAGGTCAGTAGGACCATCAGATAATTGCAGTGGAGAAATTTCAAGAGCTAAAATCTACTGGTCCTGAAAAGTGGTTGAATATAACATTAGCTACTGAATAATATTAAACAGAATAGTATTACACGCAGGAAAGCAGCCGGAAAAAGAATAAAGAGAATACAAAATGGTGATGATCATCTCGAGTAGATGTGCTTAATTGTCTTGTTCACCATAATAGCACTTCATATTATTTAGGACTTTCATGAAAAATCAACTCAAATTCGCTTCGGACCAAATGCTAGTCCATTACCAACTGAAGTAATTCTACATGGTGCATCAGATGTACTACATACAAATCAATATAAAGTAAGATTGTCGTAATTTATCAGATGCATGCTCTTTAAATATTACTAGTAATATTAAGATTAATTACTTTCTTTCCCCTCCAACCCATCTGCTCGTCTGCTTCTCTACATTCAAGAATAAAGTCTGCTTGATTTTGTCATTTATATGCATGTTAATCTGTAGATTGAATTTAGCGACTTCATTTCATCTGTAAGTATTTACTAGCTATTTTGGAAAATCTGACGTGTCACTACTGATACATATAATCTAGTTTAACTGACTTAATGTCGAGGTGTTTGATATTAACGGAGATGGAGATACATTTTATTACGTATAATATCACCTCATAGTAAAAAAATCATAGTGTCCAGTTAGTATGTTGTTTATGAAGTTCACATATTGGAAGTAGTCTGAAACTCTTGCGATTGGAACAGTGTCCAAACGTTACACAACTAATAGTAGGTGAAAAGTATTAAATTATTCATTTACAACCTTACTTAGATTGTTTAAACAGAAAATCACTCAATGTATTGTATATTCAACCGTGATGATTTAATATAAATAAAACATGAATTTTGTTGCAGCATTTTAACGAAACACTATTTCCACTTAATTTTTTTAGGGCACAGGCCTAATGGTTAGTATATCTATGCCTGTTTATAATCGAACTGTAAGTCGATGAAATTTTCATGCTCTTCTTTGATACAACTAATTTTGTTTCATCACACCGATAATGTGTACACCAACCGTAAATTTAGAAGATGAGATGTCAATTCACTGGTGTATGAAAGTAGTGTCGGGATTGCTGAGAGCTACGAAGGTTCTAGATTAGGTCTTAAATCAGATATTGAGCATATATTCCTTAGGATTTTTGAACTAGGATAAAATTGCTGTTCAATTAATGTTTCTAAAGCTGATATCAATGGTAAAATGTAATTTGGAACTCAACACAGTTTTCTTATCATCTTTGTGGCTGAAAACGCACAAAATACCTGAAGTAACTTCTATTCTTTGAGCTCAGTATGGGTGTAATAAGGGAACTTGATTGTTTAACTGCGAAGCTCTGACTGTCATCTTTAGCTTCTACTTCACGTTGAAGTGACATGTTATCACTGATATCTTTACAACCCGACAGCCACGGACTGGCCGTGACTAGTTCAACTTCATGGGTAACTGCGTCCCATAACATTTCGGGAAATCCATGTTCAATGTATCTGAAAAAAATATATTACTTGCTTGGTGAGTGACATTCAAAAATGTTTAAAGTTGGGTACTGAAGTCCTTACTTGCTTACTTACGCCTGTTACTCCCAATGGCGCATAGGCTTCCGACCAGCATTCTCCAACCCACTTTGCCCTGGGCCTTCCTTTTCAGATCTATCCACTTTTTGTTCATTTTTCTCATATCTGTCTCCATTTCTCGGCGTAATGTGTTCTTTGGTCTTCCTCTTTTCCTTTGACCTTAGAAGTTCACTCAACTGTATATAAGTATATAAAACGCATCTTTCATTTAATAAGAACTTTTCTAAATTTGATCGAATAGTTTCACTGTGATTGGTCGCCAAGTTAATGTGAAAAATTAAAGATGAAGTATTTATTTGTAATATCTCAGCGAATGAATTTGAAGTAAATCCAACGTTTCGCCTGGCAATCTGGTCCAAGCTTTCTCAAGGAAATATAATCAAACATCAAAATTATCGATAGATTTACTTCAAATTCTTTCGCCGAGATTTTACAAATACATACTTCCTCTTTAGCATCTTTGATTTGTTCTATGATTCTTCCGATACTTCTTTATCTGATATTATTTCATGATAAAAAGTCACATCTAAATAGTAAAAATCTTCAGAGATCACTTGATTAAAACATTTATCTGAGCCATGTTTGTAATTAAGAAGTCTACTTTTATTCAAAAAAAGCACATCAAATTTCAGAAAAAGTTACAATTCTTGGGCCTTATGGGTACAGAACTACCAATCGAATTAATGATGTATGGATTACCTCAATCAAAAGTAACTTCCTTTTTCTTTTTCTTTACTTTGTATTCATGCATAAATGCATATTGATATTTTAAGATTGTAATTTGTAAACCGGGAATTACATCACCTGTATAGATTTATAATATTAGATGGTTGGGATGAAATAGTCGGTAGGTTTTTTCGAAATATTTGTTTGTCTCGTAATGTTAAGTGATTTTACAGGGGGAATTCCAGTTTTTTTTATAATTAGGACAGTAATTATAATCAGTCTCATACTATTCTAACCCATTTCTAGTACCCACCAAATTCTGTCAATTAAGTTACAATGTGATCACTAGTCTAAGTAAATTAACATTGCAAGAACTATGTTAGATGGTTAAAATCAACCCTTAGTAAACCTTTCTCGAATTAGGTTCCACTCTAGTTAGCGCGTATCGGCAACATGTACCTAAAATCTTAGGTGAACTAATATTTCTTATTGGAATTCTAACCCATCTCAATCATCTATGTAGTCTGATACAAGAGTCTGGATGACATACAAGATGCAGCGGTTGACATCACATATATGCGATTTAATTTTTGATATTAGTATTTTGATGAGACTCAGGTCAAGTATCTGTCAGTTCTAGTGTCAAAGCGTACTTCACCGAACTATCGCAATACTCTACTTTAAAAACTATGATAAACTCGTAATCATAAACAGTTTGGAAGAATTCGCATTAGTAGACTATATTCCAATAGAGGTTGATCAAACTTATTCTTAAATGTCAACAGCTAGAAAAAATGGTCACTTACGAATAAGAGTAATAGTAGTCACATAAAGATTTACCTCAGACCATATTGATTCTTTTTAAGGACAAAATAACAAAAACCTACCATTAAACTTAATGTTCGGACATTTTTCAGCTGTAAATTTAATCGAATGTGTATACGCTGATTAAGAAAGAAACACTTACTTAACATAAGTGTATACGATTTTGTTGTGAATTTTGAACAAATTTATAACTAAATATCGTTTCTTTTCAAAATATATTATTGAATTAGATAAAATGATGAATGAAGAATATGAATTGCGATCACCTTTTCACCTCTTTTGTATCTGTGGTCTTATTCCTTATACTTGGAAACGGGAAACCACTGTAGTTCCCACGGTGGATGTACGGATAAAGGTTTGATGGACTGATCGACTTTTCAAAAAACATGTTCCCAAAACAAGTTATCATTAGACCAAAATACACTCGTTTATGTACTAGTTTTTATGTACAATAATCTCATATATAGGGAAAATTTATTGAGTTATTGGAAAGACACAATGAACATGGTTTAACCAAATGGACACCAAGAAATATAAATGCTAAATTACATGGAAGCTCATACCTATAATATGAAACGAAGTGCATACTAAATTGATACGAGTATATTGACCTAAATAATGACATTTTTCAATGTCAAGCAATTGTTGAGTTTTAGTTTGAATTTTCGCAATACCCTTCACTTTATATCCTTTGGTCAATTAATCGACGGAGTGTTGGGCACGTGGTTAGTCCATTTGGCTGTCTATCAGCCAGTAGTTGTAACCTCAAACTTCATTTCACCTATTTTGGTTAAAGTAACTGGGTGGTGGTGTTGTTATCACTAGTCTTCACATATACCTTCGGAGAGCGACTCAAAGTCAATTATACAAATCTGTATACCTGGTAAATGGGTTGAAATAAATTAACATATTAGTTGTGATTCGTTTATTTTCGACAGTTTAATTAAATAGTCAATAAAATCATTATTTTCAGCTCTATCCAATTGGTTATGCCTTCGTTGTTAATACTAATGGTTATTTAGTTTTTCATCCTAGTTTGATTCCTGAAGTAAGTTGTTAATAAAATAATTTATGTTCATAGATTTAATGTTTGTGAGTATATAGAAGAGTTTGTTTTAATTAGTTGATTGATAACTGATGGTAGCCGAGATACCAGACCAGACAATTATTTTACATTTTTAGCTTAAAATTGTTTAAGAGTGAACATTGCATGAATCTAATCTGTCGTGTTTTGCGGCCCTATTCAGTTACAGCAAATACTTCCCACGACATTCTGAACTTTCTATGCAAATCAGAAATCTGAAATAAGTAAGAAGGTTTAATTGCCAAACTGAATTAATAGTTATACAGATCATACATAAATGCATACATTGGTCCTTCTGACCTAGCCAATGACACGTAGGCTGAAACTTTTACTGGAACCATAATCAGCTTCCTCAGTAGCAGTCATGGTAACGGTTAGCATATATCTTAGCAAATTTTATGTAAAACCTATCAACATATAGCTGCTAAGACGTTTGGAATTGATAAAATGGGAAGAGTGGAATACAGAAACCATGATTCTTAAGTTCTCGATGTCGAATTAATTGTTCTTGATATTTAAAATCGAAGTATTAATTGAGTAGGTCTTCATCCATATTGATTACACGGTATTCCTACACATGTGGGGCCCTTAATTTTGTCGTCATTTAGATCGGACGATGTTTGTTGACGGGCTCTCCACTTTAATGGCTCGGGATCTGACTCCAAGGAGATCGTAATGAATGAGTCATTGGAATATATATGTTGCCTATCCTCGTATATAATCATCGACTTAAATCACGTTAGTCAATAACGGAATTAAGTAAGTCAAATAACGAGAATGGACTTTTGAATACATATATTTTGTACATAAAGTGAGTGGAATAGAACAAAGCAAAACCACGCGCATTGGAGATGGCGGGCAAGTCACTTCGGATCGTACCCTCTGCAATGACGGTTAATGGGTTAATATTAATGAACGAAACACTTACCCTCTTTATAACATTGCGAATAAGGTGTATACGACACAAAATGTGGTGAGCATTTGGATAAACCTGCGTGATGGCAGCAGCTGTTGCAGGTGAATCATCTGTCACAATGCCTACCACCTGTCGATTGTTGGTTGACCGTTAAATGAACGACAGGATTCGAGAAATCAAAGTCGATGTCTCGCGACTTATAAATGCAATACAAACGGGTATTGTCTTAAAATTCATATCAAGGGCAACTACGTGATATAAATATATGTTCTCGTTATTTGACTTGTACGTCCCGTCGAAACCAATGACATCAAAGAAACGAGCTGCCAAATTCATTTGATCAGCAGTCGTGAAGAAAAAATACGGTAGACAATTTTCTTCGTCCAATTCGCAAAGCCCACCCAAAGATGTTATGTGAGCTTTTAATTTTGCGTAATCACCTATCATTTACATTATAAATTGGCAAATTGCTTACCAGGAAGGTTGGCGTGTGAGAACACTTTGTACCGCCTATTAGATATATCTTGACCATTCAAACGTTTTCCATAAGAATGGTAAGCAAAATACTTAATGTCGAATGCTGCGGTACCGGATATCAGGAGCGGTCGCACAGTTTCAAACTCTGCCCCCGTTAACCTGCGTACCCAAGAATTATAGTCATACCTCAGGGAATTGCACTCGTGATTGTGATGCACATTCCCACGTACAACAGTTCAATAACCTATCAACTTACAAAACATGAAGGCCGGACATTGAGTGTTCATGGAAGCCCTTCGTGAAAAAATGTAATAACACTAATCAAATTACCTCCTTCATCTAATCCGCTGTGACGAACCGCTAGATCTTCTACGGCCATTTTTCCAACATACAAATTTCATATACGAGTTCTGATCTCTGCCCAAATGAGAATCTCTCACAACATAATGACTACGTAGATCTTTCAAAAGTTCTGATAGCGGACTTTAACACTTCAACTGATTGGAACGCTACGAGAAACAATGTAGTCAAAAATACGTTCTTCGTTTCTGTGACAACGTGAGAAACAATAGCGCTTGTACATGGCACGTTACTCTCCTCCATAATGATGATTAAAAAGTACTTTGTCGACAAGTAATGACATTTTACAACAATTTCAAGACATAACTAACCAAAATGGGTTTTGTGGAGAGTTTTAGAAATTTCACAGGTTGAAATCATGGATGCCGGCTCAGTGGTCTAGTGGTTAAGTGCTCGCGCGCGAAGCCATTAGGTCCTGGGTTCGAGCCCCGCGTGGTGCGGGATCGTGGGTGCGCACTGCTGAGGAGTCCCATACTAGGACGAAACGGCCGTCCAGTGCTTCCAGGTTTTCAATGGTGGTCTAGCTTCAACTGACTCAAGATTTCAACCTGTGACATAACTAACCAGTTAGGACGAATTTAAAACTAGCCATTTAATTGGACGAAACGGGATGATAAATTTTGGAAATAGGATGAAAAAACGTTTTTAAAGGGGTGAGAAAAATATATTTCTTAATGATATTCTTTCATGTCAACATGTAGTATTGGTCCATAAATGGATCCCAAAAGTTACCATCATGCTTATCGAGAAATAATTTTATGAAGAAAAAATATCATGCTACTTTGATCAGACGATGGTCCAGGTTAAGTCAACCTAAACAGAGACATACACATTAGCGAAATATTGACGATTTAAAATGAATCCACGAAATTCCTAATCGACGGTACTAGGAAAGATCTGACAGAAACAACTAAGAGGAGTATTTTAAAAACAAGTGAAGGACTTGGTTGATGATCCGACGTACAACTCACTGATGCCAAAAGAATCACAATTGATTTACTTATAGGGCATAGACATTAATCCTATTATCACTACCTTGGTAGATTCACAGCTTTGACTAGTTTTACCTGAAGTTATTTATTTTGTTATGTGGTCTTCGTCAAACTAATTCTTATTTTGCTATTTTTACTTCACACCAAAATTATCACGTTGTTCATCGGCTTTTTCGTGCACTTAGTTCTGTAAACTTACGTAAACTCATCAAATCCTGTTTAACTATAATGTGTAACCCATCTTATCAATTTCTAACTATAAACCATCACTACCTTACTGCCCTAGGTCCTCTATATCTGTTTTCAAATGATCTGAATCTTGTGCAAGTTCTTCACAACTTCCATAATTATCACACGATCGGTCCTGTTCTGTTTCTGGACTTCGTTTAATCACAGCCTCACCCGCTTTCCTGTTTTTGAATTCCATATTCAAATGACTTCACATCTGTTCAGTCACAGATATATATATATATATATATATATATATATATATATATATGGTGGTTGTTGATAAATTTTATTTTTCCAGTTCCCTTCTATCATTAATGTTAATTGTTGCACATTATATCATACCTCAATATTACGCTCCAATCTATATATGGTCGTAAGCAGCTGACAAGAAACCATGAAATGTAATGGATTCGTACTATTCTGCCTCGATTGCTATTATGCTCTTATTCAAATTTCTGAATGGAGGCAGCTGGATGAAATCCATGAGGATGCACCTCCCGGTTTTCGTTTTCGAGTCACTCAATCATTCAATGATAGTCGGCTGCAGAATATAGAGAGAAATAATTTGAGTGTTCATGGATGCGCACTTTATGAGAGTCATATTGTAGGACGAAACGGCCGTCCAGTGATCCCTGGTTTTATAACATTGTTCGATTCATGATCTCAATGAAAACTCAATCTTCACAAACCTACGCTGATAATGCGAATAATGTTTTTAACGGTGCTTGAGTGATGGTTGCTTCCCTCATCAAATCTTTAAATCTGTACGTGAATGTTAAATACCGTCTTTATCCAAAAATCTACGACGTGGCACACAATCCCTAATGTAATGCATTTGGTAGTTTTTCTCTGAACAGGATCCTTTGGCATTGTTAAAATTGTTATGGATTTAAATACTGTATGTCAAATCAAACTCATGAATTTAATTCAAAATGTTCAGTTGAAAATCAGTCGAAAATTTTTGAAGAAATTAATCAAAACACTTATAAAAACAAAAACCTGACGTCTTTACTATTAATCTAGATAGATACTAACAGGATTTAGGGAGTAAAGAACTAAGTCGAACTCGAATAGAGGCACTTCCTCGGATTAACATTTCATATTGCTAAATGTGCAACAGATCCGACAACGATATGCAATTTGTGTTTATATTTCAATAGTTGTCAAATCGTAAAGACTAATAAAATTATAGTTGTAAACAGCTGAATTTAAGTTATTCTCAATTGTTTAGGCTTTATTCTAATTCAGGTCTATTTTTACATAGTCTAGTAACTTTTGAATCATTATATACAAAATTTTTTTGTTTAAAATGTCATGAAATGAAAGTAAATTAACTTCACTTTTCCCTAATTCCATCTGTTTCTAATTTGAGTGACTCGTTTTGCATTTCTCTTTCCTAAAAACCTTCATTCATCTTTAGTACCCTTGGTTAGATGATAGTCCGTACTTAGACTTTCTTGATGCTGAATTCAATGTTTATGGATCAAAAACACTGGTAAGCTTAAATATTCTGATTAATTTTATCAATTTATTACAATAACAAATTGGTCTAATTAATATATCAACATTTAAGGCTATTGACAAATTGAGTGACAAGTGGCAGTTAGAACCAAGGCTTGGTCGAAAGCTTTCTACTGATTATATCCAATCTTCTGGTAATCTAAGATATAAAAACCTGATTTCGAGTCACTAAGACTAGTGGCCAAATTGTAATTTGTTTGCTAGCATTCACTCAGTACTAAAAGACTAGACAAACGTGGTATGGTAAGATGTATATTTTCACCAGAAATATGTTTCATCCTAGATACAGAATAATTTTTTTTAACTGAAAAGAACACAATGGAAAGTTTTTAAAAAGTCTTTTTGACTGTTATGTACAACTTCATAGATGAATCATAAGCTCTCTTTTATAATCCCAGTCAAATATACCGGATATACTACTCAAACCAAAGTTTAGAATTCACTTATCATTAATCAGCAGCCACAAATGCAGAGATAAGTTATCAAAGTGTTCGCTTCTAGTAATTCTAATAGTCCATTTGTAATTTCTTTCATAGAATCAACAAAATATTTGATGGTCCTCCTATTTTGTCACTTTTAAACAAATTGTTTTTCCCTGGTATCAAGACAAAATCATTGAAAATTTTTCATCATGTATTTCAGATTAGAAAGAAGTTGATCGATAATGCTAGAGGTTCTGAACAAATTATCGATTTCATCAAAGTTTCAGATAATGTAAGTCACATTTTGAAACTCATACTTGTCGTGAATCATTGAGGCTTGATCTAAATCACTAGCTTTCATTCTTAATATAAAGTATTTTCGGACACCAAGTTTACTTATGTTTTTTAAGATTATAATAGATCACCACTGATCATCAAACAACAGATTCAGCGGCATAACTCATCTAAACATTATAGCAACTCAGGTGCAATTGAGTTTGTTCATATTTAATTTGGTTAAGCTGTAGTTACTGCTTCTCTTTGCCTTCTGATTTCAAACACCGTTGAGGATTGTGTGCCTTGGTTTTTCGAGTGATATATATATCACAACATAGTTGACCATATTTAGTGTACTTAATTAAAATAATTAAAAGGCCTAACAGTAAATTTCTATTAATCTCTTCTCTGATTTTCAAATAACTAGGATACAAAACTTAAGTTTTTTAATAGGTGAAAGTTCACGGAACAATTTCAACATAGAATGAATCACTAGATGCATATCACGGCTTCTCAAAAATAGTTTTTGCAATACTGAACAAATTGAGGTGATTTACTTTGTTTTTATTGATTTCACTTTTCAGGTGCATACTTATGTTAAACCAAGGCTGTATTCATTTACAAAACTACCTAATACAGATTTTGGGTAAGGAATGCTTCTTTTCCACTCTTCTTTTTAGTACGATAGATCAATAAATTTTCAGCGATATCATACAAATACTCTGTCTTTTTTTGTTTGCTATGAATAATACATTTCTGAAAAAACATGTTTCAATGGTTAAGATCATAAGTCATTTGAAGCTAGACCATGGGAAACCTGGAAGCACTGGACGGCCGTCTCGTTCTATTGTGGGACTCCTAAGCAGTGCGCATCCACGACCTCGCCTCCTGCGAGATTCGAACATAGGACCTACTAGTTTCGCGCGCGAGCACTTAGCCACTAGACCACTGAGCAGGCGTCCAACGGTGTCAATGTCTAACTTCAACTAATCCACGAATTTGAGCTACACATCCACCATTGTCTTCAGTGGGCTACTATCTCACAACAGACCTGGTTGAACTTAACTGGTCACTACTTCTCACTAGAACTCCAGTATATACCTCTTGAAGCCAGTCACTAGTGAGCATATGTTGATTAATATCAGATGGGTTTTGTGGATATCATAGTAATTTCAATGGTTAGGATCATGAGTCACAAAATGTTTAAAGGGTATATTTTTACAAAGCAGCTTCACAATTGATAGTCTTTAAGAATTGTGTTTATGTCTCCATTCTCAAATTTTACTACTGGGCAGACAAATATAATGTGTGACCTGTAACATATGTGTTTCAGTTAAAGTTATCAAGTTACATGAAAACAGGGACTTAAATCATTAACAGAAATATCAAAGTAGTGTAGTGATAAACATTATCAGTAGTAGTAATATTAGTAGTTTTTATATGTATGGTTCTAGACGTAGATATTTTTGTATAGAATAAAGAGTTTTAGTTGTCATTAAAACTATGGGTTCACGGGATGCTAGAGAATGATCACGTTTTCTCAATTGTTATCGATTCTTAACTTGTCGATCGACTCCTAACGTTCTGTTCGAGTGAGTTATTTAAAATTGATAGGTCACTGATTATTGAACAGTCTCATTCTTTTTAGTCCTTTAATTTTATTCCGATCTATCGATAACGTCTAACCATAATGTAGTATATACTACATATGTTGGCAGGTATAAATAGTATGCAACACTAGTGGAAAGTGGAATGCATGCCTGCAGAAGATTACGAAGATCCAGTTGAAGAAAACAGAAGAGGAAACAGAAATTAATAATAAAAAACGGAATCAAAATACTCATGGAGCATGTAAAGGAAAACCAATAAAAGATGTACAAATTATGTATTCAGTGTATAGTTTTCAGATTTTAAGAAAGTACAAAGTCATTGTTCACCATATTAATCTTCAAAGACTAGCTTTTAAGAGTTTAACGGTATACGCAGATGTTTGTTTGCAGTACATTTTATGACATCCACTAGTACTGATCAAACTGTTAAAGATTAATCTGAATGTAGTTTTATGGCTAATTAATGCTAACCGAACTTCAAACGATAATCAACAATTAATGACAGTTTCTTAAAATATAAGCATTTCAATACTAAAGTTAAAATGTTGCATGTTCAGTTTTAGGCCTGATGATTCTATGTTGGATGTTTAACCGATTTACGCGTTTGCACTGCTGAGGAGCCCCAAACCAGTGAGAAACATATGTCCAGTGCTTCCTCTAATAATATCAATCTTGGGAGAATATTTCTTTGTATTAATTCAGTCATTTCATTTTACCTAATTATATATATTTTTAGATTCATCAGTAGCACAAATTCACAGTTTCACCTACAGTTTGTCACTTTACTGCGTTAAGCTTCAGTACGTTACTTGAAGTCCTTCTATATGATGTTCAGATTGAGTGTTAACCTGTCAAGATTTCTTGACATTTGAAAAAAAGCGTAGATAGGAAAATGAAGACAGTACGACACAGATAATCGTCCACTATCCAACTACTCCTAAAACATAATTCGAATTGTGAAAAAAACAAGTAATCATAACCATTTTTGTACCTACTGTGCCAATTTGATGATAAAGTTATTTTCTCAGTGAAAGTTTTTATCAGACGGCAATTTTTCTCCGTAAATTGAATCAACGTCTTTATTATTTCTTTTTCCAGAGTTGCGTTTGTTATGCCCACTGATCAACAGTTGTTTCTGAGTATTCCAAAACCAATAAAATCTAAAATTACTACAGATGGTTCAGGGAATTACATGATTGACGATGGTACGTCAAAATATATGTATTTATACATTGTCAGTATAGGGTTACGAAGACTGTGTAACTTCATTGAGTTCATGAACTGATCTAGTTTAGAAAACCACCGAAAATATAGAAGTTCCAGACAGCCGTTTCGTTCTAGTGTGGGAGTCCACAGGAGTGCACATCCGTGAAACCCCAGCCAGGAACTGAATCCAGGACATTCAATCTCGTGTACTAACGTCTGACTTCTAGATCATGGAACCAGGATTCAGTAGTGTATATGTTTAGCTTCAACCAATCCACGATATTGAAAGACTATCTCCTATTGTCTTCGGTTAATAGCTTCTTCACACCCAATATGGTTAAACTTGTGCTCTATTGGGTCCCGGCTCAGTAGTCTAGAAGTCAAGAGTTTCCACCCAAGACTGAAGATCTTGGATCCGGTTCCTGGTTGTAGTATCACGAATGTGCACTCCTGAGGATTTACACATTAGGACGAATCAGCTGTCTGGAACTTCCATATTTTCAATGGTTGTCCAAACTAGATCGCTTTGTGATTTCAGCAATATATTTAGGCTAATTTCCTTATGGAAATTAAAATTTAACAATTATCTGATGAGACCCTAGTTGTAAGTTCAAACCACTGCATTCTAGTCCGGTAATAAAGAGATCATATGATCATCGTAGGACTTGGATAAATTGGAATACTTATGCGTTGATATAGACTTATTTTCTTAAATTAGGCTGGAATGGCCATTGCTTCCTGCATTTAGTGGTTCATAAGCTGACGAAAATTGCTTCCTTAGTTACTCCTGTTACCCCTCGTGGAGGAGCATAGGCCGCACACCAGCACTCTCTATCCAACCCTGTCCTGGGCAGTCCTTTACAGTTGCTATTCATCCTTTTTGGTGTCTAATTCCAATTCTCGGCGCAGTGTGTTCTGCGGTCTTCCTTCCTTTGACTCCGGTCCTCACTAGGAATGCATCTGTCAGCTGTCCCCCATATACGAGCTTGCACTGTGGCCCGTCATATGAGTTTCGGATAATGTTGACAATAATAACAAGAACTCCATAGCGTCGAAGAAGTTTCCATAATATTCTCTTGTCCACAATGTCAAACGCCTTCTCATAGTCAATGAAATAAGTGTATAGTGATGGGTTCCATTGAACTGATTGTTCAATGATGATCCGTTGATTTGTCTGACAGCCAACCTGATTTCTTCGATTGTTGGTGGAGTGACATCTTCAGGAAGGGCTGGAGGTGCTGCTTCGATATTCGAAGGATCTAATAGAGCATGTATACTCAGGAGTTCCTCTAAGTATTTTACGCATCCGTTCCGCTGTTCTTGAATTACAGTGATTGCCTGTCTCCTTTGTCCTTGACCAGTCTCTTTGGTTTCCTATAGCTCCCTGCTAGTTTCTTCGTTGGATCATATAGTTGTTTGATATTTCCTTCTACTGCGGCTTTTTCCTGTATCGTTGCTAGTTCTTCCACGCATTTCTGCTTGTCGGCTTTAATTCTCTTCATCACTTTCTTGATTCCTTCTATGTACTCAGCTTGTGCCTTGAGTTTCTCTGCTCGTGTTCTGCTGTTGTTAATTGCTGTTTTCTTGTTCTTCCCTTCTTTGATCTTGTCCAGGGTTTCCACAGAACTCCATTCCTTATGATGATGCTTCTTTAGGCCCACAACCTCCTGACACGTTGAAGTTAATGCTTTTTTGATACTTTCTCAGTTGTCCTCCATAGTAGTTTCTTCTTTATTCAGTAGATCCTGCAAGGCTTGGAATCTGTTTTTGAGTTTTATCTTGAATTCGTTGAGTTTGTTAGTATCTCGAAGGCTGTATTGGACCTTTGTAATGCTTTTCCTCCAGTTGTACAGTGTTTCCTTAGCTTCAGTTTCATCTTGGTCACAACCAGTTGGTGATTTGAAGCTATGTCAGTCCCTCTCCTAGTTCTTACATCTTCCATTGTCCTTCCGAATCTCTTATTGATATTATCTATCTGGTTCTTTGTGATGTGGTCCGGTGAGATCCATGTAGCTTTGTGTATGCGTTTATGTGGAAATATTGTACCGCCTATAACCAAGTTGTTGAATGCGCATACATTTAGAAATCTCTCCCCATTTTTGTTTCTCTCTCCCAGTCCATGTCTTTAGATGATATCTTCATATTCCGTGTTGTTTATTCCGACTTTAGTGTTTAAATCTCCCACTAAAATAGTGAGGTCTTTTCTTGCGCACTTCGCTATGATTGATTGCAGCTTCTCATATAATTGATCTTTAATGTCGTCGTTGCTATCATTGGTGGGTGTATAATATTGGATGACATTCATTGTAATCCCCTCCTTCTTTGTTTTGAATGATGCTTTGATGATTCTGGATCCGTAAGATTCCCATCCTATAAGTGTTTTACGTGCTTCTTTGGACAGCATCAGTGCCACTCCCTGAGTATGTGAAGCATTTCCCTCTTCGTGACCAGAGTACAGTAGCATCTCTCTCGTATATAGCTTTAGTTTTCCAGCTTGGGTCCAATGGTTTTCGCTGATTCCGAGCACCACCAACTTGTATCTCCTCATTTCCTTTGCTATTTGACTGGTCTTCTCGTTCTACCGCATTGTCGGGACGTTCCATGTACCTATAAAAATTGTTGCTCTGGTTGTTAGAAGGGGCATCGGTCTCGTGGCTTCCGAAGGAACTTGGTTTTCACCATGAGGCGTCATAGTTCTTCTAAATGAAGATCTTCTAACTCCCAGGGCAGAGTTTAAATGGTTTGAATTACTTTTTCTGGTTAGTGTTTTTTAGCGAGTTAGTTTTCTACGGGGTGGGGTCACTAACCCCATGCCCAACCCTCCTCCTTTACCCGGGCTTGGGACCGGCAGTAACTCTAGAAGATCTACTATTGGAGTTAGCTGACGACATTGATATCACAATTAAGTTGATCTGCATATTTAGTTAAATAAACACTTATTATATTTAATTCAATAAATGTGTACAGTACACTTACTTTTTAAACGTCGGATATAAATTGAGTACGCAATCACAATCAATGTTCGTTTGTTTTATGAATCAAGAACAATGTAAGTATACCTTGAAGTATTTTGGCTTTATTGAATAAAGCCATAAATAATAATAATAAAGTATTTTGGAATAAAAGAGGGATGGAATGAAGTTCACACGACTAGTCATTTTACGAACTTATATACGATATAGTGCTCATAGAATATTTTATGCAAAGTTATAAAAAAAAGTTGACAATATAAGATTATCTACGTAGTTTACATCACAAATCGATTTCAGTTAAATAACCACTGAAAATCAAAAGATATTGGAAAGTTGTTGTATCCTAGTAGGGGATTCAGCAGTGCGCTTTTACGATCTCACTGGCGGATTGGACTCAGGATTATAAGGTTTCACAGTGAGCACTTAAACTTCAGACCAGTGAGCCGGAACACAACAGTTTACATGTTGAAATTCGATCGACTTGCAGTATTGCGCAACCATCTATTGCCATTAGCGAGTAACTGTCTCATACCCTATATGGCTAAATTCCACTGATTACGGCTTCTCACTAATCTTCACAAACTCTCGTTAGTAATGATAAGAATAGACTTAGCATGCGTTAATACTGAGATTTCAATACATGATAATTTTCAGTTTATTCAGTAGATCCTGTAAGGCTTGGAATCTGTTTTTGAGTTTTATCTTGAATTCGTTGAGTTTGTTAGTATCTCGAAGGCTGTATTGGACCTTTGTAATGCTTTTCCTCCAGTTGTACAGTGTTTCCTTAGCTTCAGTTTCATCTTGGTCACAACCAGTTGGTGATTTGAAGCTATGTCAGTCCCTCTCCTAGTTCTTACATCTTCCATTGTCCTTCCGAATCTCTTATTGATATTATCTATCTGGTTCTTTGTGATGTGGTCCGGTGAGATCCATGTAGCTTTGTGTATGCGTTTATGTGGAAATATTGTACCGCCTATAACCAAGTTGTTGAATGCGCATACATTTAGAAATCTCTCCCCATTTTTGTTTCTCTCTCCCAGTCCATGTCTTTAGATGATATCTTCATATTCCGTGTTGTTTATTCCGACTTTAGTGTTTAAATCTCCCACTAAAATAGTGAGGTCTTTTCTTGCGCACTTCGCTATGATTGATTGCAGCTTCTCATATAATTGATCTTTAATGTCGTCGTTGCTATCATTGGTGGGTGTATAATATTGGATGACATTCATTGTAATCCCCTCCTTCTTTGTTTTGAATGATGCTTTGATGATTCTGGATCCGTAAGATTCCCATCCTATAAGTGTTTTACGTGCTTCTTTGGACAGCATCAGTGCCACTCCCTGAGTATGTGAAGCATTTCCCTCTTCGTGACCAGAGTACAGTAGCATCTCTCTCGTATATAGCTTTAGTTTTCCAGCTTGGGTCCAATGGTTTTCGCTGATTCCGAGCACCACCAACTTGTATCTCCTCATTTCCTTTGCTATTTGACTGGTCTTCTCGTTCTACCGCATTGTCGGGACGTTCCATGTACCTATAAAAATTGTTGCTCTGGTTGTTAGAAGGGGCATCGGTCTCGTGGCTTCCGAAGGAACTTGGTTTTCACCATGAGGCGTCATAGTTCTTCTAAATGAAGATCTTCTAACTCCCAGGGCAGAGTTTAAATGGTTTGAATTACTTTTTCTGGTTAGTGTTTTTTAGCGAGTTAGTTTTCTACGGGGTGGGGTCACTAACCCCATGCCCAACCCTCCTCCTTTACCCGGGCTTGGGACCGGCAGTAACTCTAGAAGATCTACTATTGGAGTTAGCTGACGACATTGATATCACAATTAAGTTGATCTGCATATTTAGTTAAATAAACACTTATTATATTTAATTCAATAAATGTGTACAGTACACTTACTTTTTAAACGTCGGATATAAATTGAGTACGCAATCACAATCAATGTTCGTTTGTTTTATGAATCAAGAACAATGTAAGTATACCTTGAAGTATTTTGGCTTTATTGAATAAAGCCATAAATAATAATAATAAAGTATTTTGGAATAAAAGAGGGATGGAATGAAGTTCACACGACTAGTCATTTTACGAACTTATATACGATATAGTGCTCATAGAATATTTTATGCAAAGTTATAAAAAAAAGTTGACAATATAAGATTATCTACGTAGTTTACATCACAAATCGATTTCAGTTAAATAACCACTGAAAATCAAAAGATATTGGAAAGTTGTTGTATCCTAGTAGGGGATTCAGCAGTGCGCTTTTACGATCTCACTGGCGGATTGGACTCAGGATTATTAGGTTTCACAGTGAGCACTTAAACTTCAGACCAGTGAGCCGGAACACAACAGTTTACATGTTGAAATTCGATCGACTTGCAGTATTGCGCAACCATCTATTGCCATTAGCGAGTAACTGTCTCATACCCTATATGGCTAAATTCCACTGATTACGGCTTCTCACTAATCTTCACAAACTCTCGTTAGTAATGATAAGAATAGACTTAGCATGCGTTAATACTGAGATTTCAATACATGATAATTTTCAGTTTAGTTTATGCTTGAAAGGAACTCTTATGTTTACGTCCTCGATATGAATACTATGTCATGTCTTTTAGTGATTTAACTTTCGGTAATGTCCCACTTAACAAATTTTCAAGTCATTAATTTTTTTGAAAGTCTTTTGGCGACAGCTGATTCATCTAAGTTTTCAGTAGTGGGAAACACGTACAAGTGAGGGATATAAACTCTGATTTCTTGAATTATTTCTCGTCTACTTCTATATCCTATTGAAGTTGACATTTAAATTATTTACATGAAACGGTGTTTGTATGGGATAATTATATAATATTTTGAGAGGTTATTTATAATTTGATTACTTTGAACTAAACATTATGTTATGTTACACAAGTAAGTGATGTAGTAATTCCTCAATATTTCCTTCATTATTAAATCTCTTTCAACACGTACCTGATGTGTACTGGATTTATGACGAGACTTATCAAGCTCTGATTAATGTAAATTGCATTCTGTTATCTTATTATATTGTGCTTCAAAACTACAGGATGAAAAACGTGTAAAAAGACTAGTATGATGTACTAAACAGTTGCCTTATCCTAGTTCGAGACTTTACAGAAATACACCATCGACATTGAAAGTAAACATTAATATCTTATGGCGAACCAATTAGGTCTAAGACAGTGGCTCATGGATTTTCACGTGGCGATTCAAAACGCAACGACATATGGCTTTTATCTAATAAAGGGCTAGGTGAGAAATACTTAATGCCTATCAATATTTAGTGAATAAGAGGCTTAATGGTGATGAACATGCCAATGTCAAAGTCATTTTGAAAGTCACTGTAGTTCTTCGGTAAATGTCTCCATAAAACTATCGAACATAATTTCGTTTTCGACTGATTCCATTCCTTTCTTTCCGTTTACATGCATGCACATCCATTCATTTACTCCACTATTTTTCTGTTAACTTTCAGTTCTCATCGAAAATTTAATAAAGAAAGCGAAAATTATTTTACCATGGAAGGTATTAGATGTGTACATGAAAATAAATTACCATGTGTTTAATTTGGAAACAGCTAATGAACACATGATACTTCATAAAGATGAAGATGATCAAGTGAACGTGGAGACAACATTAGTGGACGAGGAGGAGGGAGAATATAAAATAATAAATAGAGGAGAAACTGTAATGGAAGACAAAGAGGAACAACAACGATTCAATGCGTCAATATCATTAAATGATGAGTTTATTTCGATGGAAAATGAACTTCTCTCATTACAATTAAATGATTCATTTTGTGTAAATAATACAAATTGTTTATCACAGAAACCATTTCAGAGAAAACTTATCATTCGAAGTACACTATCGTCCAACAATGTTAATGATGAATCTGGAAATATTCCAGATATTAAAAATTTTAATGGTTCTTCTTCAATAATACTCACTGATCAGACAATAGAAACAACAAAAGCGCTACAATCCAGCGAATCAATCACACCACTATTATCATCCAGATTTGAGACATCAGTTGGTGTCAGTGAAATCGGTATAGATGACAATAAATCATTAATACCGATAGAAAATACAAAATCTGTGGACAACAAACCCATAATAAATGAAGTAAATATATCAGTGGGTTTTGAAAATACTACTATTGCTACCACTACTACTACTGTTACTACTTCAGCCACTTCAGTATTATTAACAAGTCCTGATGGCATAATTAGTCAAACTACATTAGACACGGTAAAAGATGAAGTGAATGTAAACAATGATGGTGTGGAATCGGATCAAATAATCTCTGAACAAAATAATGAATTAAGAAATTTCCTTGCAAAAATACAGAGTATCAATTCTAGTAAGTAATTATGCTGTAGGTTATAATAAAATAATAATCATAATATTGATTCATAAGTAGTATTTATCACGGAGTCCAGATGTTTAAGTGGATTACGCGACGGCGTTTGAAGCGAACGGCACTGGTTTTGGATACTGGCGTGAACGTCAATTTTGGGATGCAGGTACATCCAGATGACTAGTCTCAAATAGGACTAAATGTTCGTCCTAGGTTCCATTGCTATGCACCATCAATCTCTACTTCTAGTCCATAAAATATTTTCTGAACTTATCACTTCTTCAAGCATTCATTCTGACACAACAATATGGGTACATTGCAAGCGGAAATTCTGCTCTATATGCTTCGATTTGAACAATTGGTATTTTACAGCGGACAAAAGATCATATGCATATGCCAGCTGCGCTTAATTGTCATAAGTGATTATGATTGAGTGATAACTTACCAATCTAAATTCATAGTCAGATGCCGTCTTACTTAATTACTAACTAACTGACTAAACTATCTACTTATCTACTTACCTTCTTACCTACTTAATTACTCCTCAGTTGTGCACTGGCTACAATTCAGAGGAACATAAGCATAGAAGTCAGTGGCTTAAAACTGAGCATTTGAATTAATATTTGATAAATGAGTAATTAGGTTATCAGTAGTATGCTGTTATGTTGCAAGCAAAAGAAACGTTTTGTGTATGTTGTTACAAAAATGATACTGCAATTGTTAAACCAAGAACTTTTGGAATTGGTTTTACAACAAAGTGAAATCATTAGTTCCGTAAAAAATGTTTTTTTTCTAATAGTAAATGAAAAAAATCCGTAATCCATTAGTCTGCAACCAATTTAGTCCTTACTGTTAAAAGTAATCTGTATGATTGCGTGCATTACTTTGATATAGATGCATTAGTTCGGATTTCCAGGACACTTCGAGTACGTAACCACGGGTTTTTGTTTGAGAGGTTATAATATTACTCATAGGCTTCCAAAACCCCGATAGATAGAATGAAGTACAAATATGCAACTTGTTATATCCGAATGAAGATTAAATCACGAGTAACTTCTGAGACATATTAATGAACTATTATTATTTATATATTCTTATCCCGACCGTTGTTGCTACCTTGACGTGGTGGTCGGGCTTGTCTATCGTGATGAAGCAACCGAGCTATACTGGCTGGAACAACTGTTCCTCAAGGTCCTACCATGTCAGACAGGTCGGTTGAAGAGCGGTAAGACTAAAAGCAACAAACCCAAGGTCCGAAGGCGAAGTCGTACTGCTGACTGTACAGAGGTGTGACAGCAGTAAGGTGTTTCCCTCGGACAACTAGCATAACAGCGATGCTGCCTTCCCACAAGGAGGGGTGGGGTTAGAAAAGGTCGACGCTAAAAATGCGCACCTCACCCTCCACAAAAAGGTCGTGTGTGACCGGCCTCAAGCAGTTGCCCCTTAGGCACTGCGGTCACGCTCTCAGGTCACTGAGACCGCCTCTAATCCAATTTCCTTTTCAGGTACCTCCAGAAGAACCCTTCCACGGTGTGGGCAACCGGGAAGTGATAACCGCCCTCATACCTCTAACAGCACCCAAGACCACTGTATTCATAATCAACCTTCCTCTTCAATTCCTATTATTCCTCCTACATCGACTTTCAACCCTAAACTTCCTCCTTCGGCTTCCTCCTCAAGTGTCACCATAGCCAACAATTCTAGTGCTCAAAACTCTGTCCCAGGTCTACTGAAACCTCGCTCCAAACTACACATTGGAGCTTTCAACGTACGCACTCTATGTCAAATCGGTCAGCAGGCTTTCTTGGCTAAAACCCTAGAGTCTCTTTCCATTGATGTATGCTGTGTCTCCGAAACACGCATACAGGATTCCAGTGTGGTCATTCACTTGACCTCACCTCGGCAAAACGGAGAGCCAACGAGATACACCCTACGTGTATCTGGTGACCCGATGGCCAGTTCTCGTGGACTGGCAGGTGTAGGCATAGCACCAAGCATGAAGGCGGAACAAGCACTGCTAGAGTGGATCCCCGTCAACAGTCGCTTATGTGCTGTTCGGCTAAACGGCTCCGTAAAAACTCGGAAGGATAGGGACACACGTCGTTGCCTTTTCGTCGTTTCTGCCTACGCTCCCACTGACTGCAGCTCAGATGATGTGAAAGATGAATTTTACAGAAAGCTGTCCGAACTTCTTCAGAAAGCTAAACGCTCAGACATAGTACTCGTAGGGGTGACTTTAATGCTCATATAGGTAGCTTAAACCAAACAGAAAGGCATTTAGGTGGATATTTTAGCATTCCGGCACAGCGAACAGATAATGGTGACCGTCTGCTGCAACTGTGCTCAGACAATCGCTTATTTTTAGCAAACACAAATTTTAAGCATGAGGAGAGACATCGTCTAACGTGGCGACCGCCTGCACCAAACCAGCGATGGACTCAAATAGACCATATTGCCATCAGTCATCGTTGGAGAGGGTCGGTACAAGATTGTCGCTCATTCTGGAGTACCTGCTTGGACTCCGACCACGCCCTAATACGGGCACGCATCTGCTTGCGCCTCACTGGACGCAAAAAAGCCACAGTAAAAAGACCCATTAGAACCTAACTGAGTAGCGAGGAAACCAAAAGTAGGTTCCAGGAACAACTGAGGTCACGATTAGGTAGTTCTGAAGACGAGGCTGACCCAGATGTTGCTTGGAAAGATATACAAGCAGCTGTGGAAGCAGCAGTGACATCTATTAGCAACTTAAACTACAGAGTTTCAAAGAACCAGTGGATTTCTTCAAAGTCTATCACACTGATGGATTCTCGCAAACTCGTCTCATCAGGTTCCGAACATGATAAAGAGCGACAACAAATCAGATCTAGGTTAAGAAAAAGTCTAAGAAACGACCGTGAGCAGTGGTGGGCAACGAAAGCAAAAGAGATGGAAAAGGCGGCGACTATAGGGAACACAAGACAGCTTTACAGACTAATAAAAGAAACTGGAATTAATAAGTCAAGTGTAAGTGAGATTATATCGGAAAAAGACGATACACTCATCTGCTCCCAGTCCAGGCGTTTAGAACGATGGGCGGAACATTCAGAGAACAGTTCAACTGGCCTTCAGCTACTCTACAACTACCCTCCATTCCCAGACAGTGTGAATGGAACATTGAAGTAGGTCCCCCAACTCTTGCTGAAGTTCAAAAGGCTATAGTTAATCTAAAACGAGGAAGGGCAGCTGGTCCAGATGGATTGGCTCCAGAGGTCTTTAAGGATGGTGGTCCAATTTTAGCGATTAGGTTGACTAATATTTTAGCTAAAATCTGGGAGTTAGACGTTGTTCCATCTGACTGGTCTCAATCACTTATCGTCCCAACATATAAGAAAGGGTCAAAATCATCCTGTGACAACCACAGAGGGATTAGTCTAACTAATATAATATCTAAAATACTAGCCTCGATAATTATCAGACGCCTAACTAAGACTCGTGAACTGCAAACACGAGAGAACCAAGCTGGCTTTAGACCTGGTCGTGGCTGCACCGACCACATATTCACCATTCGTCAGATTCTAGAACACAGGCATACTTATCGGCGTCCGACAATGGTGGTCTTTCTCGACTTAAAAGCAGCATTTGACTCGGTAGACCGCGAGATTCTGGGGCAGTGTCTGTCATTGAAAGGCGTACCCCAGAAGTACATAAACCTTGTGAAGGCTCTTTACTCGAACACTACTAGTCGAGTCAGAGCTTATGGCGAACTGTCATCTACTTTTGCAACCTCAAGTGGTGTCCGTCAAGGCTGTCCACTTTCCCCATTTTTGTCTAACTTCATCATAGATCTACTGATGGAAATAACTTTCTCGTCGACTGAGTTCTCGGGTATTGATCTCCTACCAGGAGGTCCACTTATCGACTTAGGATACGCAGATGACATAGTCCTGTTTGGTGAAGACGCTGACAAAATGCAGAGTCTTCTGGTAGCACTGAGCAACAATGCCAGAATGTTTGGAATGCGCTTCTCTCCCTCTAAATGCAAGTTGTTGCTTCAGGACTGGTCTGCGTTAACACCTGAACTAAGGATAGGGAGTGAAGTAGTCGAACGCGTTGACAACTTCACTTATCTTGGAAGTCTGATCAGCCCTAATGGGTTGGTATCGGACGAAATCTCAGCACGGATTCGAAAAGCTCGATTGGCTTTCGCCAACTTGCGCCACCTATGGCGAAGGCGAGATATCCGTCTATCAATAAAAGGACGAGTATACTGCGCGGCAGTCCGTTCTGTTTTAATTTACGGCAGTGAAACATGGCCATTAAGATTAGAAGACACTCGTAAGCTACTAGTATTTGACCGCAGATGCCTTAGAAATATTGCTGGCATCTGCTGGGATCACCGGGTAAGTAATAGTGAGGTTCGACGCATAGTATTAGAGAATGATAGTAAATTAGTTGATGAGGTTGTCAATCTTCATCGACTGAGATGGTTGGGCTACGTGTTACGTATGCCTGAACACCGATTACCAAAATACACAATGCTGACTAGTGTTGGGGATGGTTGGAAGAAAATTAAGGGCGGTCAAACCAAAACGTGGCATCAGTGCTTTAAGTCACCAACTTCTAGTCTTAGCCATGTTGGTAGATGCAGACTACTTGGTTGGGGTCCGCGTGACTATCGTAAGCAATGGTCGGAGACTCTGGGTGACATGGCTCAGAATCGATCACAATGGCGTCGGTGTATACACTCCCTGTCTTCCCTTAAACTAAGAGATTAAAATCGCTTCATATCTTTCTTTCTACGAACCAATTCTTTCTTCTTGTACTATATCTCTATATGCAATCTTTCTCTTACATATTACTACCTTTGACCTAACCACTGCTATGAATCTGGTGTTCATCTTGTTGTGCTGATGCGGTATGGCAACCTGGACCGATGCACATATGTGCCTGGTCCTACGTTGTAGCTGACTGACTGACTGATATATTCTTATGGTATAACTATTGAATAATTAAATTATACATATTTTTATTCCTCTTATTATAAGCTTCATTCTGACCTATAATTTATTATTATACGATTTACTGTTCTTAAGCTATGTTCAGTTTATTGACTACTGCCTCCCACGTTCACAGCCACTTTTTGGCTTTATTGTGTACAAATATTATTTCCTATTTTATGGTGCGTTGCGGTCTGTTTGGTTGATATATAAACCCAGTATGTCTGAAACAAATGATTCGATTCGATTCACATAGTGGGAGTTGGTATTGGTGTTCTGGACTCAAATGGATGGGCTAGGAAGATATAGGACCAATAAGGACGCTAGACTGCCCATACCGGTCGAACGTCATTGGTTTGGTACAGTGCTAAGATTGTATAAGTCGTATTTTGATTGGTGGATAAATCGCGTGATAAAAAGCCGGACATAAAGTCATAACACAACTGACTGGTTGAGAATCAAGCACGGACCACTAAGCTTTCTCATGCTGACCCAAAAGCCATTAACAAATACACAGTTTAGCTTACTTTTCCTATAAACTCAGGACATATCATGTACGGGTCAGCATTGCAGTAGATTATTGAGCTGAATGTATTTGGTTTTTTCAGATAACCTCTTAACTCAAAGGACCATTCTACAGTTAGGAAGTATAAGACTTGGAACAAAACAGAAAATAACAATCAAGCAACATTGAGTGATTTGATCTCATAGTCTAGATAAGTGCTCATACACCAAAAGGCTTCAGTATATGTATTCCTTGGTAGCCAGTAAACAATATAAAACACTTGATTGAAGAATTTAATGATCCTTTATAGAAGCAATTGAAGGTTATTCGTTTTGGTCAACCATATACACTTTACCCATTCAATTTAATGTTTATTAAATATCAACTAGTAATCAGATCATTTAAATTAAAATTGGTCAGTGAGATTTCATTTTATCAGCGCATGGCTATCACAATGACCTTGGCTCGAATTAGTGGGTGACTCGTATAAAAATAACTAATTATTTCTATCGTATGACCTATACTTGAAGTCCGTAGACTATACTTGTTGTGATCGCTTGCGAGATGAAAACAATACATTGTTCGTTCCCAATATTGCTTTTAGATTCTAGCACATCAACACAATAACACTGAAACGACGATACCTATCTGTATAGGTCTTAGGTTGTTCGTAAAGTTTTCACAATTGATTAAGTATGTCTTTCCTTGAACTTTTGATGTAATTTAGTTTCCTAGCTTAATGGTTTAATCGTGGAGCTTTCATAGTTCTTTTAAACAACATTATCAGCACAAACGTCAGGGACTTCCAGTCATTGTTCCCTTTATTTAACGGAAGTGCATCGAATATTGAAGTGCAGTATTCACTGAAGACTTTCTTTTAATCTCTAAGTTTTATTATATTTGTGCCTTACATTTAGCGTATTGGCTGAACATCTTCATAGCAGACAGTCAAATATAACAACAGCCACTTATAGCGAAAACTGTAATGAAAACAATTCTTTAAAATGAAACATTCTCCTACTGACTGAACTGTGAAGTGAACGAAATTATTAGGTAGAGCATCTATGATGAACGTTGAAAACTTTATGGATAACCCTAGTCCTGTTTGGTGTTTACATTCAAATGCATTTGTATTATTCATATAGTATGTATATGTGCTCACAATTATATAGTCAGTAAGCCGTCTATAGCAATCAAATGATTTCTCAATTTCATATGACATTTCTTATGAAAACTAATTTAAATCAATTAAAATATCTATAATGAAATGATTGTTTTATGTTTTTATCCAGATCAAACGGAATTATTGTCACAAATTCTACTGGAAATTATCATTGCAGAGAGAGATGTCACGGAATCAGCTGAATCAATCAAACTTAAAAGTCCGATACTTTCACGAACTATAGCATTAAATACTGGTGTAATATGGACAATACCAATCAAGTTAGTTTACAACTAATAATTTAGCTCATTAGTTTTAATTATGTGAACTCACATTGTCGCTAATGAAAGGACGGTAGCATAGTGTCACATGACGTATCATTACCTTAGACAGGTTGGAAAGACCTAGTCTAATTTTCCACTCAAAGATAACTGGTTCCAATAATTCGGGAATTTTTAATTGAAAATGAATGAGGCCAGAACAATAAGTAAGCTTGAATAGTACGAATCCATTACATTTCATGGTTTCTTGTCAGCTGCTTACGACCATATATAGATTGGAGCGTAATATTGAGGTATGATATAATGTGCAACAATTAACATTAATGATAGAAGGGAACTGGAAAAATAAAATTTATCAACAACCACCATATATATATATATATATATATATATATATATATATATATATATATATATATATCTGTGACTGAACAGATGTGAAGTCATTTGAATATGGAATTCAAAAACAGGAAAGCGGGTGAGGCTGTGATTAAACGAAGTCCAGAAACAGAACAGGACCGATCGTGTGATAATTATGGAAGTTGTGAAGAACTTGCACAAGATTCAGATCATTTGAAAACAGATATAGAGGACCTAGGGCAGTAAGGTAGTGATGGTTTATAGTTAGAAATTGATAAGATGGGTTACACATTATAGTTAAACAGGATTTGATGAGTTTACGTAAGTTTACAGAACTAAGTGCACGAAAAAGCCGATGAACAACGTGATGATTTTGGTGTGAAGTAAAAATAGCAAAATAAGAATTAGTTTGACGAAGACCACATAACAAAATAAATAACTTCAGGTAAAACTAGTCAAAGCTGTGAATCTACCAAGGTAGTGATAATTGGATTAATGTCTGTTTCTGGATTCGTAAAGCAGGTTTGAGTTTCCCTGTTTCGGCAAATCAGAGATACTCTGTGCTTTTTTATTTGCTAATATTTTTGAAGCGTTGTAGAATACCGTTGGTATGTCAGATATAAATTAAATGGCGAGCTTTTGCACTGTTTAAAGCCGTTGTGCCTCACAGTCTTGAATTCTTTGGAGTGTGCTCGGATATGCGAACACGTACTCTTCTCTCTATTATTTCAATGTATGTGCTTTGGTACGTACACGTAATTTGTACATGCAGTTGCAGGTACTGAGCAAAGACGACCAGTCAATTTTTTTTGAGTGAGCAGTTCATTTGGCATAACGCTGTCAGTCTTGCTGATGGATAAACAAACTTCGTTGTGGTATACGTCCTGTAGTTAATTATCCAAGTGATTCCATCTCATTTGAATCGGAGATATAAGAAGTAGATCTTCTTTCCATTTGTAGCATGGTTAACACGTACGTTAGTTTCTGCATACTTCTCGATGAATTTCACTGGATATGCATTTCACGTGGGCAAGTTTTAATGATGGAAAGCTCTTCTTCCAGGCTTTCCTTGAGCGACGTTTACGAGAGCGGCCAAAAGTGGTTCGTGAAATCCCCTTTTCGTAATTTATTGGACTGAGTATGTTATAGTTTAGATAAATTCCACTCCACTCCTTAACTTATATTGAATTATGATGAGAATTCGTCTATAGTAATTATTAATATAATTTACAAATGAGAATACAAAACACTTAAAATTTAAAATAACTAAATCACTAACCATTTGATTGATTTTTGTCTAGTTTGAATATGAAGTTAGGTTTCTTCCATTTTTTGTAAATAGCACTAATGAACAATTTTATAATGAATTAAAATATTGGCCAAATTCACCTATATTTCAACGTGTATACGATTCACGTGATTTGATATTTTGGGTACGGTTAAGAATGAATGAAGGTGAGATATATATACCATTATTAAAATAAATTTTTCGTCAGGGTTTTGTGGCAATTGCTAAATTCGATTTAATTCCTACTACGAATTGACCTTAGTTAATTGAAAACTAGGAAGTTTCATATGCTTGTTTCATTCTATAATGGAACTCCTCAGTAGTTCCAGTCCTCAACCTGGTTGGTAGAAATGGTTGCTTAATGCTGCGAATCGAGTTAATTTTGACTTGTAAACTATTAGTTACTGGTTCAGTGGTCTAAAGTCTAAGCGCTCTCTATGAGAGGTAAGGATCTTGGGTGTGACTCCTCAGTGAAGTCTTGAATGCGCACTGTTGCATCCTGTTTTATGATGAAACGAATGGTTCTTGGTTCTCAATGGTTTTTGACTAAGATTAATCCGTGATGGAAACCATATAATTTTTTTAATTTTCCTGTTTTTTTCTAATAATTGAACTAAGATTTTTTCAGTCTAGTTATACTGAAATTCTTATGTTTATTTTGAAAATGAGATTCATTACAGCCTTACTTTGCGTAATATTACTTTCCGTCAAAATTACTCGTCATAGTTTTTCAACTACGAAGTTGATGACAGTGTAGTGTTCGTGATATGTAGTAACACAAAGAAACGTCTGTATAAGTTTTCACGGCCTGGAACAATAAGGTTTTAATCAATGGATCATATTTATGTATGGTGTGTGATAAGAGACTCCCCAGTTGTCCCAGTGGAATTCGATGGTTTTCTTGGGGTATCATCTGCAGCGGAGTCAACCAGGAGTTTGATTTAAAGTAACATCTTCAGATTTCATCTGTTAGTACCCAATAACCGAATAAGATACATAAGTTATTTTTAACCTCATGATCCTGAAGCTTTTGCGGAACCAAGGTATCCTAACTTCTCTGAATAGAATCATTGTAACCATCAACCAAGTTGAAGAGCAACTTTTCCATTTTTTTTCTGTTCAATTTTTCATGGGAGGTAATTAGTAGGACGTTTCTAACAGAAGCTGTAAACGCGTTATCAAAAGAGGGTTAATCGAGAAAGAGAGGGACAAAGAGAATTCTCTCTGTACTTATCTATCAAGCAACAAATCACATATTTCGTGTTTTTTATACTTAGAATGAGATTTCGCCAACGATTGTTGATTATTATAATTTCTGTTAGTGTTTTTTCTAAACGATTGTGGGTATATTTTAAAATAATTTGTCATGGAGAACTACAAAATACCAGAGAGCGCTGTATACCTTTATCGAATTAAAGTGAGTATATTTTATCAGTCCACATTTGTAAGCTTTTGAATCTATAGACTTCAGTGGTTCTTCAGCCCTTGGCATTTCAAAATTTAAAACTTGTCTTCGAAATTACACTTATTGTTATGAAATAACTTACACTGGATCTTGACTGATAGAGTTCAGTTTTGTCGAAGAACGGAATAGCAGCCACCATTGAGAGCACTAACTTATTGTTGTGTTACATCCTGAATGAGTTGAATTTGAGTCCTTAGATCATTTCAACTCAGTAACAACTTGAACTAAGCAATTGCCTCAAAAACGGAAGGTTCTGGATTCGATTCATCGGGCGGTCGTTAGTATGTACTGCTGGAGATCCTTTACTGTAACAAAACATGTCTAGTGATCATAATGTTTGATGAAAGCCACCCAGAAATACTGATAATGATTACAGTTTCTTTTAAAACTGTTTTCTGTAGATTCTGCTAAACCAAGAGGAAATCCGGTCGTCACAGAAGACAATAGTAATTCTTTATTACAAGGTAATACTAAACAAATAAATGACAATGATACCATTAATATTACTGCACAAACCAGTGAAAATCAGTTACAGATAACACCAACAACAACAAAGTCAACAATAAATATTACCGAGGAAGAGCAAAATGTGAATCAGGTTGACGGTAGTAAAAATATTCACAACAGGGATAAGGTGATAGATGATCATAAACATTCACATATTGAAATCGATGAATATTTCGATGAATCATTGCCAACAGTTAGTGAAGATGAATCTATTGAAAATGTGGAATTAATAAATCAAACTATGATGAATACTCAAGATAATACTGCATTACCAGTGACTATATTTACATCGATTACAATTACACAAGGACCGAATGTCTATAAAGCTGGAGGTAAGATTAATATGAAATCTGTTTTATGAATAGGTGAAATAAGGTCATTTGTTTCACTATATTATTCAAATATTCCTAAAAATTCTTAGAAGTTATTTATACCAGATTCGTCACTCATTTTTTCAACCGAAAAATGTTTTGTTAGAACTATATACTTACACTTTTCGGGATACAGTTTGTCGATAGTCGGATGTGATAAAACGCTAGACACGTCAGATGTTTTCACCAGCAAATTAGATTAATTGTCTTCTTAGACTGACATTATCTTCAAAGTCTTCATATCTAGTAGAACTCTGTATTATTTTAAACGAACCACTTTTTAATCTCTTATTTTCATATACAGTAGTCAACATTTTGTGAATTTCTCGAGAGTTTTTCACAACTTCAACAAGAACCTTAGTTTATGTTACTTATTTATTGGACAGATATTGAGCATGTTCAGTGAGAAGTTGGATTGGACAGGTAATAATCGAAAATAAAATTGATCAGTTCTAGCATAATATATCAGAAATAGTAAAGGATCATTTATGGTTCATTTCTGTGAAGACTTCATTAGCTTCAAGTTAATCAAATCCTCAAAAATATTTCATAAAATGATCTTAAAAGAGATTGGATATATTAAATATGTTTATTTTTCGGTGAGAATACTTAGTAAGCAGCAGATATTTCAGTCAACCATTTCTTCCCAAATACTTGAAATATTAACCAGAAGAAAATCTAAACAAATAGATAGCTATCCTGACCTATTTACCAAGACTATAAAGTATTTGTGCTCAGAGCAGATGTGTCTTTTGGGTTTGAGTTCCAGTAATAGCGTCAATAATGTGTTAAAAGTTCATCCACCTAATGAATCCTAAGATGAGATAAAATCCGTTCTCTGAAATCCTACTTCTGGTCACTATTGAAATTGTAGAGTTAACAGGGTATTTTATAATTGAGGTGGTGGAGAAAATTTGTAGCTCAGGTGGATGATTTTGCTGGAGTTTTGTTCTCTGACCTGAATAGTTTGGTCATGGATTTTTCATCGTTTTCCTGTACAACATTATCAACATAAACGTCGGGTATAAGCGAAGTATTTGACCAGAAAATATTTGACAATTGTTTTTTACTGATGCTTTAATGAAAAGCTGTGACTTGTGGATTTCAATCTTGCCACGAGTGACCCAACTAGCTGTGGAATGCTAATAAATCTGAAAATGGTAGGAAGCTTTGTCCTAAAGCACAGGATATGTACATTATTCATGATTATAACCATACGTGTAATCATTGACCTAGATAGGTACATGTCATCTATGACCTTGACCAGACGCATAATACAATTATTCCAGTAGGATTTCTAGTACTTGTAAACCAGTTAAAATTGAAAAAGCAACTTCAGTGTCTTAGTACCTACAGAAAACCACGGTATGAGCTATCGACCGTATGGTAATTAACCTCAGTGAAAAAAACATTGACAAATACGTACTACAAGTTGAATTATTGAGAAAGCACTCATTTGAGAAAATGGGGAGACGCAATAGTGCCAGTAGTTATAAGCATTGTTGAGATGGGGTGATATTTCTTAACAAAGTTGGTTGTTGCTTTAAGTTTGGATAAGAGTTTGGAAATAAAGTGTATCTGTATAAACAACTTTGAAATCATGACAAAATGAACTTTAATGTATTTTGACTGTTTATCAGTAGTGTAAAAGATAATGTATTCTACGTTAAATTCTTCAACTTTGTATCACAATTCATTCACTCATATTCACAGTTCTCGTATTGGTTAAATGGATTAGAACTTTCTCAAGGTCATTCCAAGAGTCCCATGTTTGTAAATATGCTTTAGCTTAACCTTCTTATCGAATGTTTTATCCATTTCCACTATTATTTATATAATAAATCGAGAAACTACTACAATCCCCACGAAGCAGTGTAAGGTCTCAAAGACTGGTACAAGTTAAGATTTGTTCATCCCGAAAATCTGACGGTCCTAGTCGGAAATGAACTCATTTATATATTGGTCTGTATACCCATTTGATTATTATTTACAAAAAGGTCACATAGATCAAATTATAACAAGATCGCATGTTGCATTTCATGCTGAACATAGTTCACGTTAATTGAATACAAAGTGCCCTCAAATGCCCTGGTATGGCTGAGAGTGGAGACAGTCCGCTCTCCCTCTCGAAATGCTCTCACAGGGCCACGAGTATATAGTATCTACCAGGGAAGTCCTACTCACTACGGGGGTGTTGTTTACGAAATTGAGGGGACGAAAAGCGAACGTCTGGCGCTTTGACCGGGTTGGTGGACATGGAGAGTCCACCTAGGGCATTGGAAAACCCTGATTCCAAACCAATGGTGCACATGGGCTATACTATCTTGAAGGAACAAATGGCGTAGGAACCAATCTTTAGTCACCGGCTACCATGGGACTGCATCTCCTTACGTTGCTCCGCTGCCTTGTGGATCAGACCTTTAGGTCGAGGGTTCCGGGTGTGACCCCCTACGAAAACCACCTGTTTCGGCCCACGCACCCGGAAAGAATCCCAGCCCTCACACATATCAAATGAGATCTGTGTGGCGCATATGTATTTGGTGCCTCCTTGTACTAATATCTATGTGTTAAAATAAATAAATAAATAATAATGCAAGGAACATTATATCTTGAATATACATTAAAGGGAAATAAATCAGTGTTACATTGAATAAAATATCACACTGAAATTAATTATTACACTGAGTAGTTAGCATATTGAATTAAAAGCGGAAGTAATGACAAACAAGTATCACGTTGAACAAAAAACGTAATTTTGCTTCTTTATCCCGTCGTTTCACCTACCTTGCGGCCTTATGATACCATGTGATTTGTCTGTCTTTTTACAGTAACAAGAGACTCGTTTGAATTAACTCAGATTATTACAGTATATGCTTTATTGTGAATTATTGGATTCTAAATCACAATGGCCCAGAAAGATTGTACCATAGGCTTGACCTTATAACCTTAATTTCCTTTTGAAAGTTCATAGGTGTTCACTGTTGTGGAGTCTATTGAATGTTCTCTTGATTTTCTATATTTTTCTATGATATACCAAATCTTTCTTTAAATTATCAGAAATTTCGCCACAATTAAGTATCAACGTTGTTTAAAATTGACATGTCTCACTTTTAGTCTGTTATTTACGTTTTATATTCCTTATATGTATAAAACAATGTATCATAGTTATGGGTATAACTCTGGAACCAGATTATTTATCTGAACAGTTAAATATGATTCCAGAATGTTCAGTTACACAATCGAACAAATTATGTTATTTATTAGAAGATGCAGCTAACATAATTGCTGTGAACAACAAATTATTATATTATCAGGTAAATCTGAATATATGTTTACATATTATTTGTGTTTTACCATGTCTATTCTGATACCGACATGCACAAGCTTTCCATATGCATGCCCAAGCGACTGCATGAATTGATGGACTGAGAATGAGAATGATGCTTTATTGGTTAAACCAATTTTTGTATATTTGTCGCCTAAATATTCAACTCACGTGTCTAACCAAATGGCATGTGTCTCGTCCCGTAATAAATGAAAAAAACTTTTGGTCTTATCTTATACTTACCATCTGGTCGATATCTAAATGATTCACTGCACCAGTATTCTCCATTTACTTTACACTTTAGTCATAATTTTTCCGTTCAAATGTTTGATGTTTAATTTCATTATATTAATAGTTAACAAAGAAAATCAGTTGTGTTATATCCTAGTGAAGATTAGAGTACGAGTGACGTCTGAGACCTAATAATGGACTATTATTATTTATATATTCTTATGGTATAACTATTGAATAATTAAATTATACATATTTATATTCCTCTTATTATAAGCTTCATTCTGACCTATAATTTATTATTATACGATTTACTGTTCTTAAGCTATGTTCAGTTTATTGACTACTGCCTCCCACGTTCACAGCCACTTTTTGGCTTTATTGTGTACAAATATTATTTCCTATTTTATGGTGCGTTGCGGTCTGTTTGGTTGATATATAAACCCAGTATGTCTGAAACAAATGATTCGATTCGATTCACATAGTGGGAGTTGGTATTGGTGTTCTGGACTCAAATGGATGGGCTAGGAAGATATAGGACCAATAAGGACGCTAGACTGCCCATACCGGTCGAACGTCATTGGTTTGGTACAGTGCTAAGATTGTATAAGTCGTATTTTGATTGGTGGATAAATCGCGTGATAAAAAGCCGGACATAAAGTCATAACAATTTGTACAACATATTGTTGTTCAATCTTTGTTTCAAGTTACTCATTGTTGTTCATACATGTGATCGATCCTAAGATTGACCATATTGAATAATGTGTATAATATACGATGATCAGCGGTCGAAAACCATCAATAGCAATTCTGTGATCTAGGTTTTGTGTTAGGCTGAACTTGAAACGTTGAGGGAACCAATACTACCAATGGGATTCGAACCTGGAACGTTAAGTCACCTAAATTGGATGCCATATCACAACTTTGTTGATGGAATTCCATCGGAACTATAGGACTAGAAAAATATAAAATTGGTCACTACTCAGTGATCTATCACTGTATGTAGTATGTGATATATTATATAATATTGATCATTATTATGACGAGTCCCTAAATACCTAGAAAACTTTTTCATGTAACTTTGATATTAATTTTTTTAAAAAGATATCGACTTTGTGACTGATAACTTCACGTAATCAAACTTAGAAACAATAATCTTTTGTCCAAATAACTCAGTAATACCATCTTTGTTTGCTGGTTTGGAGGTTACCAGGTTTAAACCTAGCATGGCTTCCATGATTATTTCAAAGTTTTAGAAAAAAACTTAGCGTATGCAAAATGGTAACAAGCATCTTAATCTATGTCTCAAGTATTTTTTCAGGCTTGAAAGTCCCAGATTCGATTCACTTCGGGTCCGTGGATGGTCACTGTTGAGGAGTCCCGTTCTTGAACGAAACCATTGCCTAATGTTTTCTGGTTTTCGATATTTTTCTGACCAAAATCAGTTTACGATGTGAAATTTCAAATGTTTCTAGACAGTTGTAAGCAAACGTCAAATAACTAATGCCTACCTTTTTATTCCTTTAGTTGGTAGTGTAATTCATCGCTAATGTTCTAAACTATTTGAACGTTTTTTAGTGATCGCCCATTAAATCAATAGAGTTTGTAATTTGAGTAATATGGTAAACTTTGACAATAATCCATTGTCCTTTTTATCGTTTTGTTTGAAATTTTCTGAAGAAAGTAGAGGCGCAACGCAATGTACTAATCAGTTGTAGACACCTTATTATGGCTTGAAATCGATGGTCGGTATCACGTGTTATAGTTACTAATGAGACTTCTAATCGCGATTTTTTTATAACACATCTACCGTTTCTTCCGTTGCCTATTTTTCTAGACTTCACCGGTTATACGTCTGACCTGCACCATTAACCTTGAGCAGACATAAGCTAAGCTCCTATTCATACTCTATACTCAAGCCTTTCTCCATCCTTTTCCTAGACGGCAAAGAGAAATAATTAGCCAGTTTTTGTTGTGCGCTGTTCAATTATGACTCAAAACGCACACAATAATTTAAAGTACAATCGTGACCACACATCGGTATAATTAAGAAATTACAATAACATCATGAGGGGAAGCCAACTAAGTAATAAGTCCGTAATAAACTAACAGTAACTTAAGAAAGGTACAGTACACATTAACAGTGGAGCATGGAAAAGCTTACATGTAATATAATACAGAAATATGATAATATAAGTAATTAATAATTAAAGGACAAAAAATAAACGTGAGTTTTAGGTAGGACAGTTTTGAAAATTCGACTCCTCCAATACTCGGCCTGTTATAACACAGAGCTTAGTGTATAAACAGAATATTTCGTCAATTAGTTTTTGTTGATGATATTACGTGACCTATCGAGGCAATTAGTGAGAAGCTATATCACTTGTGATATGGTTAAACTTCACTGGTTACGTTTTCTTATTAGAACTCCGGTAATAACTTGAAGTTTTTTACTTGTAAACACTTGATCATTATCAGTATGAGGTGTTCGCGTAGATTGTTGAATATAATACATCCCGGACCAATCTTAGATAACAAGTAAAAAACGAGTGGACACAATCCAGCTATTTCGTTCTGGTACGGGAATCGTCAGGATTGCACACGCTTGTAGTGTCGGTTGCTATGTTAAGTCCACAGAACTTATTCTAGCTTTCGGACAGACCAGTTTATTCATTGTTCCTGAGTGACATTTGACCTTGTTAATTGTTTGCTTATCAACTTTGACTGTTTTCATATGAGCGTGAGTGCACTTCTTATCCTATTCATCACATGTCTGTAACTTATTTTTGTTCGACTATAAATATTGATTCACGCTTGGCTAAAATGAATTGACTCACTCGCCTTCTCCATTGCGCGTCATTTTGTTTTGCTCCGCTTTCCGATCAACGATTTTACGAAATGTACGTATTTAAAAATCCATCCTTGTATTAGACTTATTTAATTCTATTATTCACTAATGCAAGTTAATTCGATTGGCGACATTTATATTTCAATAACAATCACAAACGATCTAACTGAAGTCAGATATAGGACCACTAAACCCTCGACCCCACCGCGGATAGAACCCAAGATTTTCAGATTTCGAAGCTAGTGTTCAGCCTAACCAACTTATGTCAGTCAGTGGTATAAATTGTCACATTTAATGTTCTCCACAAACCTTTCATAATATTTTCTGTTCATCTGGTTATATCTGGAAGTGTTCTTATGCTTCTTCCTTTTCTGCAGCTTACCTATAAACAACAAATATCTCATAAACTTAATATTACAACTAATTATATGTTTAAGGTGGATAAAATATAAATATTTTATCTTTCTTTATATTACAGATAGGTCAATTCCTTGGACATATTGATCCAGATCTAATGAATTCTTTAGTTCAGAATCATGTTTATGGAGTGTAAGTTGTTTTCACAGGTTTTCTTTTATTTTAATATTTTATACTATTTCACAAATGTACTAACCATTGTACTTCAAAAAAATCAACCAGTTATTGTAAGGAATAATAATAACATTCTGTGATAACTGGGACTAGAAACCAAGGATGTTAGGCAGTTGGAGGCCATCGTTTAAACTAAGATTTTTCCGTATCAAGAAAAAATGAACAAAAACTCAGGTATGGTATACCAATTTATTGTCTTAAGTCAAATAACACTGCGTTTTTTTTAATATAAAAATCATACGTTAAATACATTATTTGAGAATCTTCCTTCATTTGTCCTTTAAATACTCCATCATTCTTCTAATTCTGTTGTTCTTTCGACTGCTTTTCGACTTCTTTCCTGTTCTTTTTATTTCAACCTTCTTCTGGTAAACGCTCCACTTCCAATTCCTGCTACATACTGCTAATGTCTGTCCGCATAAGCAGCGCACACCACAATTTGACTAGATTTCTGATACAGATGGATTGTTGTTATTATTTTATCAGATGTTTAGCTCAGTGAAAACAAATAAAGTAGTTGGATGAATCTAAATAGTAAATTAATAGTGTAAGGGATTTATGGATGATTGTTGAACTAAGGTTAGTCTGTGGTGTAAAATAGAATATGAGATTAGTGTTCAGATTTTACAAGACAAAATATATAATTGGTAGGATCCTAACGATAATAATAATAATAATAATATTAACGGTAATAGTAATAATAATAGCAAACCATTGACTAGTGAATTCATGAATTGTGGTGATTATCCTACTCCTACCAACACTGTACATCTAAATGGACAGAGTTATTAGTCATGCTGAAATGATATCTAATTATTTAAGCTTGAAACTTGATCGGTTTATCTACTGTACCAAGTCTTCTCAAATTCTGTGGCTTCAATGTTTTGTCCCATTACTTATATAAGAGATTTCCTAAAGTCCCTGGTAAAGAAATATTTTTAATAGTTGAATTCATGAGTCAATTGAAGTTAGACCACCATGGAAAACCTGGAAGCACTGGACGGCCGTTTCGTCCTAGTATAGGACTCCACAGCAGTGCGCATCCACGATCCCGCACCCCGCGAGATTCGAACTCAGGACCCATCAGTCTCGCGCGCAAGCACTTACCCATTAGACCACTGAGCTGGCTGAGGATTCCCATACTAGAACGAAACGGCCGTCCAGTGCTGGCAGGTTTTCCATGGTGGTCAAACTTCAATTGACTCATGATTTCAACTATTGAAATTTCTAAAATCTCCACAAAACCACTTTCTGATAAAAGAAATATTTGTTACCCGAATAATAACTCATCTTATTAAGACCACGAACTGAAGTATATTGGACAAGCGTTAGAATTAGAATATTCATCACAAAACGTTAAAACCATTACGTAATAAGGGATGAGTAAATAATTAGATAGTGAAGAATACAAACGGAAAGAGGCAAAAATTACAGGCAAATACTGGATGCGAAAATAAGGTTAATGATAACAAAAATAAAATGAAGGGTCGTTTGTTAAGTTATGACTGGCCACAAAGGGGTTAGGGGGTTTACGAAGTTATTCTGTACATACAAATTAGGGTTATATGTACGAATTCCTGTGGCTTCAGCCATATGTAGGAGACGGGAACGAACTCCGTTGGGAAATGATGAAGGAATACGATAGATCACTCAAAATGCTTCCGATTTATCTATACTATGACCGCTATCAATAAGATGTGCCAAGATAGAACTGCGCATTGTTTTTGTCTGGCCCTTTATAAACCAGGCTGTTAGATGTTGACTCATTCGTTGGTTAAGCTGCCTGGCAGTACACCCGGTATAGCTATCTCCACAAGAACAGCTGAATTTGTAAATGCACATTGAGGAGGCCAACTCAGGTAACTTATCTTTCGTCTGAGTAAACAGCGCTGGTGGATGTGGCTAGTGATACTCTGAAAAATAGGTTAACGAAAGTAATTAGTGGGACATTCTACACAGTCAATCTTGCGTGTTGACCTTCTCGAGTCGATAAATAACGTTTAACTACTTTTCTCCTTACAAAAATCATCTGACTATTAATATCTTCACTACAAGGTGTTTTGATACGGCATCATGAACTTTGTATATCTGATAAATGGCTAAGAATAAAATCCAGAACGTGGATTCCGTCATATTTGAAACTTGTTTTAACTGAATGTACTTGGATCCCAGTGTTGATGTTCAGACTGAGGGACTCGAAACAAGTGCTTATTGCTGTAGTTCTGAATATCAACAGCGGGCGATAACAAACCCTTACTAACATCATAAACTTAGAATGGTTCAATTACTTAATATTAACTAGAAATCTTCATAAAACAGAGGCTATCTGCACGTAGTTCAAGTTGCATGTCAGTCTAACTATTTTTATTATCGGTAGCCAGTTTTCAGTAGTTTATTATCAAAATACTCTGATCCACTTTGATTTTATTCTTTTGATGCAAATCATTAAGGTATAACTCAAGAAAAAATTGATTTTAACTAATATTTCTTAAATCGCTGCTAGGTAAAATTTTACACTAACCTTTGAGAACAGATTACATTTTTAATTATTAACATGTAAAATGTTTAACTTCATAGTAATGAAACTTCTTTTTTTTCTTTTCAAATCCATTTGTCCATTTCATATTGAATTTAGTCTGAAGGATTATGATTTCGAAGGTACATGTTATCCGAGAGAAGACATGCTTGAGACGACTTCTCCTGGAATACACCCAATACCGGTAGAATACTCTGATATCATTTTAACTAAAATACTGTTTGTTTTTTTGAAGGGTATTTTAAATCAGAATTAATATTTCCGTTGAATCTTAAGCAAATGAGTGCTTAAGATAGCTGCCGGCCTATTTTGTTGAAATATCGTAGTAGAAGCTTGATGGTAGCCTTTTCTTCGGACAAAAGACCATGTATAAAAGACACTTATTAGTAGACTAAGTGGAGTAAAGTCAATTGTATTAGTCAGACTATATTACTGGTCAAGGTCAAGGGCGCTAAGGTGTAGATGCGATAGCGTATGTGGGGTAGAAAGATTATCAGTATAAGAAGATTTGTGGAAATTGTAGGATTTTCATAGATTGAATCATGAACTAATCTTAGCTACACCACCATTAAAAACCTAGGAGCAGTTTCACCTCATGAAGAGAGTACTCAAAAGTGGGCGTCCACGGCCCGACATCCGGGAACTGAACCCAGGATATTCATTCTCGCACGCAAAAATTTAACTGTTAGACCACTGAGCTGACATCTAGTGTTGAACATGCCTGACTTCAATAGAGATCTGGTTACAAGAAAATTATTACCGAAATTCTTACTGATGAACCTAACAAGTTATATCAATCAGACCGCTCGAACATAGCAGTCGACTGACATAACTTTTATGATTATCAGAATGGGAGTTGTGGAGGTTGTTGAACATTTTTCGCGATCACGAACTGACCTCAATTATTCTCAATTTCTTTTCATTTTAATAGTCTATCCTTACGTACACACAAAGTTTGTTCAGTGTGCGTATTTGGTTGGATCGATTATTGACAATCGGTTCAGTAAGTGCATTTATTACCAGGTAAGTTTAGTTGTCTATGAACTGTAAAATATATACACTATTTATTTACTGAATAGTATTAACTATAAGTAAATAAAGTCAATCTGTTTATCTGCTTACTTGTTGTTAATCGAATAATGTCGATCAAGTAGTACTGTGGTGCGTGCTACTTATATTGATATAAGTAGTATATAACGTGAGTCAAAAGAACGTAATGTCTGGCAGCAGAAGATGGAGAAGATCAAGAAAAGAAGAGCGAGAAAACAATGGAATTTGTTAGAAACTGCATGAGCAATGAAATTGGAGACAATGGATTGATGTTTGCAACAGCAACAGCCCGGTTTGATATGATAGAATGATATTTTGCAAATCAACGATTTACTATATGGTTTTTCTATTTTACCAAGTAATTCTGTAATTTGTGCTAAATACAATTTGGTTGTCCTCACCCATGTTCTCCTTCACAACATTTAGTGTCGCTGCCTCCACTAAGGATGAAGATTCCATGGCAGAAGGAGTTTGAGGACGGAGATGTACTGAGCTTCCTGAAGGAGTTCGAAGCCGTGGCGGAGCTGCTGGGAGTGAGGGTGCCGAAGGCGAGGTTGGTGGTGCTGGGGACGCTGCTGAGAGGCAGGGCGAAGGCTGTGTATGACAGCTTGGACGGTGCTGGCGGGAAGACCACATGGGAGACAGTCACGGAGCGGTTGGCGGCGGAGTTTGGCAGCCCAGTGGACAGAGGGGACGCGCTGCAGAAGTTCCGGTTGGCGAGGTTGCCGGTCGATGGTGACCCACTGTGCTGGCTGTGGAGCTTACCAGATTGTTACGCCGTGCGCTGCCGAGTCTGGATGAGGAGTCGGAGGCACAGTTGTTGGCGTCACAGTTTATCGAGAGTGTGCCTGCGGCCGTCTCCCAACAGCTGAAACTGGTGAACGCAGCGCAACCGATGGATGTCAGTGAACTGGCGAAGGTGACTCGTCAGCTGATGACGCGGACAGTAGCTCCGGTCGGGTGCGGAAAGCAGGAGATGAGTAATGTCGAGAAGAAGATTGAGGAGCTGGAGCGCGAGATTGCAGCAATACGAGTGAACAATAAAAGGAACGATAAATGTTACGCTTGTGGAGGGACAGGACATTGGAAGATAAACTGTCCAACAAGACGAAGACGCAGATATGTTAGACGTTACAACGAGTGTTCTTTCTATCCTAGGAATCTGGGGATTGTTGCGTTAGTAGACAGAGGGGCAGTATATACGAGAGTGAACATAAATGAGCGAGATTTAGTTTGTCTGATCGATACAGGTGCAGCAGTATCGTTAATAGGCAAAGAGCAATATAAGAGAATCAAGCCGTGTACATTAGCTGTCCACACGATAGGGGGCCATATGTTAGAGGTGTTTGGCGTATCTAACAGTATCGTAAAAGTGGGGGATGCGGAGATAAATTTTCCGTTCGTGGTAACCACAAGCTTATCGAGACCGATATTAGGAGCAGATTTCCTAAGAGAAGTAAAAGCGATAGTTGACTTAAGAAGCGGGAAGGTGGTCACGAAATATGGTTCATTGACAATACACGAAAGTAGCGAAGTGGCTGAAATAAGAGTGGTAGCGGATGTCTCGTCAAAGAAACCAAACAATAACGAGTTATGCAAAAAGTATGCGAAACTATTCACTGGAGATGGGGAGCCGTATGGATTTTGTGACAGGGTAAAGCACGAAATACCGATAAAGAACGGTCGAGTAAATATATTTGCAACACGTCTTGTCCCGGTGCATTTAGAGGCCGAGGTAAATCGTCAGGTCCAGGAAATGTTAAAAGAAGGTATAATTGAGGAAGCGGACAGCCCATATAGCTCGCCGGTACTCTTGGTAAAGAAACCAAATGGAAAGTATAGATTTTGTGTCGACTTCAGAGAATTGAATAATATAACAGACCTGAAGCCTTGTGCAATGCCAACAGTGGTGGAAACATTAGATCGGCTATAGAATGCCACGGTGTTTACAGTGCTGGATTTACGGTCAGGTTATTGGCAACTGCCTATAAAAGAGAGTGATCGGAGCAAGACAGCGTTTACTGTACGTGATAAACAGTATCAATTTAAACGAATGCCGTTCGGGTTGGCGGGTGCACCGTTCACGTTCAGAAGATTAATGACACTACTGCTCAAGAATCTAGATAATGTCGAGGTATATGGCGACGATGTAGTTGTGTACAGTCAGACAGAAACAGATCACATCAAGCATGTGGAAGCGGTCTTAAAGCGAATTGACGAATTTGGACTTCGGATTAATAAGAACAAGTCGCAGATAGCGAAAAGTAGCGTCACATTGTTGGGACATAAAGTGGGAGATGGAGAAATAAAACCATTGCCGGAGAAAATTCTTACGATAAAAAATATTGCAGTACCTAATTCGAAAAGGAAGTTGAGACAGTTCCTGGGAAGAGCGGCGTTCTACAGTCGGTTTGTCAAAAATTTCAACGAAATAGCAGCACCCTTATATAAGTTATTGAGCAGCACCAAGTTTACGTGGACTGAGACTGCCGAACAAACGTTCAACCGAATCAAAAACATGCTAGACGATCGCCAGATGACGCTTAGACTGCCTGAACCGGGAAGACTGTTTACAGTGGCCACAGACGCGAGTGATCATGGTATAGGTGCTGTGTTGAGTCAGGCTGATAGAGTGGTGGAATACGCGAGTCGCGTCCTCACACCTGCTGAACAGAAGTATTCAACCATCGAAAAGGAGTGTTTAGCGATCGTGTGGGCAGTGGAAAAATGGAGACCATACCTCTTAGGTAGACGATTTCACATTGAGACCGACCATAAACCCCTGCGGTGGTTGAAAACAGCAAGAGACCCCCGAGGGAAGTTGGCGCAATGGATGATACGCCTGCAAGAATACGACTTCAGTATCGGCCATGTTCCAGGAAAAGAAGACGTAATGGCGGATTACTTGTCAAGACCAGACATGGAAGCCGCCCTGCCATTAACAGCATACGCGGTGAATAGTTTAGAGGGAGACCCATTAGAACTCGTCCGGCAGCAGAAAGCTGACCCTAACCTTCGGGAGGTAATCAGAGTGATAAAAGAGGGAGCAGACGTAGATAAACGAACAATGGACAAGGAGGTAATAACGCTGCTTCGGCAAAAGGACCGACTGAGAGTGAACTCATATGGAGTGCTGACCTGGCAGGACGATGATGAGAATTGGGTGGCGGTGATCCCGAAAGACTGGCGGCGTAAAGTGATACACGAGTGTCACCAGGTAGCACATACAGGCATCGCAAGAACGACGGACTTACTACGACAAAGTGTATACTGGCCGAGCATGAGAGACGATGTGGCTGAATACGTGTTAACCTGCCAGCAGTGTCAGCTAATGAAAAGCGATCGATACACACAACCGCCATTACAGTCAATCCCAGTAACCGCAGTCGGTGATCTATGGTCGGTGGATGTGATGGGACCGTTTCCACAGACGGCGAGCGGTAACCAGTACCTGTTAGTGATGACGGAACATGCTACACGTTGGGTAGATGCCGTACCCATTGCAGACCAGCGGGCAAGGACAGTGACCGAGGTGGTAATCCAGCATATTGTAGTGTGTCACGGAATACCGAAGATGATATTAACTGACCAGGGTCCCTGTTTTGAAAGTGACGAGTTTAAAGCCCGTTTAAAGCAGTTTGGCATCAAGAGAATACGAACTACACCGTATCATCCTCAGACAAACGGGCTTACAGAGAGAAACAATCGGACGTTAAAGGAATGGTTAGCATCAAAAGGAGGAAATTGGGAGAAAGAGTTACCATTGATTTTGCTGGCACATCGTTCCTCCACACAAGGAACAACCAAGAAGTCACCTTTCTTGCTCATGTATGGCAGACAACCACGACTTCCAATGCATAATAAGACCTGGCCACAACAACAGAAGTGGACGACAACAAGGTTAAGAAAAGAGAGGAGAGAGGCAATAAGGAACGTGGAAAAGAAACAAATATCAGACACAAAGAAGGCAGAACAACAGAGGAGAACGTGGAAACCCTTTGCAGTGGGGGACCTGGTAAAGTGTAGAGAACGAAAAAGTAACATAGCAGGGGGAGCATGGTCGGGGAAGCTGGCCCCAAAATGGGGAGGACCGTATGTTATCACGGAGAGACGCGGCTCGGTCTACACGAACAGGAGAGAAGACAAGCAGAAGCGCGTAAATGCTAGTCAACTACAGAGATGGTTTCAAGATCATCATGGGTGTGAGTCACGAAAAGCATCAAAGAAAACAGTGGTACGGAGATCAGAAATACTACGACAGCGACTTGTTAAAAGGGGGGACGAGTGTGGTGCGTGCTACTTATATTGATATAAGTAGTATATAACGTGAGTCAAAAGAACGTAATGTCTGGCAGCAGAAGATGGAGAAGATCAAGAAAAGAAGAGCGAGAAAACAATGGAATTTGTTAGAAACTGCATGAGCAATGAAATTGGAGACAATGGATTGATGTTTGCAACAGCAACAGCCCGGTTTGATATGATAGAATGATATTTTGCAAATCAACGATTTACTATATGGTTTTTCTATTTTACCAAGTAATTCTGTAATTTGTGCTAAATACAATTTGGCTGTCCTCACCCGTGTTTTTCTTCACTACAGTACTATTTAACCAAATACAAATCTAACCGATCTGACTTGTAAGTAAAATCCGTTTGGTGTTATATCTTGAGGTAAGCGGAATCAAGTAACTATAAACACTCATATTCAACGGTGTAACTAAAATCAATATATCAAAAACAATAGTTGCATTGGTATGATCACAGTGTGGTACGATATAAAACTAGTCATATATGGCGTACATTAGCCTTCCCTCCCGGGCCAATCACAGCATTATTTTGTCTGGTTTCTTCACAAATTAACTAGCTCTTTTTAATTTCCTAGAAGCATTTCAAACTAAAACATTTAGAAACTTGTTTTAACTGTTTAGAAATTCAATTTGGTTTACTAATATTTCTTTAAAATTCTCTATATATCGATTGTACACTAGTTAAGTTAGTCAGTCAGCTATGCACAACGAAAAACATAGACATAAGCGTATCATTTCAAGCTGATGCATCACATCAGCACAATGAGGTGAAATTATCAAGCTAAGTGTTATAGTATTAAAAGAAATAGCGGTATTAGTACTGTTAAAAAATTAGTTGTGGACAGTATGATTCGAGAAGAAAGAATGAATTTCGCTGGAAAAAATGTAGATTATAATTTTGGAGATTGTGATAAATGAGGAGATAAACGGTAAGTACTTTCGTACGATTCAGAACTATTCTGAACTATATCACTCAGTGTCTTCAGACATTGGTCGAGATGACCGCTCATGCCCGAACCAGGTAGAATGCATCTATCGACATATCTCAATCCAGCAGTGAATGACTATTAACTTATTCCACTCATTGATTTTTCTACGTTCAAGATTTTTTAAACCTTTTACTACACCAGCAAACATAGGGAATCTACTTGCACTGTGGCTCGACATACATACAGTTCCCAACTATCTTAGTCGATGAAGATCCACAACCTTATCAACCAACTTATCTATTTACCTAGCACTCTAACAATAGTGTTGTACCTATTGACTTTTTTTTATCGATATGACCAATTTTTAATCTACTGAATTTTAGTTTTTAATTTTTATTTCATTTTAGAGCATTTATCGTGGGACTAATTAGAGTAATAGGTAATTTTAAATATTCCTATCGATTTTGCCTTTTCTCTGTTGCACTAAACTGTGGATTAACTGTTGAGATTTTATTGTATTACATCAGTAAATAGTGTAGAGTTTACTTGATATGATGAAGAACATGAAAAAGTGCCTTTTCATATTAAAATAACAAACATACACTGGAATGTAGTGGTAGTTAGAAATATAAGAGTTTTGGATAAAAAATATCTCATTTCATCTATGGGATGGGAACTTTGGAAAATTGTGTAAAATGTTGATTGTATGTCAACAATGTTAGGGTAAATTTAATAACATAATTACTTGAACTATTCCGTTGTTTCTATCGGTTTTTGAATTTTCGATCATTCTTTTTGCATACGTCCATCATGCTCATATTGCTATGATATAGCCATTTGTTCCAGGTTCTTTTTACAAAATAAATAGAATATGGGTGGCAGTTGAATCTGACATACTCTTTTCGTCTGAACGTTTAAAGCGATAGACATTAGTTTGCAATCTCGATGAGAACATTAATCCTAGAATTCAGGTACATCCGGTTGATGAGTCCTGAAGAGGACAAAATGAGCATTCTTGATTCCACTGCTATTCACATTCCGTCTATTCTACTAACAATTAGGTTGAATACTTATATTATTCTTCTTTTCTACAATATATTTAACGATACCAAGAAGAAATAAAAATGATTCTTATTTCCTCTTGAATACCTCAAAGCTCAGATCGTTTTTTATCGGTCAGTCAAGTACTTCTCAGAGTCAATTGGAAATACGGTACTATAAATACAAATGCAGTTAAAACAGTTAGATATTATTAAACAGCCCACTTAGAAAGCTATCGGATGTACAATAAAAATTCAAGAGTAAAAAAGAAATTATCAATTAACAAATCATTTTTCAAACTGAAAACTAATAAATAAGTATATTGTGATCACTTCACACTCAGTTTACTAGTCAAATGATCGTTTAAGTCATCTTTAAAATGTTAAAACAATCAGTTAAAAAACAAGACACTAACTGAGGTTAGCTGGAATATCAGTGTAAATCAAGGGAGCATTGGATAGCTGTTTCATTCTATTGCGCGAACTACGATCTCACACAACCAGTCATTGAGGTAAAGTCCCACTTGACATTCATTCATTATGAAGACTACCCCAGAAAAATATCATAACACTGGACTATTATATAATTTAATAATATTAGCCCTTTATACTTGATACGAAATATATGCATCTGTTAAGCATGTTGACATTATAATACCATATGTGTTTCCCTCACTCGATAAATGCAGTCAGTTATATGCAACAAAGAACATGATACCTATGATCATCTGTTCAATCCGCCAAACCATATCAGCAGATTGGGGTGAGATTGTCAGCATAAATGCCAGAGGTTTAAAAATACTAATAGTATCAGTGGTAATTGGAAAACAGTGTAATTGTAGAAGAAAGGATGGATTCGAGGGATAGAAGTATATAATAATCTTAAGAGAAATTAAAGAGTGGATACATCTCTCCAATAGAGACGATATCTGAATCATGTCACTTAATGTCTTCAATTGCTGGTCACGATTATCTGGTGGACTAGGTAGTATGAACCTATAAATATAATTCAGTTCAACAACGAATGACTTTATATACTGATATCACGTTTTGGTTTAGCTGCCACTAGCTTTTTTCTAAAAAGACTCCTGTACCAGTATACAAAGTACGTCATTGGATGAGACTGATTAGTCTTAGTCCATATATCCCTGCCCATGTTAGAAGAACAAATTTATTTATGCCACTCATTTGTGTATTTACTTTGATAATAACAGCTTCATAGTCATCTTGTCATGATAAATTGTGCAAGTATTTCTGAAGATCATGTACTTGTATCTGGATTGAACAACCGTGAAACGTAACAACACGAGAGTAAACTAACAAGATGAAAATCGCAATAGGAGGAATAGTAAAACTTAGTAACATAGGAATTCTTAACAAGAAGTATATAGTTAAAGAGGGGTAAGTGATATCTTAACAAGTGAAGATATGTGATAATATGAAAATCCAAGATCCAAGGGAATACAAAAAATAAATCCGTCTGCATTGTTGTAACCGATTTTGAGCCATGCTACTTAAAAGTATCCAACCATTTGTCACAATTATTGTGCTAACTTTAATTGAGATGTCGTTACATTCCCCTAAAGCTCAAGCCAACGGTTAGTGAATTCATGCAATTTTTTCAACGTCCTCCTGTACCATCCAGGATTGTACATCAGTGTAGATGGTGGATGACCTCTTGGAATAAATTTCCTGACCACCTAAATTATTGAACGTTTATATATTTACAAGTCCCACAGTTGATTTACGACATATAAATATTTTTTTTCTTGTTATTTGTATTTTCTTCAACAGTTTCAGGTGATCTAAACGATTATGTCGATCCACAAAATAAACCATATCAGTGCATTAAATTAATGCATCGTTATTATTCATTAAATAGTGAGCTATATGATACAATAAATCCACCATTCAATGATGGCTTTCACCATAGATTTCAAGGACTTATATCATGTTCTCAACAACGCAATCGTGATTGGTCAGTACAATCGATTAACGGTACAAATCTGTTGTTACTTATCACAGATCCAATATTTGCTGAGTGCGAAAAGATAACACTCATTAAACGTTTACGCCGTGATCCTGTAAAAGGTTAGTTATAAAAAAAGTAAGAAAACGATTTTAAAAATTTGCCTTAATTAGAAATTTGTGTTTGAGAGGATAGATAGACTGTAGCCAGAATTGGTATCTAGGAGGCGTGTTTTGCCCCATTCGAGACTAGTCAAGTGGATACACCTTCATCCGAGTATTTTTGTGTTCACATTTGGACATGAATCAATCACATTTTGACTTTAAAAGTGTGTCTATTTTTACCTTTTTGATGCAAGTATTTAACACCCACATAGACAAAATCGGGAATTATGTGTTTTATTGACCTTTGGTACCCAATGGAAATGACGTCAGGTATGTTAGGGATTTGATTTACGGCTTTTTAGTGCCCAAATACCATGGTATCTTGTGAACTACTACACGTGAGTCCTATCATTGTCAACTGACCTTGGGGAGTAATGGCTTAATTAAATGACTTGCCAGACGAACCCTGTTAGTCATTACATTACACATTGAAAATTAAGTGTACTGATGGTCCAAGAAACAGCTTTCATAAATTGTCACTTTTTTATTTTTCTCGCTACCTGACCACGTCTGTTCATCAGTGATCCTATAATGATTGCTATATACAAATAATCTAGTTATCCATTAAAAACAAGACAAGTATACAATCTTTATATTAAAAAATCCTTCATTATGAGCCTAGATGACATGGATGTAGATTAATTCTGAAAAAAAACAAAGCGTTAAAAGCATGATTTATGCAGCTAATTATCTATAGATTAACTTGATAGATATCCTGGAAGAAACAACTGAAAATTACATTCCAAACTGGAAGAAGACTTATCATCTTAAGTTATGTATTACTAAATATGACAAAAATTGACAGTTATCCATAGCAAGCAATCGATTGAGGGTTGAACAAGATCATGGATTGATTAAATTGGATATTAACATCGTCGGATGCCGGCTTAGTGATCTGAAAGTTGAGAGTTTTCACCCGAAACTAAAAGTCATGGGTTCGAGTCCCGCGTGAAGGATCGTGAACGCGCACTGATTATACTAGTACGAAATAGATGTCCAATGCTTTCAAGTTTCAATGGTGGTCTAACTTAGATCGGCTCGTGATTTCAACTGTGAAAATTAATTAACTAACTGGAACTCAGATAAGAATGAAGGAAGGAATAGAAATCTGTACTGAGTGATGTGAATCAAAACATTGTTACGTAACTGGCTGTTGAACGTGTTATCATCAAATAATCAGAAGAAAATTAATCGTAATATGTTTTAGGATACATAAACTTTTTATTATTTTAGGAGACTAATTTATGGACGAGCCAATCAGGAGCGTTTTAGAGATTTCAAGGTCACGGCGCCAACTTTAGTGCTTAATGCTAACGTACGATCGTTTCACATGAAATTTTGTACAAAACGTGATAATTGAGCGGCTATAACAAATAAAACGACTATAATTTGTGGACGAATCAATCAGGTATACGATAACAGACCTCGGATTTTGGCGCGAAAGCCTTTCATCCATTTGGCTAAATAGATTTCTGGCATTATAGCCAATGCCAGTTCGTGATGAAAACCCTATATATAATTTCTAACTAAGGCAAATTATTACAATTATTGCGAACTGGATAATAAAAGCACCAGTAACACTGGCTGCAGCCAGGTACTATAATATATACGGATGATCGGAAAGCGTACAAACTCCTACATATACTCGGTTATGTGCATTATTGTTATCCACAAGTGGCATTTTGTGTACTCAACAACCGGAGTGCACACTAACAATATTGAAGCTATGTGGTCGAGGCTGAAAGAGTTTTTGCGACCTTATGTCAATAAATATGTACTTTTTAAACGATGGTTGTGGCAGTTTTCCAACCTTCAGCCCCATATAGTAGAACTTTCTTAGGGTTGACGTTAAAATTTACAACTTTTGTATTAGCTGACAGTTTTTCTTCAACTGTAGGTATGGTTCCCTTGCTTTGGCGAACCATGAATTCAAAAACCCGTCATATTCTCCTTGCTTATCAGTGATGCTGTCTATTTATGGAAAGGTTTTTACCTCTTTCAGAGCTTCTCTATCAGGTGTGATTTGGTTGTTGCACGCTGTGTTGTATCTTGGGGTCTTGCTTTTCTCATGTGAATGTTGAGGCCTGTTGTTGTAGAAGCCGCTGCTACATCGTATGTCTTCATCTACATTTGTTTCTGTGTGTAGGGTAGAACGACCGAGTCACTGGATGAGTCCACGCAGCTAACTGCGTCCAAGATATCCACTATGTTTTATTCTACTTCTGAGTTGTGGGGGTTCAGTCAAAAGCTAGGAGAACAAAAAATGATGAGAGTAGAGAGCCTTGTCTGACATAAATCTTGGTACGGAACGCATTTGTGAGCTGTTCTTTTTGGACGACTTTGAAATTTAGTACATCTCAGCAGTTTAGTACGATGATGACGATCTTGTCAGGTATCCCATAACGTGAAAGAGGGTTCTTTGAATTTCTTTTAGCCACACTGTCGAATGACTTCTCATAAACAGGGAAGTTGATGTAAAACTATGAGTTCCATTGAAACGACTTCTCAACAATGATTCGATGTGTCACGATTTATTCGGAACATGATCTATATTTGCGAAATCCAACTTGTTGGTCTCGAAGTTGGGTGTCCTGTGAATCATTTATTAATTCGGAAACACTCTGTTGAGAACTTTTCCTGACACTGAGAGTAATTTGATGTCTCATTTATCACATAATCCTGATTATGTCATTTTCCTACGTAATTACTTATTTTTATCATGATTTATAATTATAACTTCATCATCTCCCTAAGTTTATGTTAACCAGTTTTCGACACGTAAATATGACCTCCATATTAGCCACTATTGTTAAATATCGCAGTTCACGTATTTCACCCCATCTTTTAATATTCTCCTCTACTTCGGGTGCTCCCATTACAACCTCACCTCATCATTCTTTCTTCTCGAAGCATATTACCTGTTCGTACCGTTCTTTACTACTACTGATACTGCTACTAATAATATTATTAGTACTATTAGTACTGATAGTGGTGCAGACCACCAATGTTGGTGGTCTATTCGGGTTGATTGGGAATAACGTGACCTTCTGACTTACGTTGTGAAGTCACACCTCAATATTAATACCCAACCTGGCTTGCTGTATCTTGATAACAAGATGGATCGGCTTTGCTAGTGACAAATATTATATAATACTACTGCTAAAGCAGAATGTATTAGTAATTACAGATTGAAGAAATACAGATAAGGGTCATTGCTGCATGCACCTGTCCGTGGCGTGTATTCGGTCGGTGTGGATTGATCAGGCTTGACCTCGGCGGTATTCAATACGCTGTTCAATATTCAGTGATCTCTTGTCTAACATAGAAACTGTTCAGTTAGGGCTCAGGGAAATTTCGCTAACCCTTCAGTAGTTAATAATAATAATAATAATAATAATAATAATAATAATAATCGTAACGATGATTTCCCTTATTGAGACTACTGCCATACAGTAAACTCCATTCCATGATGACATATATATCTTCACTATGTACTTTTAAAAATCACCTCAGTCAAATCAATGTTGATCTTCTTCCAGATGTCGGTCCAGATGTTTGTGAAACTTCCCGTGTTCCGCGCTATCGTAGACAATCACAAAAGTGGACTTTAGTTCCGAATGATGAGGATAATCCACTTCATTGTTCCAGTACAGATAGATTACAGATTTCATTATATATGATCATGATTTTGAATGTTTTTTCTTTCATTGTATTATTAGTTATTTAGTTTATTGATATCAGAAACACTTCCTAAATCGAATGTACACGATTACTGGGGTTGAGATTTTGTAAAACGTTTTGTTCTACTTACTATTAGTCAGTAGTACAACAAGAAGAGCAAAACATATCGGATTGATGGTCATGGGTTTGTCTACATAATTGTGTGCCATCATATTATGCAAAACCAATGTTATTTAAAATAATAATGATATAATTTATTCTAGATTGTTATTCCATTATAATCTTGTGTTTTATCTACGTATCTTGATCTGATAGTTCCTCGATATACGTTACCATTTATTAACCGAGATACAAGTAATCCATCTACTGAGTAAATTTTTTCATGCATATGTAATGTTTTGGTAATTCTGTATTTTATTATCACAGTCAAATAAACTCTAGACAATTTAACATGGGAATTTGAAGCCGAAGTTCCTTTTTTTCCAAATGTTTAGTTTAAGATAGAAAAACTACTGATCAATAAGCTTATCTTATTGCACTGTATTTCAGTTTCATACATAGTTTACTGAACACACACTGCAATAGTAATTGAATTCTTATTATACAGAATTTCTTTGTCATAAATTAGGGATAGTTATAAGAATTGTGAGTTATGTGAGATCGGTTGCTATTCGTGAATATGGTCACTTGATGATTACATTACTGATGTGATGTTCAACAAGGAAGCGATATCAGAAAGCAGAATAACTGGTTGACAAAATAAAAGTTGTATTATACTTATTTTATAATTATAATATAATTATAAAGTAGAATATTTTAAAAAAAAGGACAGAAATTCATTTAAGACATAGGTGCTTTTTGGATTCACATTTCATAAGTCATAAACCGACATATGAAAATTAAAATGTTACTATCAAGTTGATTGATTAGCAACTATATTACCAGTCATTTGAATTATCTGACTGAAAGTGAAATGAATGAGAATAAGTCGACTGCGATAGTTTATCGATGCATATATTTCAGTCAAGTCAAAACAGTCTTAAAATAAAGATAGCGGAAGTAGGATAATATATTGCAATCAATGGGGGGAAAATGAATTACACTTCATATAAAAAATGAAGAATAGCGTTTAAAATGTAAACAGCACGAAAAAAAGATTTAGGTTAGATAAATGAATCATGACAAATTATCTAGTAGAAGAACAGAACTGAGTGATGACATCTGATTAAATCGAACAACAGGGATGGACTGCATTGCTAGCAAATTCAGAGTTTGTAAATTAATCCAATGCCACATCGAGAATAAAGCACAAACAGCAAGAAGAAAACCTCGAGATAAATAAAAAACTGACAGATAATTTGAGGCATTCCATCATGTGAATTTGACTTGCATAGAGACTATGATACATATTTCGATTTTCATATTAGAATACATAGGTAAATATGCATTGATATGTGTAATTAACATGTGTTTCATCTGTGCTTGATTCACCTGCTAAACAATCAAATGGAAAATATTCATCTGCCTCATACGCATTAGGATACTCTTAACTTGATTTGAATTCGCTGCCTGTGCAAACTTCATATCTGGATAAACTGGTTCTCTGACTGCTTTGGGAAAATTTCCTATTCCCTTTGATCCTTTATACCGCTCACTAGAACTCTACTTATTATACGTGTGTTGTGAGAATATCCAACAGCTGATACAATAACATCAGAAATGTGACTATAATTCGACTTATTCGGAACATATATGTCACTTTCATTAGGAATATCACTGGAAATAGATCCAATGTGAGGACAAATGACATTTGATATGACGTCAGGATCTGAGTCTTCTGAAATAATTTCCTCAAATTTATTAGGAATTTCACTAAAGAATAATGAATCCTTGGAAAAATCAGCATCCATCCAACCTGCATCAGGTTTTTGATCATGATTTGATTGTCTCACAAGGATTCTGGGTTTCATTTAACTCTGGACTGCGGTGGTATTATCATTTATGAACGAGCGAATCGAAAGCACTTGAGGGGTTCCAAGGTTACGGCGTCAATTTCATTGCCTGATGGTCAAGTACGGTCGATTTAAAGCGCATTTTGAAGAAGACGTGATAATTGAACGGCTACAACAAATGAGATTTCTAGGAGGTTTATTTATTTGTGATTGCGGTAATCAACTGACTGTTGGACCTTGTACAGATAACTGTGATGATGTGTTTCGATGTTACTTATGTTGTAGGAAGACTGCGGTGTTTGAATGAATTAATGATCCCTTTGTACTTGTTGCATGCTTGATTTCGAATTCTAAGTACAGTACATTCGTTCGTGCTTATCTAGTACTTCTTGATCCGACTACGTTATTTCTGGGATTCCTAGTTCATACTATAATTCAAGTACTCCTGAATATTACAAAGACCTCTACTAGGATGGGAACTTTTAGCGCTCGATCGAAACTGAGACCAATGCAAGTTTTTTTAATTGTTGCGAACTGGATAGTATAATATATAACTAGACGAAACAGTAGTAAGAAAACGGAAATCCAAGAGAGGACGTAGCATTAAGGAAGACTGTAATATTAGCACTTCCATTAATATTCCTCACAGGCCCTTGGAATATATGACAGGTCTTCTCAAAAGGAACACTTTCAACGGGTCAGAAACCGACAGGTAACGACGATAATAACAATTATACGGGAATATGTGCAGCCGGGTACTACGATATTTACGGATGGTCAGAGAATGTATAAATGCCTCCGTAGACTTGGTTATGTGCATCATGTCGTTATTAACAGGCGCCATTTTATGAACCCAACAACTGGAGTGTACACTAAAAATATTGAAACTATGTGGTCGAGATTGAAAGAGTTTTTGTGACCTTATCATGGCTCCAGAGGCCGACTATTCTGTAGCCATATGGATGAGTTCTTCTGCCGTATGCATTTCGATTTTAGAACCTCCGAACCTTTTTTCTAACCTTCACAAGTTTTTGAACCACGTATAAGAAGTGTATCCACTTTCTTTCTTTGGTTTTGTATAATATATTATTACTCTATATTGACTGTTATCTGATTGGCTAATATTTCACAAGGTGATCCATAAGCTATAGTCTCGCGAAATTCAGCATCGCTTGCAGCAAAACGAATAGTATTAATACAAACTGCCTGTATTTGTCCAAACATAACACATTTAAATCATTACGATACACACATGAATTGTAGTGTCAGTTATTATGGCAAGCCCATATACCTTTATTCTAACTTCCGGACATCCTATTTTATTCATTTTACTTGAGCCATATTTTGACCTTGTCAATTATTCGCTTATTAGCCTTGACTGTTTTCACATGAGCGTATATGTGTGTACACTTCATGTCCCATGACTCATTGTATGTCTGTAGCTTATTTTGTCTGCCTATAAATACTGAGTAACGCTTAATTAAAATGGAGTTGGCTTCACAGCCATCCTCCCTGTGCGTCACTTTGCTTGGCTCTGTTTCATTCACTTCATATACAAAATATATGTATTCAAATGCCATTCTCGTTAATCGACTTATTTAATTCCGTTATGGACTAACGCGATCTAAGTCGACGATGATATACGAAAATAGGTGATAACAATCATTCGTACAATCTAAATAGGAGTCAGATCAACAGGTCACAAAAAGTTACATGGGTGAATCTTACTTCGCAACTTCTCAATGAATGGTTGTCTGAATAACCGTAATTACTCACTGGACTGAGACGACTTAGTTAAGTAGTCGAATTCCTGGTGTTCTGAAGAATCATTTAACTTTTTCTCTTTTACCGCATTCAAAATTTAGCGACCTACGTACACACCACGCACTCACTGTAGCTAGTCTTGGAAGCAAGCTAGATGTATTACAATAATTAATTTCCAATCTCACATCTCAAGGTTCGCGATCTAGTTTGCAGATGAGTAAGAACAGACACATCATAAGAATAAACGAATATGACGACCAAACATTTTGGTACCATAGAAAGTATGGCGACATAGCTATGAAGTGTGTTACGTCCTGCAAATTTTTCGAGTTATTTTTCTTGCTAAAACGTTTCAACCAGACAGTAATAACGATAGACGTTACTGGTCATGCCCGTAGTCGCCTCTTACATGTCCTTGAAAAGACTTCTGGTTACAAATTCTAAGTAGACACTGGAACCGAAGTAAGTGTTATTTCAGTTACCTTAGCCAAGAGACCTATTGTTAAATGTGAAAAATACTCTTTGAGAGAGTTTAATAAAACTGAAATCAAGACATTCGGAGAGAAACTCCTGACATTAGACTTGGGAATTAGACGTCTTGTAAGCTGGGTGTTTATTATCACTGATGTCTGTCACTGTGTATTAAGTGCAAACTCCCTAAGCTTCTACAACTTATAAGTTGATGTTAAAAAAAATCAAATTTATCGATTCTTGAACAAAACTTCAAGTTCTAATAGTTCAGTTGGATTTTCACATACATAGTATTAAAACCGACACCCCAGTAAAGGATATATATTTTATCCAATTTCCCCAAGACACCGAAACCAGATTACAGTGAAAGCACCATCCAACATTCGTAGCACATCGAATCATGACAATAAGCACGTCCATCTCGATCACAACCGGATAAGCTTACTGTTTCAAAAGCCGAACTCGAGCACATGATGCGACTTGGAATAAAACACTCATCAAGTAGCCCCTGGGCATCCCCACTCCACATGGTAACTAAGTGGGATCAGGATTGGCGGCTCTGTGGCGATTAACAGTCATTGAATAACTTACCGTTACCTGACAGTTACCCCATTCCATATTTTGTGTGACATTTTGCCTACGTTACACGGTAAACTATTTTTTTCTAAAATCAATAGAGTGTATCATCAGATTCCAGTAGCATCCGAGGTTATAGCAAAAACAGTCACCCTACTCCAGTTGGTTTGTTTGAATTTCTGAGAACGCCATTTGGATTAGAGAACACCTCACAGACACTTCAATGATTTATGGATGAGGTCACTAAAGGCCTAGATTTTGTTTTCGTGTATATTGACGATACGTCAGTAGCTAGCAGTTCGTCCCACAAACATACCGACCACGTACATCAACTAACAAAAAGATTTCGGAGATTTAGTATGATTATTAGTTCAACCAAATGTATTTTTGTAGTCGAGAGTCTTGAGTTTTTAGGTCACTTCACTGACAAACATGGTATCAAACCGTTAGACTCAAAAATCGAAGCCATCGAAAATTCTTGAGAGCCAGATTCATCGAACAAATTTGATGTTTCTTGGAGATGATGAATTTTTGCTGCCGGTTTTCTCCACACTACTCAGTCATTCTATAACATTTAGGGAGGTGCTAAAAGACAAAGCCAAAAAGTTCACATTATCCTCCAAAGCAAAAGACGCTTTTTCTGCTGCTAAAACAGCAATTGTTTCTACTACCATGATGAATTACTGTGGTGTTTGAACAAACTAATGATTCCCATATACTTGTTGAATGCTTGATTTCGAATTCTAAATACAGTACATTCGTTCGTGTTCATCTAGTACTTCTTGATCCGACTACGTTATTTCTGGGATTCCTAGTTCATACGACAATTTAAATACTTCTAATTATCACATTGGCGTAACGATGGAGCCTGTGATGGAATTGTTGGATATACATTCAGATTTCGATGCTTTTGAGGATTAATTTGAAAGGTTCGAAATTCGGGCTATGACCAACGAAGATGATGATGTTAACATTGTAGCACATTCACTCACATTCATCGGAAAAGAAGCATATGGCTTATTAAAAACTCTGCCTTAACCGGAAAAGCCCATTTCGCTTCCTTACACAGCTCTCAAGGAACTACTACTAGACTATGTTAAGTATACAAATTTCGATTGCGGTAAAGGGAGATTTCGTAAAATGATTCATGAGGATATAAAAAATTCCACTACATTACGTCATCGTAGTCCGGCGCGTACTGAAGGTTACGCAGATAATTCATTGGGGAGTTGCGATGCAGTTCACGAAAGTGGGCACAAGTTTGGTCAATGCTTGTCCTGTGGTATGTTCCACTCTTTTAATCAATGTAAATTTCGTAATTCTGAGTGCTTTAGATATGGTAATATTAGACATATTCAGCCCGTTTGTAATACTACTGTTCATCTTGCTGCAACGAATATTAAGTCTTGTAATTATGATTCTATTAAGTCCAGTGTTCCTAATGATAATTTGTCTTTATCAACGATTTCAAAAGACAGTGTAGAGTTAAATGAAACTCAGAATTCTCGTGAGACAACAGTTTCTAATCAATCGACTGGTCAGATTTCTCATGTTATCGTACCAGATATGGTTTTTCCTAACGATTCACTTATTTCTAACGAAATTCCTTCCAAACCTGAGGAAAATATGTTGAGTGAACCTAATCATGATCAAAACCCTGATGTTTTCAGAATTCTGAATACAGTACATTCGTTCGTGCTTATCTAGTACTTCTTGATCCGACTACGTTATTTCTGGGATTCTTAGTTTATAAGATAATTCAAATACTTCTAATTATCACACTTACCCAAATCCTGATTCGGAAGTAACACTAATTCTGTGTATGGACGTGTCCCAGGCCACACTAAGTGTGGTACTGCCATAGTGAGTAGATAATGAAATCAAACCATTTGCTTTCTTTTCAAAGAAACTAGAACCAACTCAAACGTGATACAGCACTTTTGGTAGAGAATTATTGGCTATTTGCTTAGTGGTTTAACATTTTAAACATTTACTGCAAGGTGATTTCGTAATATTGACTGACCATAAACCTTTGACTTACACCTTGAGTGCCCAAAGCGATAGTTATTCTTCCAGAGAAATTTGACAATTAAATTACATTTCCCAATCCTCCACCAACATACAGTTTATAAAAGGTGAGTCAACTGTTTTGACAGATACTTTATCACGTTTCAACGTCGATGCCATTTGCTCCATTAAGGGAACTGTTTTATTAGACATTGGACGTTTGCAGGCTGATGAGTCTGATCTTGCTGCTTGTAAACAGAATTCGAGTCTAGTGTTGAAAAGTGCTCCAATAGCACACTCTAACTCTACCATAATTTTTGATACTGTAACTGGAACACACAGACTGTTTGTGCTAATAGTGTACAAGCAAAACGTCTGTGAAAGTCTTCACTCATTATCTCATCCAGGAATCCACGTTACTTAAGACTAATTGCAGAAAGATTTATTTGGCCAAAAATATAAAGCAATGATCCAGAAATTGTTTATAATGTCAATGGAGAAACATTTATGTGCATGCTGATCTAGTTGGTTCTTTGGCCCCATCGAACGGATTTACTTACGTCTTTACTGTAGAGGACCGCTTTTCCAAATGGCAATTTGCATGTGAGGTAGACCAAAAAGTATAATAACCAAAAATTAGCGATAAAGTTATTACGTCCAAAAGTTAATGCAACAATAACAATTCATAAATTAGTAACACAAATTAAAAGTTCAGGGACGTTGCTTAAATCAGCTAGTTGTTGCGTATTCTGTTGAGTTTTGGTCCCAAAAATCCACAATTATAAATGAGTAATAATTCCAATGAGGTAAATATGACTCCAGTAAGTTCCTTTGACGTAGAGTGTAATAGAAATGGCACAGCAGTCTAAAATGTGGATAATATTTGGTTTAGAATGCGATTAGCTCGATAACGCGTGAGAATAGAACAAGGAGCGTGTGTGTGTAATAGTGTATTTGCGAACAACCAAAAGTGTGTCACGCTACATTAGTATCACAACGGAAAAAGTCTTCAAGGTCATTGACTAAAACAACACGTACAGTCATTTAATGATGAATGTACATACAATGAGAAATTGACAAAGCAAATACAAATAATATTAAAGACTATTTACAAAATAAGCTTGTCAGTCATATCTCCACATAGCTCCTCCTAGAGTGTCCGGAGGTAACACTGGTTACAATAACAACAATAAAAATTTTATACAAAAATAATATTTACAATAATAACCAATAAACAATGTGGAGATGCGTATGACATGTACGTTAATAATATACAGTGTGTTATTGCGTGAAAATAGCGGTGATGTGGCATAGCATGACAAACGAAAGTAATGAGAATACCGCCATTTAAAATCTTGGTTTGCTAACAATGATAATAATGTGCAGAACTGTTAGTGAACCCAAAAAAGGAAATTGAACTGTTTATTTTTGTGTACAATAAATGGGTAATTAAATAGAGTTTACTCGTTTATTATAGTAACAAAAAATTTTTTTATTAATAAAAAAATAAATGTGACAAAACGAATAATTGTGGAAAAATGTGATTATGTACACTGTGAAAAGGAAAAAAATCATAGATTTTGTTGGGAAAAATCGGGTGAGTATAATGGTATAGTACATCGGTAATTGTTTGTTTAGATTTTTTATTCGGCGAAATGTACACAGCGTTCGGGTTTTTTACAGCTCTGCCTGAGCGCGTTAAGCAAGTAGGTTTGATACTCAGTTTTTCTTCCATGTCTGCTGTAGTGGTGGTTGCTGGACTGGGTTGGTTCAGTGAAGTAGTATGTTCTTTGTCGTGCTGTGCCTCGTAGAAAGCAGGCTTTATTCTATCGATAGCAATAGTCTCTTTCTTTCCACACTTGTTGATTATGAAGTGTTTGGTCGTTCTTTTAATTACTTGATATGGTCCTTCATAAAGTTGTTTCAATGGCTTTTTAACAGCATCAACTCGAAAAAGACAAACTTGCATGTTTCTAGATTTCTGTTGAGTTGTATTCGATTGTTATGTTCACGAGGCGGTATGGTTTTGATCTGTTGCATGGTCTGCAGCAGTTGGCTAGCAAAACGACTTGGGTCCGTTGGTGTTAAAGTGTTTGGGTCCACTAGTTGGCCTGGTAATGTAAGGGCTGTACCGTAAACTAGCTCAGCGGCTGTACAACCTATATCTTCCTTTATAGTTGAACGAATACCCAGGAGTACAAGTGGTAATGCGTCACTCCATTTTGTCGTATCATCTTGTGCCATCAGCGAGCTTTTCAATTGGCGGCGAAATCTTTCGACCAAGCCGTTAGCTGCTGGGTGGTAGGCTGTTGTTTTGATGTGGTTCACGCCCAGAAGTCTTGTGAATTCCTGAAATAAGATAGACTGAAACTGGGGACCACGGTCGGTGGAAGGTACTCCGTAATTTGCTATCCAACGGTCAAGGAATACGCCGACTACTGTTTCTGCGGAAGTATCAGCAATAGGGCATGCTATCGCCCATCTGGTGAATCTGTCCACCTCAGTGAGGATGTGTGTGAATGAATTAGATGGTGGCAATGGACCAACTATGTCTAAATGAATATGTTGAAAACGTTTTTCCGGCAAAGGATACTTGCCAACTGGACTGATCGTGTGCTTCTAAATCTTGCTGCGTTGACATTGTAGGCAGCTTCGCGTCCATCGTCTTATATCAGAATTGATCTTTGGCCACACAAAACGCTCAGTAATCAATTTGGTTGTGGCTCTGATTCCTGGGTGAGAAAGGTCATGCAGTTGACGAAATACTTGTCGACGACAGGCTAGAGGGACGTGAGGGTGGTTGTTACCTGTTGAAACGTCGCAAATGATAGATGTATTTGAGAAAGGGATGGGTACTGGTTTAAGGTTCAAGTTAGACTTCTCCTGGCAGACCTTCAAATCTGTATCGTCTACTTGTAGTTTTGCGATTGTTTCTAGATTGATGTCTTGTTTACGTACCAGGGTATTTACGTCCTTACGTGACAATGCGTCAGCTACGACGTTGGTGTATCCTTTGACAAATTGGATATCTGTCGTAAACTGGGAAATGTAATCCAGTTGTCGTGCCTCGCGAGGTGTGTCGGTCGTACGAAGTGTTGAATGCGTAACATAAAGGTTTGTGATCGGTCATGATGGTGAAAGTTCGTCCTTGTAGTAAGAAGTTAAAGTGTTTAACGGCTAAGTAGATAGCAAGTAACTCCCGTCCAAAAGTACTATAGCGTTCCTGGGCTGGTGACAGTCTTTTGGAGAAAAACGCTATGGGAGTAGTCATGTTGTTTACCTGTTGTTGTAATACTGCCCCGACGGCTTTTTGAGATGCATCCGTACACAGAATTAAGTGTGTTGTGGGGTCAGTATTTAGATGTTGTAGTATGGTGGCATTAGCTATCATCAACTTTGCTTTTTCGAATGCTGTTTTGGCGTCAGGGGGTAGGTTGAATGTCTGATTCTTTTCCCTCTTCGTACCATTTTTGTCGGTTTTTAGCAGATCGGTTAATGGCTGTAACACTTCAGCACAACGTGGTAAGAAGCCGCGATAAAAATTACACATACCGAGGAAGCGTCGTAATAACTTCACAGAGGTTGGTTCGGGGTAGTTAGCGATATCTTCAAATTTCGTCTGAAGTGGTTTGATCCCTTGTGAGTCGATGTAATGTCCCAAAAACTCTAAGGCTGCGACTGCGAATATGCATTTCGAAGGATTGATGACAACACCATGTTTTTAAAACGATCAAAAAGGATCTGGACATGTTGGATGTGCTCTTCTAAAGATGAGCTTGCAATCAGAACATCGTCGATGTAGGCAAACACGAAATCAAGGCCTCTTGTTACGTTATCCATAAAGCGTTGGAATGTCTGCGCAGCGTTTTTCAGTCCGAATGGCATCCTTAGAAACTCAAACAAACCAAAAGGTGTGATTATGGCTGTTTTCTCGATGTCTTCTGGTGCCATCGGAATTTGGTGGTATGCGCGCACGAGTTCAAGTTTCGAGAAGATGCATTTACCATGTAAATTTAACGAGAAGTTATGTATATGAGGGATAGGGTACCTATCAGGGATGGTTTGATTATTCAGACTGCGATAGTCACCACACGGACGCCAATCTTGGTCTTTCTTTGTTACCATGTGTAACGGCGAGGCCCAAGGGCTGTTGGATGGTCTGATAATACCAAGCTGCATCATATGTTCGAATTCTCTTTTAGCTACTTGCAACTTGCTTGGCGGTAGTCTTCTCGCCCTGGCGCTAATAGGTGGACCGGTGGTAATGATGCGGTGTTGCACCTGATGTGGATTACATTCCTTTTGATAATCTGATTTCGTGATGCATCCGTATTCTGACAGAATGTCGTTGGAAACGTTGTTCGCAGGTTTCATTATCCGTACACCATGGATTTCATAGTCGTTGGAAGGTGTACCATCTACCTGTAAACGTGTGTTTGCGTCGATTAATCTCTTCTTGGTCATATCTACTAACAAATTGTAGGCACTGAGGAAATCAGCTCCGAGGATGGGTCGTTTGACTTGGGCAACTATGCAAACCCATGTGAATCGTCTTCGGAGTCCGAGGTCTAATATAAGAGATTGCTCTCCGTAAGTTTTGATAATTGGTTCGTCAGCCGCAATGAGAGACAGCTTAGTATTTTTTGTTTGTTGTCTTCAGGAGAGGTGAAGTGGGATAATGCTAATTTCTGCTTCTGTGTGGACTAAAAATCCGAGCCAGAAATTCGATCCCTGATGTAAAAGAGGCGGCTAACTTGTTAGCCAGTAACAGACGCCCCCATTACTGTCTGGCCGGCTCGTTTCCCTGATAATCTGGCTTGTTTGTCGTAAAGTTGCACGGTTTAGTGCAACGACGTGCTTCCTCTCCATAATTCGAGTGATACCAACAAATATCAGCTGCCCGTTTGGATGACCTAGTGCGAGGTCTGGACCTTGATCGCTTTCTCGAGATCGATCTGGCAGGACGAGAGTGAATCGTGGCAATGGTCGCCTGCAACGATGCTACTTGCTGAGTTAAGTGTGCTATTTGCTGCTGAATGTCCAGAGGGGGTTCATCGTGTCTCTACTAGAGGTTTGTAGTGCATTCAAACACCGACTGTCGGGATAAATCTCCATCATCTTGTCTGCCATATCAGCTAGATCGTCGAGATTGACGGAAGTTCCTGATACGCTGAGAATTTGGGTGACGTTCTGTGGTAAACGTTGAAACCACATCTGTTTAAGTAATGCGTCGTCTACCTTATATGACCCTGCTAAATGTTTCATATGCCGGAGTAATTGCGAGGGTCTCTTGTCCCCCAATTCGCAAGACATTAGCAACTGATACAGTCTTCTCTCGTCTGAAACCGAGGTGCGTTGGATTACGGCTGTCTTTATCTTATCATAAGGTTCTGATTCTGATACATGGTCGATCAAGTCTCCTACTTCAGCAGAAATCTCTATGGGGAGTGCGCCAACTACATTTGCATACTTTGTTGCCTGTGATCGTATGCCTCGTCTCATAAATAATGCGTCGACTTGTGCAAACCAGATTCTGGGATTATTTACACTGTACGTTGGTAATCTTAACTCTGAAATTGCGTTGATCGAGTTTAAAGAATTATCTTCTGGTTGTGAAGAGTTCAAGGGATTGGTCAGTGGACTATCTATATCTATGAGTTTACCAGGAGAGTTCATGATGGCAAAAACAAAAAATATGATGTCGTGCCAAGTGATAATAATTATTAAAAACGTAGATACATATAGTAAATGTCTATAAAAAATAATCGAGGCTCACCAAATAATTGTGGTGGACCAAAATGTATAATAACCAAAAATTAGCGATAAAGTTATTACGTCCAAAAGTTAATGCAACAATAACAATTCATAAATTAGTAACACAAATTAAAAGTTCAGGGACGTTGCTTAAATCAGCTAGTTGTTGCGTATTCTGTTGAGTTTTGGTCCCAAAATCCACAATTATAAATGAGTAATAATTCCAATGAGGTAAATATGACTCCAGTAAGTTCCTTTGACGTAGAGTGTAATAGAAATGGCACAGCAGTCTAAAATGTGGATAATATTTGGTTTAGAATGCGATTAGCTCGATAACGCGTGAGAATAGAACAAGGAGCGTGTGTGTGTAATAGTGTATTTGCGAACAACCAAAAGTGTGTCACGCTACATTAGTATCACAACGGAAAAAGTCTTCAAGGTCATTGACTAAAACAACACGTACAGTCATTTAATGATGAATGTACATACAATGAGAAATTGACAAAGCAAATACAAATAATATTAAAGACTATTTACAAAATAAGCTTGTCAGTCATATCTCCACATAGCTCCTCCTAGAGTGTCCGGAGGTAACACTGGTTACAATAACAACAATAAAAATTTTATACAAAAATAATATTTACAATAATAACCAATAAACAATGTGGAGATGCGTATGACATGTACGTTAATAATATACAGTGTGTTATTGCGTGAAAATAGCGGTGATGTGGCATAGCATGACAAACGAAAGTAATGAGAATACCGCCATTTAAAATCTTGGTTTGCTAACAATGATAATAATGTGCAGAACTGTTAGTGAACCCAAAAAAGGAAATTGAACTGTTTATTTTTGTGTACAATAAATGGGTAATTAAATAGAGTTTACTCGTTTATTATAGTAACAAAAAATTTTTTTATTAATAAAAAAATAAATGTGACAAAACGAATAATTGTGGAAAAATGTGATTATGTACACTGTGAAAAGGAAAAAAATCATAGATTTTGTTGGGAAAAATCGGGTGAGTATAATGGTATAGTACATCGGTAATTGTTTGTTTAGATTTTTTATTCGGCGAAATGTACACAGCGTTCGGGTTTTTTACAGCTCTGCCTGAGCGCGTTAAGCAAGTAGGTTTGATACTCAGTTTTTCTTCCATGTCTGCTGTAGTGGTGGTTGCTGGACTGGGTTGGTTCAGTGAAGTAGTATGTTCTTTGTCGTGCTGTGCCTCGTAGAAAGCAGGCTTTATTCTATCGATAGCAATAGTCTCTTTCTTTCCACACTTGTTGATTATGAAGTGTTTGGTCGTTCTTTTAATTACTTGATATGGTCCTTCATAAAGTTGTTTCAATGGCTTTTTAACAGCATCAACTCGAAAAAGACAAACTTGCATGTTTCTAGATTTCTGTTGAGTTGTATTCGATTGTTATGTTCACGAGGCGGTATGGTTTTGATCTGTTGCATGGTCTGCAGCAGTTGGCTAGCAAAACGACTTGGGTCCGTTGGTGTTAAAGTGTTTGGGTCCACTAGTTGGCCTGGTAATGTAAGGGCTGTACCGTAAACTAGCTCAGCGGCTGTACAACCTATATCTTCCTTTATAGTTGAACGAATACCCAGGAGTACAAGTGGTAATGCGTCACTCCATTTTGTCGTATCATCTTGTGCCATCAGCGAGCTTTTCAATTGGCGGCGAAATCTTTCGACCAAGCCGTTAGCTGCTGGGTGGTAGGCTGTTGTTTTGATGTGGTTCACGCCCAGAAGTCTTGTGAATTCCTGAAATAAGATAGACTGAAACTGGGGACCACGGTCGGTGGAAGGTACTCCGTAATTTGCTATCCAACGGTCAAGGAATACGCCGACTACTGTTTCTGCGGAAGTATCAGCAATAGGGCATGCTATCGCCCATCTGGTGAATCTGTCCACCTCAGTGAGGATGTGTGTGAATGAATTAGATGGTGGCAATGGACCAACTATGTCTAAATGAATATGTTGAAAACGTTTTTCCGGCAAAGGATACTTGCCAACTGGACTGATCGTGTGCTTCTAAATCTTGCTGCGTTGACATTGTAGGCAGCTTCGCGTCCATCGTCTTATATCAGAATTGATCTTTGGCCACACAAAACGCTCAGTAATCAATTTGGTTGTGGCTCTGATTCCTGGGTGAGAAAGGTCATGCAGTTGACGAAATACTTGTCGACGACAGGCTAGAGGGACGTGAGGGTGGTTGTTACCTGTTGAAACGTCGCAAATGATAGATGTATTTGAGAAAGGGATGGGTACTGGTTTAAGGTTCAAGTTAGACTTCTCCTGGCAGACCTTCAAATCTGTATCGTCTACTTGTAGTTTTGCGATTGTTTCTAGATTGATGTCTTGTTTACGTACCAGGGTATTTACGTCCTTACGTGACAATGCGTCAGCTACGACGTTGGTGTATCCTTTGACAAATTGGATATCTGTCGTAAACTGGGAAATGTAATCCAGTTGTCGTGCCTCGCGAGGTGTGTCGGTCGTACGAAGTGTTGAATGCGTAACATAAAGGTTTGTGATCGGTCATGATGGTGAAAGTTCGTCCTTGTAGTAAGAAGTTAAAGTGTTTAACGGCTAAGTAGATAGCAAGTAACTCCCGTCCAAAAGTACTATAGCGTTCCTGGGCTGGTGACAGTCTTTTGGAGAAAAACGCTATGGGAGTAGTCATGTTGTTTACCTGTTGTTGTAATACTGCCCCGACGGCTTTTTGAGATGCATCCGTACACAGAATTAAGTGTGTTGTGGGGTCAGTATTTAGATGTTGTAGTATGGTGGCATTAGCTATCATCAACTTTGCTTTTTCGAATGCTGTTTTGGCGTCAGGGGTAGGTTGAATGTCTGATTCTTTTCCCTCTTCGTACCATTTTTGTCGGTTTTTAGCAGATCGGTTAATGGCTGTAACACTTCAGCACAACGTGGTAAGAAGCCGCGATAAAAATTACACATACCGAGGAAGCGTCGTAATAACTTCACAGAGGTTGGTTCGGGGTAGTTAGCGATATCTTCAAATTTCGTCTGAAGTGGTTTGATCCCTTGTGAGTCGATGTAATGTCCCAAAAACTCTAAGGCTGCGACTGCGAATATGCATTTCGAAGGATTGATGACAACACCATGTTTTTAAAACGATCAAAAAGGATCTGGACATGTTGGATGTGCTCTTCTAAAGATGAGCTTGCAATCAGAACATCGTCGATGTAGGCAAACACGAAATCAAGGCCTCTTGTTACGTTATCCATAAAGCGTTGGAATGTCTGCGCAGCGTTTTTCAGTCCGAATGGCATCCTTAGAAACTCAAACAAACCAAAAGGTGTGATTATGGCTGTTTTCTCGATGTCTTCTGGTGCCATCGGAATTTGGTGGTATGCGCGCACGAGTTCAAGTTTCGAGAAGATGCATTTACCATGTAAATTTAACGAGAAGTTATGTATATGAGGGATAGGGTACCTATCAGGGATGGTTTGATTATTCAGACTGCGATAGTCACCACACGGACGCCAATCTTGGTCTTTCTTTGTTACCATGTGTAACGGCGAGGCCCAAGGGCTGTTGGATGGTCTGATAATACCAAGCTGCATCATATGTTCGAATTCTCTTTTAGCTACTTGCAACTTGCTTGGCGGTAGTCTTCTCGCCCTGGCGCTAATAGGTGGACCGGTGGTAATGATGCGGTGTTGCACCTGATGTGGATTACATTCCTTTTGATAATCTGATTTCGTGATGCATCCGTATTCTGACAGAATGTCGTTGGAAACGTTGTTCGCAGGTTTCATTATCCGTACACCATGGATTTCATAGTCGTTGGAAGGTGTACCATCTACCTGTAAACGTGTGTTTGCGTCGATTAATCTCTTCTTGGTCATATCTACTAACAAATTGTAGGCACTGAGGAAATCAGCTCCGAGGATGGGTCGTTTGACTTGGGCAACTATGCAAACCCATGTGAATCGTCTTCGGAGTCCGAGGTCTAATATAAGAGATTGCTCTCCGTAAGTTTTGATAATTGGTTCGTCAGCCGCAATGAGAGACAGCTTAGTATTTTTTGTTTGTTGTCTTCAGGAGAGGTGAAGTGGGATAATGCTAATTTCTGCTTCTGTGTGGACTAAAAATCCGAGCCAGAAATTCGATCCCTGATGTAAAAGAGGCGGCTAACTTGTTAGCCAGTAACAGACGCCCCCATTACTGCCTGGCCGGCTCGTTTCCCTGATAATCTGGCTTGTTTGTCGTAAAGTTGCACGGTTTAGTGCAACGACGTGCTTCCTCTCCATAATTCGAGTGATACCAACAAATATCAGCTGCCCGTTTGGATGACCTAGTGCGAGGTCTGGACCTTGATCGCTTTCTCGAGATCGATCTGGCAGGACGAGAGTGAATCGTGGCAATGGTCGCCTGCAACGATGCTACTTGCTGAGTTAAGTGTGCTATTTGCTGCTGAATGTCCAGAGGGGGGTTCATCGTGTCTCTACTAGAGGTTTGTAGTGCATTCAAACACCGACTGTCGGGATAAATCTCCATCATCTTGTCTGCCATATCAGCTAGATCGTCGAGATTGACGGAAGTTCCTGATACGCTGAGAATTTGGGTGACGTTCTGTGGTAAACGTTGAAACCACATCTGTTTAAGTAATGCGTCGTCTACCTTATATGACCCTGCTAAATGTTTCATATGCCGGAGTAATTGCGAGGGTCTCTTGTCCCCCAATTCGCAAGACATTAGCAACTGATACAGTCTTCTCTCGTCTGAAACCGAGGTGCGTTGGATTACGGCTGTCTTTATCTTATCATAAGGTTCTGATTCTGATACATGGTCGATCAAGTCTCCTACTTCAGCAGAAATCTCTATGGGGAGTGCGCCAACTACATTTGCATACTTTGTTGCCTGTGATCGTATGCCTCGTCTCATAAATAATGCGTCGACTTGTGCAAACCAGATTCTGGGATTATTTACACTGTACGTTGGTAATCTTAACTCTGAAATTGCGTTGATCGAGTTTAAAGAATTATCTTCTGGTTGTGAAGAGTTCAAGGGATTGGTCAGTGGACTATCTATATCTATGAGTTTACCAGGAGAGTTCATGATGGCAAAAACAAAAAATATGATGTCGTGCCAAGTGATAATAATTATTAAAAAACGTAGATACATATAGTAAATGTCTATAAAAAATAATCGAGGCTCACCAAATAATTGTGGTGGACCAAAATGTATAATAACCAAAAATTAGCGATAAAGTTATTACGTCCAAAAGTTAATGCAACAATAACAATTCATAAATTAGTAACACAAATTAAAAGTTCAGGGACGTTGCTTAAATCAGCTAGTTGTTGCGTATTCTGTTGAGTTTTGGTCCCAAAAATCCACAATTATAAATGAGTAATAATTCCAATGAGGTAAATATGACTCCAGTAAGTTCCTTTGACGTAGAGTGTAATAGAAATGGCACAGCAGTCTAAAATGTGGATAATATTTGGTTTAGAATGCGATTAGCTCGATAACGCGTGAGAATAGAACAAGGAGCGTGTGTGTGTAATAGTGTATTTGCGAACAACCAAAAGTGTGTCACGCTACATTAGTATCACAACGGAAAAAGTCTTCAAGGTCATTGACTAAAACAACATGTACAGTCATTTAATGATGAATGTACATACAATGAGAAATTGACAAAGCAAATACAAATAATATTAAAGACTATTTACAAAATAAGCTTGTCAGTCATATCTCCACACATGCTTAACAAAAGACGTCTCAGCAAAAAATGTTGCCGTAGTGTTCCTTGACAGAGGATTTCTAATTTTGATGTGCCTTCTACAGCCACTTCCGACAGAGGTTCACACCTCAATGAATTTACACGCATTTCAGGAATCCATCACATCACTACAACTACATACCATCTAGCAGCAAATGGACCAGGGGAGCGATTCCACAGACAACTGACAAGCATAGTGATGGTACAACCTTATGTAACCATTAGGGGCGAATTCCTGCCTCGGATTTTATTTTAGAATATACTCTACAATTAAAGAGGACCTCTAATGCACATCTGCGCAGTTCGTTTATGGAACTACTTCAACATTACCTGGTCAACTAGTGATGCATATTGGCATATCTCTATGTACGAATCCCACTTCCTTTTATGAAAGACTAATGAGCCATATGAATAACATCAAGCCTATTGCACCTTGAACCGTTTTATGAACAGTACAAATTAGCAAGCATCTAGATACATGCGAATTTACAATTGTTCGAGTTGACTACGTCAGGCGTCCTTTACAACACGCTTATGAAGGACTTTATGAAGTATTAGGGGGGCAAGCAAAATATTTCATAATAAAAAAGAATGGGAAAATAGGCAGTTTGGATTGACAGGATGAAATCTTCGCTTGTAGTGTCTCAAACACATGACAGCCTCAAGACATCTAAAGACGGCAGCCATTGCACGACACAGCTTCCTGCGTTTTCAGCCAATTTTTCACTTACTTTTGCGAAATCAACACCTCCTACAACGGATGAAGCTAATGTTACAGCTCCCACAAAGTTAGTTTCTAATTCCACCACTTTACCCATTTAGAAAAAACCCATAGAAGTAGACAGGTACATAGTTCCAAACATTACGTTGGATTCATTACTAAATCTTCCTTCTATCACTTTTTGTGCTGAGAGTAAATGTTTATATACTAGCAGAGTTGCTAGCATTTGCTGGGTTTTTTTATGCACGCCGACATTTTTCATACTTGTTTACTGTGTATTTCGTCTAATCGTCCAGTTTTGGCCAGTATGCGTACAGCGTGCAATCGATCTCATTCGGACTATTCCTGGATGTTCGGTATGGAAGAGTTTGAGCACCATCTTCCGTAATTCTTGTGGTATCACCGCACGTTGCTCAAACACAGGGCATTCTCCAACTATGCACAGAGATTGCAGCCGTTGAAATGAGTGTTCAAATTCTTCATCTAAAGACAATACCCATTTATTTTAAAGGTAATGAACCGCCCGCTAAAACGTTCAGTCTCTCCATAGGACATCTGTTACTTGACAAGCCGTTATGTGGAAGGCTCTCACTGAATCCATTAAACTGTTGTTTGTGTGATCTGTAGTGGAAATCACAACAACAACAACAGAATTCTCGTTAGCGTTAGGGCAATTTCTTATTAAGCGAGACAGGGCGTCTGCCTGGCAATACTGAATGACAAAGTCATAACCTGGAAGTGTTATCGCGAGTACGATGGTATTCCAGACTTCGAGCCAAAAACTGCCAGAAGGGCTTGTGGTCAATCAAAAATGTAAAATTTCTGCCATAAAGTATTTTGTGAAAACGGCGAACAAAAGAATAACCGCCAGCGCCTTTTTCGATTTGACCATAACGTTTCTCTGCAGGTGTTAGTGGTGTAGTAGCATTGGACCCCAAGCACATGACTTTGAACCGAGCATACAGTTACTAAAAAGATTCATATTGAACAAGTAACATGAAGAAAAGGTAACGAAGGGAGAGTGCGGGAATAATAAATTCAATTCAACCGGGTGACATGGCTCAGACTCAAAGACATTGTCATTCTGTATAACCTGTCTTTATTCACTTTAAGTATATTATTCTATCTTCGGTCTATACGTGTTCCTCAATAGTACTGAGTATCGTATTGCCTATTGTCACGATACGATAACTCACTGCAGACAACGATGTGAATTCCACGTAGGATCAAGACATATCTACAATTTTAGGATTTGGTCTGTTATCAGAATAGTACTAAAAACGAACAAGACCATATTTCTGCATTGGTAAGCCCGACTAAACATATGAAGACTATATTAGTCCTCATTTTGACTTTAGGTTTCTCGATCGATTTTTACTTATGTTAACCCATTATTCTATTAGTCCCCAGAATAAAGCTCACATGTATTATCGCACTTCAATGTTGATTAGTACTCATAACTTACGAGCTCGATCGATACTAATGACAGCTCATCTGTATTAATTCTTACCCACGATGGTTTAGTGACAAAACTTAGTACCATTTACATGCTTCAGTGAAATAAACTTGTCAAAACATCAAGCACTAGCGAGTACGACATTTACAAGACGTAAAAAGATATTGGTTAGCAACGTGAGCAAGGACTGAATGGTTATGTGGACGTAATTCTTCATATTGTTTTTTCACCTAACATTTTACTCTATTTTAAACTATGAACTGTCACCTAATATCTTTTTGTCCGACCATTATGTGCCTAATTTTTAATATCTGAGTTCCGTTGACAAACAACAAGGACAGTACTCCAGAAACTTACGGATAATGGATTTTTTAAAAATCTACCAGACACACCCAGAAACGGGTCGAAATACTGAGTGTTCAATCCGTTTCCTTCTGGACCATTACAACTTGTCATGACCGGTCTTATGTACATCAAGTCTATTGCATGATCTAACTACTGAAAATGATCCAGAAGAGTCTTGACATTTTGCTGGATGACTTACCGTTTTTGTACTTAATGTGTATATATTTTCACCTAGACTAAGCGTATATATATTTCGTACGAACCACTTCCGAAACGTCTTCGGTATGAGATATAGTTAACAGCTTCATACCACAACATACTACTATGAAAGTGTGTTGTTACAGACGAAGCCTGTTAATTTCAAAAATTATTTAACCTTTCTTATTTCAAATCACCTTTGTCACGTGTTTACGAGTGTCACTAAGCTAACTACAGTAACTTGTTATGAAAACTCTATATTATAGTGTGTTGCGCTACCACTAGCTCCTTTAGCAAACATCTTTAAACCTCGCCAGTCTGATTAGAGTCTTATCAACGCAATCATGTATGCAAATCATCAGTATAAACAGTCAAGCAAATCTCCTGCAAACCGGAAACACTGTCGACGTTATCCCAACACTGACTACGGTCCAAGTCATTATCATAGACATGAGTTGGGAGTTGTACTCCCCCTGGTTTCAACTTATATTTTCCATGATAATCACATGAGCATCAGTCACTATTTGTCATCTTGTTAAGACTTGTCTAGTCGAAAGCATCTTTCATCACCACAGCACCTATATGTGTGACAAATTTGCTGTGTTGATTTCCACAACCTATATTCACTTAATTTCAAATAAGTCGTTTTCTACCTTGTGCGAAACTCGATAAATGCAATTAACTTATATGCACCATCAGCCAGTAGGTGTGAGTATAAACAACACTGAGTCTAGAACATGTCTCTCATGAATGCACTCATGTTTAACAAATTGCTTTTAGCTATCCGTCAAAAATGCACACAACTACCACTATTTTCACGTAAAAGAATTTTTAATAACCAATTATACGTATTGGTAGTATTACTAAATTCTATCACAGGTAACTAATGGTGAGGTGGATGAAATCTCTCACTAACTAAATAAACCGTATAAAACTTAACAAACTCACTGGAACACTAGTTGGAACTGTTCTTCTCCATAATCATACCTTTGTTCCTTCAGAAAGCCTGCTAATACAGATGGAATAAGAAATGAACTCATTTGGACGGCGTATTGGCATAAGCGTTATTCAAATTGATAATTCAAGCCAAAAAATGATACCATTATCGATATTTCTATAATGTTGGTTGTTTTCACTAATTCTAAACACAAAGTACTTGTACTACCTATAAGTTAAGCTATCAACCAACGGTTAATACTACTCATGTTAGTGCGACTTATTAATATATTTCTATACGAAATCATTCTTAATTATTATAGTCCTAGTTTGTTTAGTTCTTAACTAATCTTGGTCTGAATTTCATTTCGCGTGTGTTAAGAGTAAAACCAAATATTTTGAAACTACTATATGTATTACTCGATCAGCTGATATCGCTTTCTTTATGATTTATCTTTCAGCTTATCAATACGAGGAGGATTCTTATTATTTTCGGTAACCTCCGGCGCGTGATAATCCTACTGGATTTAGTATCGAATCAACGTGACGTTGATTCTGGTGGTAGAGTAGTGTAGTGGCATTTGACCCGAACCACACGGCTTTTGAAGTCGGGCATATAATTTCTGAAATAACTTGTATTCAACAATTGACATGAAGAGGAGGTTGATTATGGAGAACGCGAGAAACGTAATTCAATAAATCGGCCGGCATGGCTCAGCCTCGCAGGCGTGGTCATTCTTGTGTAATTTGTCTCTTCTATTCACAATAAATTTGTAGTCCTATCTTCAGTCTAAATGTGTTCTCCAACATATGTTGGTGATTCTTACGATAAAACGAGTCAGCCTAGACAATTATGTGATCTTAAACATTAGGCAATGATATCTACGATCTTGAGATTAGATCTATTATTAGAGCAGTACTAATAACGAAGTAGACCTTAGTTCTACAAATTCATGTACAACGTGCGAACAGTGAAATAGTTACAGTTACTCTCGAATATCAACTCGCAATAAATGTCAAAACAGCGCCACTGGTACATTTCGAATTAGGCAAAAGCCTGATGCTACTAATATCTAACCTGTAGCCACTAAAAATCGACTACGCATCCTTACACTAGTTTAAGGGGACTTAGTAATAAAATGGTAGGGTCAGAGATGTGTTTCTTGCTAGAACTTCTAATTGAACCTGGATCTCCTCTGATGTTACGGACGATAGAGTGATAACACAAATTGTGACACTACTCAGATGTGACTGAGAACACCGAATAAGTAACAGAATATTTATCTACGTTTCCAAGAGCTTTAAAGCTACGATACCTCCTGCTATTAAATCAGCTCAGCTACCATAGTCCTATCACTGCTAACTCAACGAGCACTCAATTAGAGGAATAAACCACCTCAATAGAAATTACACACATGGGGGGAAGACATTCGAGGTGATATTGTCACCACTTCACTTGGATTTTGTTCCGATACTTCTAGCTAGCGACTTCAGCAACCGATTGGTAGGTCTCAATGAGGAGTATGTGGGACCTTCAGAATGACTTCACAAACGACTCGGCGCTGATACGCAATCATCGGTCGCATTTATTATGATTCCAAGCAAGATACTACAGTGTGAACTGTCTTTAGGCCAAGCTAAATAAAGAAGCTAAACTAAGGACATCACGGTGGATTTATAGCCCAACGGAAAATTATAGATGTCATCATAGTAGAATCGGGGGAAGTCTTTAATGTCCAGTTTGCCATAAGGTTAAACCAAGCACTTACAACTGAAGAACACTCTTCTACTGGCCTGGAAAACATTCACCCAACCTCCAATTTAGTACTGAGAACAATTTCGTCCCTTCAGCCAGACAAGTCATCGAGATATAACAACATAGAACTCAAAGTTGTATAACGATGAACAGAGGCTATCATAACATTTAGATATGTGACTTGTTCCATCAACCCCCTAAACAGTCAAACTGGGGGCAATCTCCCTATAATCTTCAGAGGAACAGACAAGAAAGACATGGCTCGTTGCAAGTAATCACGTCATCCCCGATATTGCTCAAGGTTTAGGTTTAGGAGCAGTCGGTCGGCGGCTAAGTAAAGGAATATACGGGCCATGGAGCTCAAACACAGAGTTTGGAAAGTAGGGTTTCGGAGTTTCATCACCGGCTAAAACATCTGCAATCAACAAGTACCAGGGCACGTAGTAATAATTGACTTTGCAAATGAATCCAAAAGTTTACCACATTTGTTTTACAATAAAAAGATTTCTGGTTGGATTATCCTAGCTTACTCCTCCCAGAGCTCTCAAGCCAATTTTAGGGGCAAATATTCCATACTAAGGTAGGCAGGGAGTACTGCCACACTAGGACTCCAGCACCCACAGTCCCATGGGGAACTACTTCAAGTCCATTCTCTTGATTACGTCCATGAATTGTTCCTTATATAAAATTGGCTTGCTGGTGTACATTCACGTTAATTATGTCAAGTTCTGGAAAGGGGTAAACTTGCGTTCGAAAAAGACACCAAGTTAAAAGAACGTCAGGAAAATAGTTTAAAATTCAGCCTTTCCAAATGCCACGCTATGGACTTTAAACCTCACATTACACAAACGACCTGCATGTTTCGTAACTATCCTCTTCCAGATTTATCCGCTTGACAAACACGTATTCACCCATGTATTATCGTCCCACATTTGATCAGCCGTCTGATGTGTTTCGTAAATTACGACGGTTATCACTGCTGCACATCAGCAACTACTTCTTATGCTTCCCATCTCTGTTTACCCTCTGAATCTTTTAGTTTCGTCTTTTCAAATATTACAAGATACGCAAGTCCATTAATATATATCCAATTGACTAAGATTAATGAAGTCGAGTGGTTAGACTATCACTAATTGTACATTAACAAATACATGGATACATACCGAATCAAAGAAAGTGAGCGCAAAGAAATCAGCCAGCCGAGTGACTGGACTGCGAACCATTTAATTTTCCGAAAGATCTGGAAGCGTAACGAAACAGAAAATATCATGTGCATAGGTGAAAAATGGTTTATATAAGCAAATGACGGGAACACTGAATACCGGTTCAATCACTAAACCTTTATCCATTAAAGTAAAGGCATCTTTGAGGTGACCTGGTGGCTCACAGTGGACATCCTCTAAAATACCAACCTAAGTTTAAGAGGAAAATTTACCTGTTCTTAAGGACTAAGGATAATATCTTACAACGATTTGCCGATTTCTTTTTCCCCAATTATCGTTGATATACCTAGGTTCCTGCCTGAAAGTGTTGCTGATCAACTGTTAATAGACACGGAAGGTCGTTGATGAAACGCTTCTTTTATTTCATCTACAACCATTTGAACCACTTGAACTCACTACAAAGACATTGAGCATTAGAAATATTTTGAAGTTTCGTTATCATGGTTACAAGGGCGCCCGTTTCAAAAGGGATTTTGTAATACTAACATGGTAAGATAGGGACGAACTTTAATTTGAAATCTTTGATTGATTAGTCGTTTGGATCTATACATCCAATTAAGCATTTGCAGTTGGCTAGAATTAAATCAAGCTGAGAATGTACACGCATCTCTTCGGGTTATTTACTCCATCAGCAATTCCAGTCAACTAATATAGTTTCTCATTACAATCTACTTCTATTTTTGATTACAAAATAATCTTAATCTGGGGCTTGTGTTATTGCTGATTGTTACCTTTTGCGCTTTTTAGTAAATGTAAGTGCATATGCACTTACAATATTGTTCTCTTGTTGGGTCGTCGATCAACTTCTTTGTTCTTTTTTCCAGCCCTCACAAATGCTACTCTGCATACTCCCCTAGTGTATACCAAGTACCACCTGGCTAGACGTGAACCGCTTCATATGGTCAGAATGAGAAGTAAGAATTTCTCACCTTGGTAAAGATATCTTGACTTAAAGTTGTTAAAATAATAAACATTAAGACTGAGAATTATATAGTTAGTTGCAAATTTGACAAACCAGCGTAAAAAATCCCCATCAGAACTCTTCGGTAATATATCAAATGACATTCGCCTATTCGACATATCTTAAGTTTACCGTTTTATACTCTTTAAATTTCTGCTAAGGTACGCCTATAAACAAAGTCTATCCATAATCCAAGTCAAAACCAAGGTTTATTTCAACTGGTCTAGGCCAATATTTCAAGTTTTAAAAATTCTTCTGATGCAAACTTGCTTAAACATTAGGATTCTACCATCTGGAGAACCAAAAGGTTCCAAGAATTGATGACTCGGTGTGAAATCATGTATGCCATGGGTATCTTGTTCGTTCTTGAATTTTCTACTTGCTGGGTTGGAAGAGAATAGAGGTCCAGCTTCTCAAGCCGCTCTCCGTATAGTAAACCATGGAGTTGTGGAATTGCACGATCCCTGTATTTAATCAGGATATTTGAGACATCTAAACAGGGTATTGCAGCATAAACGCAGTTGTCAAGTTTGGATCTCACTAATGTTGTGTAAACAGTAGTGAACACATTAGTACCTAACTTCGTGAATGTCCTCCACAAAGCCCATAGGGTTCTACACCACTTAGTTGCGATCCATCGGCAGTGGACCAGGCACATATATGCATCGGTCCAAGTTGCAACACCTCATTAGCACAACAAAATGAACACCAAATTCATAGGGGTAGTTACTTCAATGGTAGTAATATATAAAAGAAAGATTGTGTATAAGGATATAATACAAGAAGAAAGAATTAGTTCATAGAAATAAAGGCATGAAGCAATTTTAATCTCATAGTTTAAGGGAAGACAAAGTGTATACACGGACACCATTGTGATCGATTCTGAGCCATGTCACCCAGAGTCTCCGACCATTGCTTACGATAGTCACGCGGACCCCAACCAAGTAGTCTGCATCTACCAACATGGCTAAGACTAGAAGTTGGTGACTTAAAGCACTGATGCCACGTTTTGGTTTGACCGCCCTTAATTTTCTTCCAACCATCCCCAACACTAGTCAGCATTGTGTATTTTGGTAATCGGTGTTCAGGCATACGTAACACGTAGCCCAACCATCTCAGTCGATGAAGATTGACAACCTCATCAACTAATTTACTATCATTCTCTAATACTATGCGTCGAACCTCACTATTACTTACCCGGTGATCCCAGCAGATGCCAGCAATATTTCTAAGGCATCTGCGGTCAAATACTAGTAGCTTACGAGTGTCTTCTAATCTTAATGGCCATGTTTCACTGCCGTAAATTAAAACAGAACGGACTGCCGCGCAGTATACTCGTCCTTTTATTGATAGACGGATATCTCGCCTTCGCCATAGGTGGCGCAAGTTGGCGAAAGCCAATCGAGCTTTTCGAACCCGTGCTGAGATTTCGTCAGGCACCAACCCATTAGGGCTGATCAGACTTCCAAGATAAGTGAAGTTGTCAACGCGTTCGACTACTTCACTCCCTATCCTTAGTTCAGGTGTTGACGCAGACCAGTCCTGAAGCAACAACTTGCATTTAGAGGGAGAGAAGCGCATTCCAAACATTCTGGCATTGTTGCTCAGTGCTACCAGAAGACTCTGCATTTTATCAGCGTCTTCACCAAACAGGACTATACCATCTGCGTATTCTAATTCGATAAGTGGACCTCCTGGAAGGAGATCAATACACGAGAATTCAGTAGACGAGAATGTTATTTCCATCAATAGGTCTATGATGAAGTTAAACAAAAACAGAGAAAGTGGACAGCCTTGATGGACACCACTTGAGGTTGCAAAAGCAGATGACAGTTCGCCATAAGCTCTCACTTGACTAGTAGTGTTTGAGTAAAGAGCCTTTACAAGGTTTAGATACTTCTGAGGTTCACCTTTCAATGACAGACACTGCAGCAGAACCTCTCGGTCTATAGAATCAAATGCTGCTTCTAAATCAAGAAAGATCACCATTGTCGGACGCCGATAAGCATGACTGCGTTCTAAAATCTGACGAATGGTTAATATATGATCGATGCAGCCACGACCAGGTCTGAAGCCAGCTTGATTCTCTCGTATTTGCGGTTCACGAGTCTTTGTTAGGCTTTCGATAATTATTGATGCTAGTATTTTAGATGCTATGTTAGTCAAACTAATCCCTCTATGGTTATCACAGGATGATTTTGACCCTTTCTTATGTATTGGGACAATAAGTGGTTGGAATCAGTCAGATGGAATGTTATATAGATCGCAGATTTTAGCTAGAATATTAGTCAATTTAGTCGACAAAACTGAACCACCATCCCTAAAGACCTCTGGAGCCAATCCATCTGGACCAGCTGCTCTTCCTCGTTTCAGGTTAGCTATAGCCTTTTGAACTTCAGCTAGAGTCGAGGACCTACTTCAATGTTCTATTCCCGCTGTTTGGGAATAGTGGGTAGTTGTAGAGTGGCTGAAGGTCAGCTGAACTGCTTCTTAAAGTGTTCCTCCCATCGTTCTAAATGTTTGGACTGGGAGCAGTTAAGAATGTCGTCTTTTTCCGAGATACTTTCACTTACACTTGACTTATTAATTCCAGTTTCTTTTATTAGTCTGAAGAGCTGCCTTGTGTTACATACAGCAGCCGCCTTTTCCATCTCTTTTTTTCTTCCGTTGCCCACCACTGCTCACGGTCGTTCCTTAGACTTTTGGTTAACCTAGATTTGATCCGCTTTCGCTCTTCATTGAGTTCAGAGCCTGATGGGATGAGTTTACGAAGACCTATCAGTGCAATAGACTTAGAAGAAATCCACCGGTTTTTCGTGACTCTTCTGTTCAAACCATAAATAGGTGTCGCTGCTATTCCCACAGCTCTTTGCATATCTTTCCAAGCAACATCTAGAACAGCCTCGTTTTCAGAACTACCTGAGTGTGACCTCAATTGATCCTGGAATCTACTTTTGGCCTTCTCATCACTAAGTTCAACTAGCAGGTCCTCTGAGTATGGTTTTTCTGCGTCCATTGAGGCGCAAGCAGATGCGTGCTCGTATTAAAGCATGGTCGGAGTCCAAGCAGGTATTTCAGAATGAGCAACAATCTTCCATCGACCCTCTCTAACTATGACTGATGGCAATATGGTCTATTTGAGTCCATCGTTGGTTTGGTGTAGGGGGTCGCCATGTTAGACGATGTCTCTCCTTATTCTTAGAATTTGTGTTTGCTAGAAATAAACGATTGTCTGAGCACAGTTGCAGCAGACGGTCACCATTATCTGTTCGCTGAGCCGGGATACTAAAATACCTACTTAAATGTCTTTCTGTTTGGTTTAAGCTTCCTACGTGGGCATTAAAGTCATGTGCTACGAGTATTATGTCTGAGCGTTTAGCTCTTTGAATAAGTTCAGAAAGCTTTCTGTAAAAGTTATCTTTCACTTCATCCAGGCCGCAGTCAGTGAGGGCGTAGGCAGAAACAAAGAAAAGGCAACGACGTGTGTCTCTATCCTTCCGAGTTCTTACGGAGCCGTTTAGCCGAACAGCACATAGGCGACTATTAACGGGGATCTACTCTAATAGTGCTTGTTCCGTCCTCGTATTTAGTGTTATGCCTACACCTGCCAGTCCACGAGAACTGGCCATTGGGTCGCCATATGCACGGAAGGCGTATCTCGTCGGCTCTCCGTTTTGGCAAGGTGAGGTCAAGTGAATGACTACACTAGTATCCTGTATGCGTGTTTCGGAAACAAAACATATATCAATAGTACGAGATTCAAGGGTTTTAGCCAGGGAGCCCTGCTGGCCGATTTGACCTGGGCTGTGTACGTTGAAGGCTGCAATGTGTAGTTTGGAGTGAGATTTCAGTAGACCTGGGACAATGTTTTGCGCACTAGAATCGTTGGCTATGGTGACACTTGAGGAGGAAGCCAAAAGAGGAAGTTTAGTGTTGAAAGTCGGTGTAGGAGGAATAATAGGAATTGGAGAGGGTGGTTGATTATGAATACAGTGGTCTTGAGTGGTGTTAGAGGTATGAAGGCGGTTTTCACTTCCCGGTCGCCCACACCGTGGGAGGGTTCTTCTAGAGGTACCTGAAAGGGAAATTGGGCATGAGGTGGTTTTAATGACCTGAGAGTGTGACCAGTGCCCAAAAGACAACTGCTTAAGTTTTGCCACATACGACCTTTTTGTGGGAAATTTTCGTTTTAGCTCCGTACTTGTTGAGACCTTACCGCCGGGGAAGAAGATCCATGAGATAAGATGAGCTGTGCATTTTTAGTGTCGACCTTTTCCAACCCCAGCATCGCTACAGATGTTGATTGTCTGAGGGAAACACCTTACTGTCGTCACACCTCTGTACAGTCGGCAGTAGGACTCCGCCTTCGGACCTTGGGTTTGCTGGTGTTAGTTTTACCGTTCTTCAACCGACGTGTCTGGTACAGTAGGACCTTATAGAACGATTGTTCCAGCTAGTATAGCTCGATTGGTTCATCACGGTAGGCAAGCCCAACCACCACGTCAAGGTGGCAACAACGGTCAGGTATCATCCCAAGATCCTCATGAGACTGGACTACGGGTACTAGCTCTTCCTATATGTTGTACGTATTTGTCTTTGCATCCCCAATATGCATATAGGCCCATTTGGCCGCGTCGATAGGCATTATGCATATTTTAAATCAGCTAATCAAAACATCTAAGTGTGCCTGAAGTGCACATGCATCTGTGTCTCCTGTTATTTCTCGCCGGATGTTTGCATCATCAGTATATAATAGCAGTGAGGACTCAACTATACTTGGAAGTCCATTTGCATACAGTATAGAAATAAAGGACCTAGGACAGTCTTGTGGTACTCAACGAAGGACTGGTTTATGGTTGGAGCACTAGGGATTTATTTTTACTTTCTATCTACGACTTACCAAGAAATTGTTGATTCATTTTAGGAGAAGTTTAGCAACCTCTAGATTTTTCAGCTTCAAGAGAAGTCTGTTATTTAGCATCTTACCAAATGCTTTGCTGAAGTCTATTTACACAATATCCACTGATTTTCCATTATCTAAATCTTCTACCCATTGCTCACTTACTATAAGGAGATTTATTATGCGAGATGGTCCTTTCCTGAAGCCATATTGCTCGCTGTTCAACAAGTTGTTGGTCTCCACGGATGTCATTATTGCCTTTTTGGTTATTTCCAGTATTTTAACTACGTCACTGGTGAGGCTCAAAGGTCTGTAGTTTGATGGGAGTTGTTTTGATCCTATTTTATGTATTGTGGTGACAATTTCATCCTTCCAGTCCGTAGGTAACTCACCTTGGCTGAGTAACATATTGAATGTCGTAGTCATTAGGGCAATAATATATCGTGCTATTTGTCTCAAGATTTTAGGGTGTAATTCATCCGGTCCTGTTGATTTTTCCATGTCTGAAGTGCTAAGGGCTTTTAGTATATCGTCTCAAACGAAGTCCACAGTGAGCCTATTTTGTGACTTTGTATTTTGGTCTAGTTTGTCGTCTGGAAGAGGCTCTTGAGTGAAAACTGTACCAAAATGGTTTGCCATAGCTTCTGCTTTGTCCTGATCATCCTCTATTATTTGAGATCCACTCCCGTAATTAGGTTGATAATCTAGCACTCTGTTATTTTTCTTCAATTTATATACGAGAACAGTCTCTTCGGCTGCTTGATTACAGACTGGGCCGACTGCTTTTCATATTTCCTCTGAGCTGTCCGGATTGTAATCATACACTTATTTCGTGCTGACCTGTAGCGTTCCATCGTACTTGTTGTGTCGAGGTTGATGGCAACGTTTCAACATTTCTTCTTTTTTCTTGGCAAACGTCGAATATTCTGGTCTTTCCAGGGATGATCGTGCTTCTTCTTTTTTTGCGACTGTCCAGAGTATAAATGGTTAATTCATTTGATTGTATAATTGCCAGTAATGAGTCCATGCCTCTTCTACTGACGCCCCTGAGTCAATTATTCAGTTTTCAGCCGATACTACAGAGTTGATCGCCTTCATATCTGCGTTCCATATGTAAGGACGTGTCAGCGCAACTGCATGACAGGCTATCTCAGCCATGAGCTTGAGTAAGATGACCACATGACCACTTCTCCCTAGAGGTGGGAGGAAGGTTACTTGACAGTCATCATCACCGTGCGTGAAGACTTAGTCCAAGAGAGACGAGTTTTTTAGGTCACCTCCAATGTTCTGGAATAAAGCTAGGGTGATTGTGATTTCTAACAGCTTGTAATCAAACGATGTTTTTGATGGCCCTACTTCTAAGTTTCCGCAATTTATATACGGTGCGTCAAATTCACCTACTATGGGGCCTTTACAACTGTTTGACCAGGATTTAAGTTTACTTAGGAGAAGCGCACCAGTTAATATGTCACTGATTTGTGTACCACTGTCCCAACAGCTCATATGGTTAAGGCGCTTTTTGTGTACAGGACAACCCAGCTACCCCAACAGTTTAGTCTATCAGCCCTACAGAGTAAGAAAAATGTAATTGAATTTCAGCTCCATACTCTTCTAACATTAACCATATCTCTGAAACGGTAATGGCACCAGGAGTTTCTGTGTTCACCACGCTTTTGAGCTCCACCATTTTATTTAGCAGGCTGTGAGCATTTTTTAGCATACCTTTAATTACGTGAAGAACTTTGCCGTACCACCCATAGTGGTTTGATGATCGTTTCGCTCCGAACGTTTACAATGTACAAACACTTAATTATAGGGTTTTTACACCGTTTCGACAGCGCTCATTTATTTCTACCTCTGACGATCGTCTCAATATGACCAGCCAGGCTGAGATCCTCACAGGCATATATTCGGGATCCAGTCAGTTTGCGTCCCTTTCTTCATCATAAGCAACTTTTCTGTGTACTTTTATAATCCACTTTTCGTCCTATTCTATGAGCTTAATAATGCTAACTCGTTCTACTATTTCTGGAATTAGATTGCTTATCAAGGACTTAATGTGACCTAGATCGTGTTCAAATACAGCCTTCGGTTCCTCTTGGAAGACTTTCTTAACTTATGAAAAATGACTGACCGCCCAGCGAAATCCGTCTTGTTAAGCTGTGAAGTTCTGTTTTCTGAAATCTCATCCTTGTAGTCCAATGTGGCGTCATACGTGCGGGTCTCACTCTGTTTCTTTAATTTTCTGGATGTAACCGTAAGCTAATGATTAGCCTTGATCAAATCATCTATACTGCTCAGGCTTTGTTCCTGCATAGTCTGTTTTTCGTTGATATGAGAATTCAGAGCTGAAACTGTCGGCTCACATATCTTAGAGCTCCAAATAATTTGTATCTTCTTAGCGTGCTTTTTTTTCCTAGTAACGATGCCTACATCTGTGTATTTGTTATCCGCTACGTTATGGAGGTCCCCCTGGATGGGTTCATTTACATGCAAAGCTGGACTTATATTAACACTCCGCCTCTTAAACTGACATCTACTCATCTGCTGTTGGCTGTTTATCTGAGGGTGTTTTCCTAGCTATGTTCAGCAGTTCAATCACCTCAAGAATCAGCAGAATTTGTAGAGCAGCACGCTTTGCACAGCTAACGCGATATTGGCTTACAACACCGTTTACATGCAGCCGGTGTGAGTTCGGTGAACACATTGTGATACCATTTGTTGAAGTAGTCACAGTGCATTCCATGCTTTACCTGAACACAAAACGCCGAGACTTTTATGTTACTGTAACTGAAAGACCTGACTTAAATAAACATAAAAGAAGCGTTTACACTTTAGGATATAGTCGACGATTATTGACTGACTGGTTGATTAGGTGGTTGGAGTCAAATATTAGAAAGCCACAGACATATGTTCATGCTATTTGGGACTTTTCAACTAATCATGTCCGTAATATTGGTCGAATAGATACTTTCCAATGTATAAGTGCTAAAATGTTTAAAACTGATAAATATGGGAATAATAAGGAATAGGGACCATAATTTATATATTTCAAGAAACCTGATGATTCACCACGCCTAAAAAAGATCAGCTCAGTATTTAAGTATTTAGCAATATGGGCTACCTAAATCCCAACCAAAACTACCCTTCTCAGCTTCCCATGAGATAAATTATTTATTAGTATTAATTGTATCCTGATTGGCTTGAAACCGGCTTCACATTTTTATGATCGTTTTTAGCGTCTTCAAAGGAGTTATCAAACTATTTTTACTAAGAAAATGTCCAATATTACATTCTCTTATTCTTTTAGACATAGATAGGAAGGAATTTTTATTTGAAAATCCTGTTAATGATATACCTATGGACGTAAGACGAGTGAAACTGATCAGCCAATCAGAATGGAAACGTTTAAAAAACAAACTGGATAGTAATTTGAATGAAACTTCTAGAATAGAAGAGAAGTTACAGATTGAAAAAATTAAAACACAGTCAAGAGAAATGGTAAAAAAATGGACAAATACACTTTTGGTATGCTCATTTGTTTATTTTAGTAGGCATTTTGTTTCTTATCACTTAAGTATATTGAAAAGGATAATGGTGAAGCGTATTTTATCATCACACTGAGATTGATTTTGTGACTAGTAAATGTTTTGTGGTCAGACTAAATTCTATACTTTGTGCACACTAATGCTGGAGATATACGCATTTTGGCCTAATATAACGAGTGAAATTGTAATGAGGTGAATGTGGCTAAAATTTTATTGGTTGGTTTGTTCTGGAGCGCGATCGTTTTCTCGTGCGTGACCTATTTGGTGACCATCTTTGTAGTCTGTCGTCCTACTTAAAATTCGCCAACATATAGGATGAAACATCTATCTCTTTCTGTAGCGTATCGACCCTGTGACCTCACGTTGTGTTATATAATTGAGGACTCGTTTGCTTGGTTCTCTCGCATATTCTATCGGCTATTTTTGCAATATTGTCTATATTCAACTGCTAGGATCTTTTGTACATCATAGTGAACTAAAGTTGGTGGTTAGCGACCCTAAAAGGCGGAATAAAAGGATTAAGGGACCTTACAGACGGCGTTTGGAATGGAACTAGCGTATCGTTATATGACGACACGTTTATAAATAGTGAATAGTGTACGTAAAAACGATGTATATGTAAAGGAAAGAAGTCAATAAACGCAAATGAGTATAACAACTGATGCAATGTTATAGCACAGAAAAGATCTACTGAACTACACCAGTGTATCATATGTGTCTATAATGTTCTGTATTCCACTGCTAGCCACCATTCTTCTCTGCTTATAAATAGTAGTGAGTTTAGTTTCCATAACCCTTATTCTTCTCGTTTCAAAAGTCATCTCAGTAGGGCGCAATCTACTTGTTTCTTAAGTTAAACTATCCATATCTTAATTTGTCTGGTTCATTATTAGTTTTAAACTCTGAATGTTTCATCAAAATACGTTAAGAAAAAGTGTCGTACTATATCCATAATGAGTTTTAGTCCTATGCTTCGTATATTACTCGTCCTGATAACCATTATTATGTAACTCTAAATGGTAAAAATTTCCAGAGGACATTAGGAAGCGTTGACTGCAAATTATTGTTATACAGTACAGATCCCATTGCCACAAGCACACGAAGCGAACACGAATAGGAACGTGAACGAGAGTGAAGTAATAGGATCGAAGATTCTTATATATATAGGTTTAAGCAACTAGTAATTAATCTAGTAAGACGGATGTGTATGTGGTGTAACATTCTCATACAAACATGACAATAATACAAAATTATAAACAAATTGTTACTGCTCCAACGACACTATCTATTAAATAAGTTAGTTGGACTTACTTAAGCCCTTTGCCCTTAGTTGAACATCAGCCACCGACTAAGAAGAATTATTCTTTCATGATGTGGGCTACCGGGTGCTGACCACCGCCCTCGTACCTCTAATACGTTTCAGAGTTTATGAATAGATGCTTACTTTTGTCTAACATTATGTGTAGGACTTAATTTGTCCTACAGATATTTTACTAGAACTGTAAACACGATAATGATGACCCCAGAGTCTATGTGAAAGCTATAATCAGAACAAGTGTTGTTATTAAGTAAAATAACAGGGGTCTGCTTCTTTGTTCTTTGTAACAAACTTACTCTAGTTGCGTAATCTTGAAAAAATTTTTCTTCCATTTGAATCAGTTTATTTTCATTGGTTATCGCTTCAATTTCTGCTTTGCGTTCTTTCTTGGCTAGTACTCGTTTTACCATCTGTGTCGCATTTCATAATGAGTAAACATTAATGTATAATTAATTGATAACATTATGTTACTACTTACTTTGGAAAATAAACTCCGCCCGGAGTCCCTCCGGGGGCTACTGCCGGTCCCAAGCCCGGATAAAGGAGGAGGGTTGGGCATGGGGTTAGCGTCCCCAACCCGTAGAAAACTAACTCGCTAAAAATACGCTAACCAGAAAAAATTATTCAAACCTTGAAAATAAGTAGTATGAGTTATTAATACAGCGTGTTATAAGTTTTGGTGTTTATTCCAAAATATTAAATCATTAAGTAGTTTAAAATTTTTACTTCTATTAGTATTCTTGGTTTTTGAACAAAATATGCACGGATAACCTCAGTATGAAAAAAGTGATTTTTTAATGAATTACTCAGACCAAGTGTTCAGTACTACGATTGGGAACTGAAATCGATGTTAAATATTCCTAGTAAACAAGCAATAGAAGCGTTCACGATTAAGCAGAGAGTTCATCTTTGGAAAAATAAGTTTAGTACAGCTGGTAATTAATGAGAAATCATTATGAAGCTAAAAATACGATAATCAACCTCAAAATAATAAACAATTGTAATTTGACTGAAATGACACATTACCTACTGATTCACACCTGTCACTCCTAGTGGAACATCGGCCACCAACAAGGAATATCTAAACAAACTTGACCTGGTCTCTCCTTCCCTGTTGTTTCCAGTCACTATTCATTCTTCTGATGTCTGCTTCCAATTCTCTGTGCAATGTGTTCTTTATTCTTTCACTTTGCAGTCTGTCTTCACGATTCCAAGTTGGCGCTTGCCTCGTGATGCAGTTTGACGATTTTTGCAATTTATGAGGTATCTACCTCCAATGTCTTCCTAATTTCATTCTTATTTGGAAGTCGTTTTGTTCCTCCTCCTTCTTTGTTTTGAAGAATGTTGTGATGGTTCTGGATCCATGAGATTCCCATCCTATAAGTGCTTTAAGTGCTTCTTTGGACTGTATCGGTGCAACTCACAGAGTGTGCGGAGCATTTTCTTCTTCGTGACCAGAGCACGGCAGCATCTCTCTCGTATCTAACCTTTTTTATCTAGCTTTGATTCAATAGGTTTTACTGATTCCGAGATCCGCCAAGTTGTATCTCCTTGTTTCCGTAACTATTTGACCAGTCCTTCCGATCTCCCACATTGTCCGAACATCCTATGTATCTATATTAACTGTTGCACTGTTTGTTAGAAGGGGAATCTGCTAGGTTTGAAGCGATTACGAGTTCACTTAGACTGCGAACGGAACAAAGACTTGCGACCAAAGATCAAATAACTAGCTGTTCTATTGCGTCCTAGCCCCGCTAACTAGAAAGAGAAGTCAAAGTCCGAACGGGGAAGTATATTCCGCAAAATCCCAGAAGCACGAGCGATCACAACAGACACAGATCAAAGCGTAAATATACAGTACAAAACCGTCCTCAACAAGCGTTACAAAATAGCATACTAAAAGACACAACGGACCAATAGCGTTTAAAATTCTCACTGGTGGGAAACACGACATGAAGGTGAAAAGAGAGCTTTTGGCGCGGAAACAAACAAATTCAAATCTTCTAAATAAAATTACAAAATTAGGTCTTTTCCCAGTGAGTTCTGGTGACCTAACGTTCCCAAGAGAATCGGCCTCGTGACTTCCGAAGAATCTCGGCTCTCACCATGAGGCGTCATAATTCCTCTAAAAGAAGGTCCTTCAAATCCCAGGACAGAGTTTGAATGGTTTAAATGATTTCTTTCTGAATGGTGTTTTTTAGTAGGGTTGTTTTCTACGCGATGAGGTTGCTGACCCCATGCCCAACCCTCCTCCTTTACCGGTGCTTGGGACCTTTAGCAACCCTATAAGACCTACAATGGGAGTTAATTTAATTGAAAGGCTTACCAAAATCAAATGTATAGAAGCACAACTTTAAGCGAGTTGCTATAGATCAATCTTTTCAAAATTACAGGAATATTTTAATTTCTCCCTCATAATTTGATTTTTATTCCCGTTTTTTCTAAAAAACTAATTAATCTAATAAAATAATCAGGGATCAAGAGAAAAGAAGCTTGAAGATCGTTCTAATCGTTTGGCCGATGAGGAAAAAGGTAGAATGGCCATCGATCGTAAAGAGGAGAAATTCCAAGTGGAACAAAGAAAGAAAGCTGTCGATAAAGCGAAGCAGCAATTATATTACGAAACGGATCGTGTTCGATCATTACATGTAAATCCATATTATAACGTAATAATCCTAATAATGATTATCGTAATATCAAAACTAAAATTCATGAGCGAAATTACGCAACTCTTAAAGTAAATGTGAGAACGTTTTACCAGATCCCAGTGATTAGTTTGTAATAGAGAAAATAACAACAAACAAAACATCAGTTTTTTGTTAACATTTCAACGTTCTTGTGGTTTACATTCAAACGAAGCAACGCTGTTGATTTTCATATATTAGGCTAAAATGTATTCCTCCACTAATACCCTTATATTGATGAAGAGAATTATTAAGTCATGTCTTTATTGCTTTTATGGACTAATCCTAATGATAATGCTAAACTTTAATTATCATCCTAACTAGCTACATTTCTGTTATATTCATTATCTTTATACTCGATAACCGAGGACAAATGAATTAAGTGCCAGAATACAAATGTTCCTTAATGCATATTTAAGTAATAGAATTAACCGGCATATACGTTATCTTAAACAAACATAGTCTAATAGGAGTGAGTGGACACAACTGGATTGAAATAATAGTAGTATTGGAATAACACAAAAACTGAACCTATTTGTGATTGAATTAGATTTATGTTAACATTGGCACTTGGAATGGAGATAACACTGAAAATAGGATATCCAACAATCGTATTGTTGTAAGATAAATCCAATACTGCATTAGACTGATTCAGTTTGTATTGTATTGAAACGAATTCAAACTGTCCAGAATGTTAATCAGTCAGTATGCCTGAAATGTTCATGCGTCAATATAATAGTGAAATATGATTGATCTATAAACAGATAGATAGACAGACAGACAACCAAGCAAATGAATATTGGAGGGATTCATGTGTAAGGCATTCTGATTAATCACAGCTGAGCACAAGTTAACCGATAAAGTTGCATTCAACAGTCAGATATCGTCTTCCAAAGTGAGTGTACGATATTTGCATTTAACGTGTCTATTAAATATCATCATTTCTTCATCGTAAACTCAGAATGGTTTTGAAAAATAACCGGCTTCCTGTTTTTACGTTGTTATATTTTCGTCAAAATTAGTATGCATGCGATCGACAGAGTAACAGCTTGTTTGAACCATTTACCATGATCTTGAAGTCACATTTTCTTATCTTACTTTCTTATCCCCATACTTTGGCCCAGCCATATTAGTGGTTATCAGAAATTGTTTGAAATCATCTCCGTACTTATTAATTTCATTGACTCATTTCGCACTATTTTTAAGATTTTGTTTTCCTGTGCCTATTTGTTGTTATGGCTTCTGTCTATAGTCAGGCTTAAACCTAACAGAAACTTTGAAAGAACGTGATATGCAACTGAGATTTAAACATTTCAAAAATAAATCAGAAGTGAACAAAGAAAAAATATATCTCGAAACGATGCGGAAAAGTATTGAAGGAGGTAAATTTTAAAAACAATACATAAATAGAGTGAAAATATTTATATATTTATTTTTCATAGTTTATATAGCTGACTGATCTTCATTAGAACACCACTGTGAACCAGGAAAACTAGACAGCTATTTCGTCCTAGTACGACAGTGTGTTGCGGACCTCTAAAAGAACTCTATGAAGATGTGACAATATGCAAGAAAAATAATAATATACCAAAACAGATATTGATACCATAAACCGGAATACCTATATATAGATAAAAAACGATGGAACGATAACACTTGAAACAATATTGTAAATTGAATGACAAAATAGTACCAACAGTTTTGTGATGAATGTTACTTCTAAGCTCCTGAGTAACCACCACAAATAGATTCCACTCGATTATCAAATGCTCTTTTGCACTAAGATGGTGGCTGGGGTTAGTCAACAAGAAATCCTGGATCTAGGTTTCGTGCTACTTGGCACTTGTCAGCAAGGTGTATCTGTAATCTTGAGGGAACTGGTGCTTCCTGACGGATTTGACCTCATGTCACACAGCTTCACAGTCAGAGACGTTATCACTGGGCTATCCAGGCTGTGACTGACCTCTTGTTGGACTGAGATGCATTTACATTGTAACTTAGTCGATAGGATTCGATCTGCACTAAGAAGGACCTGACATACATGACATTGATCACCCAGTGATCAATCAATCGTAAATGCTCTTCTGCACTTTTGGCACAGACAGTTCAGAAAATAATATAAATCTGATGGCGTTACTTGGTAATAATCCAGAACAATAGTTCCAAGTAGTGTAGAGCGGTCTAAAAACGATATTACGATTTTATAATCAAATGAGATAAAATGGAGCTGTTAAGATTTTTAAATACACTTTTGCTTAACCACACTGAGAGGTGCTCACGAGCCCGAATATACAAATTTCTAGAACATTTGCCAATATAACTTGCTCTACAGAAGCAGTTCAATTAATAGATACAGAAAGAAGTGGCTAGTCTAGGTAATTTATCTTTCAACCTTGGAGGGATTATTGGACATGTGGAAAACATTAATTGTAGTTTACCTACATTACAAAGCGTTGCGTCCAAGCACGATTTCCAGGTTTGTACACCGGTCTATTAGTTTGTTGGTCGTATACATCTTTCTGGTGTTTATTGGGATTCGGTGTGTTAGTATTTACTGTGTGGTACACATCTGCGAGATGATTTCGAAGATTATGGATGTACGGTAATTGTTCCTGAGTTTCACACAGTAAATAGGATATATGTATCTCAACAGGTAGATAGATTCGTCCCCATAATTTCTTAGTTTTGCTCTTTTATAATACAAAAGGAACGTGACTAAGACACTTCATTATAGAATCAAGACCATATGCTCTCTAGACACGGTCGAAGATGAAACCAAGTTATTATACACGACCCTGAAGGAAAATGGATGTAGGGAGCAATTTCCTACAGGTTTAATTCTGAGCTATTCTCTAGACCGTCGAATACAGAGTCTTGGTTTGGCCAAAGTCAGAACAAGCAAGCTATGTGGCTAGATAAACTTTATCTGTTTCTAAAACATAAGTTAACATCGTTAGTGTACAAACAAACTGTACGGTCTATTAATAAAGGGAAAAAAACAGACAAATAACATACCAAACAGTAGCCAGAGTATAGGAAAAATGAGTCAACAAGCAAATATTGTTTTACAATGAACATTAAACTGTGATTGGTTAATAAAGGGATACGTCGTACAATGTCAAAAAGAGTTAATGTAGTGGTGGGCGTTTCCCTTTATTATTGGTGGGTTCGTCTATCGATCACATTTTACAATGAATATCCTGTGAAATTTGTAAATAAAAACAGCCAATAAACAGAGCATAAGGAATACCTAACTGTGAACAAATAGCCTCTGTATATACGCTTACAATTCAGAGGCGATGCACCAAATGAAACGCTGAAACTGAAGTTAAGCAGATCAATTGAAAGAACTTTTAGTGCAGGTAAACTACAATTAATGTTTTCCACATGTCCAATAATCCCTCCAAGGTTGAAAGATAAATTACCTAGACTAGCCACTTCTTTCTGTACCTATTAATTCAACTGCTTCTGTAGAGCAAGTTATATTGGCAGATGTTCTAGGAACTTGTATATTCGGGCCCGTGAGCACCTCTCAGTGTGGTTAAGCAAAGGTGTAGTTAAAACTGTTGACAACTCCATTTTAGCTCATTTAATTCAAACAGGACATACAGTTAACATGGAGCAATCTTTCACTTTTATCATCTTTGATCATAGATCGTGGCCAACAAATTAGAAAAGTTAATGACGTTGGTAGTACTTATTCGAACATTAAAAGTAGGGTAGTTATCGATTAACCAATTAATTATGCCCGCTCATAAATGATACAAATAAATCATAGTTATTGAACATACATGTGATCACACGTAGGATGTATTTTTGTGGCTATAAAATTCATTAAATATACATTTCACTATATGTGCATCAACGATCCCACCGGGGATCAAGTCTAGCGCCCTCACTTTGGCGTGCAAGACCGTACGTCTCTGATGGCGCAGTCATGGACGAGAAAGCTGTTCGTTTCTTCCTGGATTTTAGTGGTGCTCTAAGATCAGTTAGTAGTCTAAAATATAAAAATGTAACAATCATGACGAAACTTCTATACTGCTACGTATCTATTATTTGACTTCGATAATATGTATAGTTCAATGTTCACAAGAGTATCTGGATTCCAGTGCCTAGCCCCAGTTCATCTATTCTATATAAAACTTTGACATAAATGAGGATATCTAGATAATCCTCATAGAACAAACGCATATCCCAACGAAAACTAATTAACATTCAGTCAAAAATATAAACAGCGGGATCGCTTAAACATTTTCTACTAATGATGCTAATAGTATAACTGTTGGAAAATTCGCTAAATTTGTTTAAGGAAATATGAGACGAGTTTAGTAGTATTTATAGTGTTCGGTATACTGAAAGACGTGTATTTCTGGGATTGTTGTTTAAAAATAATGTTAGAATATACTGATATTCACCGCACATAGCAACAAAATATTTAACTGTATGCTTGATTGAATAATAATTATTATTCAGTCTAAATCATTAAAATAGTATTTTCACTCGATTCCGTTAGGTTGAGGTTGTCTCCAATGTTTTCAATGTGGTACCTAGTACTTTTGGTTATTCTGTTTATTTAGTGAATGAGTGACGCATGTTTAACTCTTAATAAAGATTACCCTAACCTCAGTACTATTCGTTTTACTTATATGCATAATATATTGAAAAAGATATATTCAATCAGTGTTATAAAAAGGCATTATTTGACTCTACATTAAATATAGAGTGCATCTTCTTTCACTCTGAATGGTAAATTGTATTTGTTCATCAAACCTTTGTCAACGCTAGTGATTACACAAATACACGTTTATATACGATAATCTATTAACACTGACAAACAAGTCTTCTAGAATGATAGATATAACTGACATCAACTAACATTATCCTTCATTACAGCTTTTCATTAGAGAAGTACAAATGTAAAAAGGATCACAAATGTTACTGATAGCGTACATAAAAACTTTATCTACTCTACTGTCTGACGACATTAGCAGTTAGTCAATCAATCAATCAAATGCAACGTAGAATCTGGGACGTGTACTTAGGTTCAAGTTACCATATCCCGTTAACACAGCAAGATAAGATCATCAAAATAAATCCCAGAGTGGTTGTGGCAGTAATAGTATTACTCGTAATGGAAAAGATGGAAGGCATGGAAGATGCAATTCGAAAAGAAAACTTAAACTACTGAGACAGGAAATTCATGAGAAATTTAGAAAATTTGGGTTAAAGGGAAGATAAATAATAGATGCACCTGCGCCAAAGCAAACAATTTCGGGTCATGTTACCCAAATTTCGAACCATTGGTTATGATAATCACGCGAAACTCAACCAGTTTATCTGCGCCTACCTGCATGGCTCAGTTAGTAGTCAATATCTTAACGGACAGTTGTTATGTCTTGGTTTCACTCCCCTAAACTTTCTTCTAGCCTACTCCTACATCAGCTATCATCACTCCTCGAGGTATTCGGTGGATGGGCATACGTGATACATGTCCTAACCATCTTAGTTTATAAGGATTCACTACCTCGTCAACCGATTGGCCATACTTACCTAGTACTCTACGTATAACCTCAGAATGACGACTATATATAATGACTAAATGATGTATCGGGTGATAGTGAGTAGTAATTGTTTAATGAGCAAACATAATGACATATGGGAATGCTAAATATATGAGACTACATCATATTATAAGTTCATCCTACTCGAAATTCACTCTATGCTGACTATTTGTGCCTTGTGTCAATAAACTAATGTTCTGGTCTACAAGTGATTCTTAATAAATATCACTTACTCAGTGTCCTGGTGGTTTGATAGATGGACGATAGAAAGTGACAAACTATCGTGTATTTAGAGAGCATTTAGTTAACAGGTCTTCTAGAAGGCTATAGAAAATATCTAATTTGCTGTTTTTCATTTTAAATTTAGACGCTAAACAGCAAAAAGTGATGATTACATAAGAATTCACTTTGAACTTAGCTATTCTCTCATATGTAACTTAAACTTTTAATATTGTTTTGTATCTATACTAAAATTATGTATGAACTAAAAATATGGAGCAGTTGTAACCTATTTCTCCAATCCTGAAGACAGTTATAGTCATTTTCTAAGTGATTGTCTCCCCTTTCACTTCGTCGTGTCTGTGGTAATACGGTTGAAGCGTTGTAGTTGTGGAGCAATAGTAGATATACGATCCATGTAATTAGGATATTTTTAATTCAAGTTACAATATACTAAATGGGAACACTGTAGGTTTTAAATTCTTTTGCTTAAAATTCACATGTAAAACGAAAGTTCACTAACTTTAAGAATAATCTACAATACAGTCAATACTGGCGATGTTTTGAGTAACTTTGTAGTACTAGTAGAGTGTATTGGTAGACTGGGATAAAGCTGGTGACAGCGTAACCAAAATGTGGCATTAATCCATTAAGTTATCAACTGTTAGTCTGAGCCAAGTAAATGCGGTCCACATAATAAAAACTATCAGTAATTATAAACTTTTGGTAACTCGGCTCACAGTCGTTTGCAACGGCACAGATGCATTCACTCTTTATCTTCCTCTCGGTCCTGAAATCCACTATTTCATCATATTTACCTTTTCCTTTTGTCTTTCTGAACCATATTCTCAATGTTTAATCTTTCTGAACGTTTTTGCAGTTTCTGTGCTATTCATCTTGTTAATCTAATCTCATCGTGCTAATGTGGTAATCAACTTCGGCCAAATCACGTATGTCCCAGGCTCTATATTGATCTCGACTGACCGTATATTTAAATGCCATTTAACATCAGATAACGCAGGTAATGTATGGTCTAAAAGACCGATAAACCCAAGCAACATTCTTACCTGTTTCCTAACCTATTAATCAGAACTCTAGGAAAATCACCTAAGGACATTATTTATTGTTCCATTTTATTCAGGCATAAAAACTCATGATAATATACAGATATTACCTGACTGTAACATAACGTAACTAATAAATCCCACTGGTACAAGGCTGAGTAACAGACTTATTATTAAATTACTGTAGTTTGTAATCGACAAAAGCTGCTTTATTAGCTAATAAATCACGTAAATGCTTCCAGTGAAAAAAAATTGCAATACCGCAAACCAATTATTTAAGAAATTTGCAATGAGAAGGAGTGACTATTGGAGTTCAGCTGTGTTAATGATGAAGATAATGAGAGATGACCATACAATATCGCAAATTGATTGAAGTTAGAGCCGTAAACTATAGGATTCTAACTCAATAGTCTAAAGTTTTAGCTTTCTCTGCGATACCTGAAATGCCTGGGTCCGATACCTGGCGAGATCATGAATGAAGACTTCCAAGGAGTCCGATTATGGAAAAATCGGTTTTTTAGTATTTCCTGGTTTCCAATTGTTGTTTAACTTGAGTCTATTAATTGTCTCATTAATACTTAACAATTCCCACAATTCATCTTATTCTGAAAAATATACCTACTGGATCTTCAGAGAATAACTTTCCAAATTACATGTTTTCGCTTATTCGCTCCATGGTAACAACGTTCTTTTATTTTTCAATAATATCTTTTATTCCCACAAATCTATTTTGCTACTGCAAATCTGAATACGCGGTTCCTAACGCTAAATGCTTCCGCTTTCTACTTAGCTATAAAGAAAGAACTAGACGAAGCTGAAAGAAGACATGAGAAAAATTTATTAAATGCTCAAGAATTAATAGCACAGTAAATGATTTTCATTGCTATTATTATTATTTGATATATAATATCTATTAATTCTTATCGAAGCTTCTGACTACACGATCACGTAATGCGTAAAATCTAGCAATCCAAAATGAGAAAATATTCTGTAATACAGTAGTATTATTGCGAAAATATATGAGATGAATTTACAAACCTATCTACAGTGTTTATCATGTCAGTGTTCAATCAAAGCAAGGTACTTCCTGAAGTTGACATGTAAAGGTTACTTACAATACCATACGTAACAATTGACAGGTGTTTCGAAATTATGCCAGTAAGCAACATTGAGACGAGAACGAATGGTATCAAAATGTAAACGTATTGCAATAAAACAAACGTTTAACGAGTGTAGTAAGATTGATAATAATTGTCGCTAGTATTACTAATATACAGTTACATTATAAATATGTTGAATGTTACCTGTTTACATAAATACATAGTAATCCCACACAAAATCAGATTGGAACTGCACATTATATGCTCAATAGATATTATTATTGAACTGACTACTGAATATTAGTTAGACGGGCCAATATACAAACGTTCTTAGCTTTGTTCCTCTGTAGTACAAAAGGAACGTGACTAAAACGCTTCACTATAGAATCAAGACCATATGCTCTCTAGATACGGTCGAAGATGAAACCAAGGTATTATACACGACCCTGAAAGAAAATGGATATCCTGAGAAATTTGTAAATAAAAACAGCCAATAAACAGAGCATAAGGAATACCTAACTGTGAACAAATAGCCTCTGTATATACGCTTACAATTCAGAGGCGATGCACCAAATGAAACGCTGAAACTGAAGTTAAGCAGATCAATTGAAAGAACTTTTAGTGCAGGTAAACTACAATTAATGTTTTCCACATGTCCAATAATCCCTCCAAGGTTGAAAGATAAATTACCTAGACTAGCCACTTCTTTCTGTACCTATTAATTCAACTGCTTCTGTAGAGCAAGTTATATTGGCAGATGTTCTAGGAACTTGTATATTCGGGCCCGTGAGCACCTCTCAGTGTGGTTAAGCAAAGGTGTAGTTAAAACTGTTGACAACTCCATTTTAGCTCATTTAATTCAAACAGGACATACAGTTAACATGGAGCAATCTTTCGCAGTAATATGTCGTGTTAACAGCAGTCTAACTGATTACGTCAGACTGAGAATCCTGCAAGCGGCTGAAGCAATTACTATTCGGATCAAAAAGCCAGAGCTTTGAATCCGAAAGGAATATGTTCAGCCACTCCTTTCACCCTGGCCGATATCGGGGCAAACGAGTTAATAATTAATTTTATAATATGGTGACGTAATTTGATTAATGTTCATTTTTATGTCCCAGACTTATTATTATTATCTTTATCATTGTTATTATTTTTATTACACTTGATAACTTTTTGAGGATTATAATCAGCATCCACCCCATTCTACTACATCTGACCTAATTCATTTTATTCTACATATTGCGTAATTTATGATTTTTATTACATTATTTTCTCTCTCATCCCATGTTGACCATATTTGTGCTGACTATTTAGATTAGATGGTGGTTGGAGATAGTCAACAGGAAACCCTGGACCCGGGTTTCGTGCTACTTGGCACTCGTCAGCAAGGTGTACCTGTAATCTTGAGGGAACTGGTGCTCCCTGGCGGATTCGATCTCGTGTCACCCAGCTTCGGATAGCTCAGTGGTAACGTCTCAATATATAGTGCCCGCAGTGTCGAGTCACCTAGACTGGTGGCCACATTGCAACATGATCGGTAGTATTCGATGTGCACTAATAAGGACTAGACACGCATGACATTGATCACCACCGAGTGATCAATCAATTATGATGCTGACTATTTATTTCACAATTTCATTTTGCTTATAAGCTGATTCAAGTTAACACATCATATTAGTCAACCCCAAGATTAACGATTTGATTTTATATAACAAACAATCCTTTATTCAAAAACATGGATTTTATGGATTATTAATTTGAAATATATATATATATATATATATATATATATATATATATATATATATATATATATATTTCGAATCATCATTTTCGTCTCATGCGATTATTTGGGTGTATTATACTACTAACTAATACACAATTATTTGAACGAAGAATATTCTTTAAAGAGGAAGAATGTATTTGTAAAATCTCAGCGAAAGAATTTAAATCAAACGTTTCGCCTGGCAATCTGGTCCAAGTTTTTTCAAGGAAACATATATATAGATACATTCTTACTCTTTAGTGTCTCACATTAACTCGGCGCCCAAATACTGTGAAACTATTCGATCAAATTTAGACGAAAGTTCTTATTTAGAAGAATATTCTTTTCAATAATTTCTCATCAGGTTCTACAATTATAAATCCAGATTAATAATCCATAAAACTCATGTTTTTGAATGAAGGATTGTTTGTTATATAAAATCAAATCGTTATTCTTGGAGTTGACTAATATGTTGTGTTAACTTGAATCAGTTTACAAGCGAAATGAAATTGTGGAATAAATAGTCAGCATAAATATGGTCAACATGGGGTGAGAGAGAAAATAATGTAATAAAAACCATAAATTACGCAATATGTAGAATAAAATGAATTAGGTCAGATGTAGTAGAATGGGGTGGATGCTGATCATATTCCTCAAAAAGTTATCAAGTGTAATAATAATAATAACAATGATAATATATACGAAGGACTGACTATAGTTGTTTGGCTCTACCTAAAAACTCTTCGTCTGTTCAAGAACATAGCCTCTTCAGGGATAGAAATCAAAACCATTTAAATCTCCTGGTGAGTATGATATGATTTAGTCTCTTAATCGAAATACAATGATGATGAGTTCTATTTAAACTTACACTATCAACTAATGCTCCTTTTCTTTCCTGAACAAAATTATAACAAGACATCCTTTTTCATTCCCTAAGGTGGGTAGTTGTCTCTTGACACGGTTGGACTCTACTGGTAATAGCTTTTCATCATAAACTCCAGGAACCCCATCTCATGATGGAAGGTCCTGAGTTCATTCCATGGACGCGCGGTCGTACGTGCGCACTGTCAAGAGATCAATATCAGGCTGAGACGGCTGTCCACTGATTCCTAATTTCCAGTGGTTGTTTCACTAACGTCAATTCGTGATTTAAGCTATGAGAATTATGCAATTTTTATCCCGTATTAACCCTGTTTTTGTTAATGTTGGTCATTATTTTATTCACAAGAATAAAAGAACATGATGAACAGAAAAAACGTCGTAAAGAACAAATATCAGCTGAAGGCGAAGCGTTGAGAAAGAATGCAACAATTGATTTATTAGAACGTGAGAAGCTCGATCAAATCTATCGTGATCAGATGAGAAAACTAGCAAAAGAATTTCAAGACCAAATTAATGGTCATATACAAATGAAAGAGATTGAAAAATTATGTGATGAAGTGCGAAAATTCTATTGATCAACTGTTATGCTTTTTCACTAAATTTTGGATATATTACTTATAAATACATAATCTAGGTATAGACCGTACTGGAAAATCAAAAATGTGAGGATATAAGTAGTTCATAACCAGTGTCCTAAAGTAATCGGTAATGTGTCTTAATTGTAGTGATAGCACCAACGTTAGGGCCCAGGCACATTCAATTGGTAAATCGTGGATAAGACGATCACACTTCTCTAATAGCGTGTATATTTAATTTAAAACATAGAACTTATTTGCATAATTAAATAAAATCAAACTGCTTATCTCTTGTAGGAGTAGGTAGAAATCTTGTGTAGATGAAATTGAAACATGGAATCACTTCATGAAGTCACTAACCGTTGGTCTAAGCCGTGTAGGTAGGTGAAGAATAACATAATTAGTGTCAGCATGGCTGTATTAATGATTGAAAAAACTAAGTGATATGATTTGGGATCGGGGTAGATGCATTCAGTCATCGTCTTTGCTTTAGTTTTAAATTTTGAAATCGTCCTACACTTTTTATCTAATCAATGTATTCTTTGTTTTCCAATAATATTATTTATCCCTGACGCTTTTTACTACAACTGTGATATCTGCTACCTATCCTAACAGATAGTAGTAGTAGTTGTAGTAGTAGTAGTAGTTGTTGTTGTTGTAGTAATTGTAGTAGTAGTAGTTGTAGTAGTTGTAGTAGTAGTAGTAGTAGTACCAATCAAAAGTGTAACACCTGGGAGCAGAAGATTGCAGTGAAGAGAACAGGTAGAAAATATGAAAGGAAACGAAATAACAACATAATTAGAGAAACGACAGAGCATGTAAAGGACGAAGCAAAGATGTGCAATTGGTGTATTTAATGTGTAACTTCCATATTTAACCAAGCCACCGTGTGATATTGCATCAGATAATAAATTGGTTTTCCCCATCTGAGTTTTTGTTCACTATACAGCCGCCACCATTTATAGTGTTACTACATTTACTGCCCTAATATCTATTTATCTCAAAATACTGGCATGGTGAGGCAACGTTCACTAATGCACATGCGTGCGCAAGTTTTTACGTTGCTTATGACTAGTTGACTGATTGATTTGCCCGACTCTTTAGAGTCTGTATTCGTTACAAAATTTGGAAACTAGTTAACATCCATTGTTTATAAATTGAATCTAATTTTTTAAATATTTCCAAATATCTAACAGTAGGAAAAATCTATCAAGACGCTTTATTACTTCGTTTAGAGACTGTATCACATTCTTTGATATATTCTGATCACCACGTAATAAACAAAAACTTCTGTTATCACGTAAACTTTGTCGTTTTAGTTAACAAGCTTCTCATAGGAAAAAAGAAATAGAGACTAGCAGAAGTGATTTGCAAGAGCAATGTAATGCATGCCCAATAAAAAGAGTCATCAGTGATAGTATGTCAAATAGTTTTAAGAAGACGAGAAAATATATGATAATGTGAACACTAATGACTCCTATTACTTGGCGCCTCAAAGTACTGATTTATTTATTTATTTAAACACATAAACATTAGTACAAGGATGCACCAAATAGATATGCGCCACATAAGTCATTCAATTTGTGTGAGATCTGGGATACTGCTCGGGTGCCCAAACCGAAGCAGAGTACTGATTTCTAGTAAATCGTAAACCGTAATGGAACTCGTTCTCGAATTTTACCGAGATCAAAAATGCATAGATTTACTAATCGGTTCTATTACTAAACTGTGTAAAGAAGCAATCTATTAATAAATTTTGAGTCTAGGTGTATAAAATGTCAAAGGTATACTCCCCAAGCATTTATACAGAAAATTTTATACTTTACGTTACAAAATTGTGCTTTCATTCTAGCAGTTTATTCGCCAATGAATAAAGTGGTGCGTAATAGATTACTTCAGCCTGAACTAACGAGCCTATTTATAACGACTTTACTGTAAATAAAAATTTTTTACTGTACTATTTTTGTACTAAACGATGAAGCATGGTCGCATTCTTTTACCGGCTGATGCAGTTAATATTAAATACCCTAGGGGTGGTCGTCAAGACTTCTAACCCTGAGATTTAGACACTAGGTGTAGATATTTAAAGCCGACTGGAAGCTGGTTCATTTCATGACACTTAAACTAGGTTCACCTAATTTGGGATAATTTAATTCCTGCCATGAATTGGTTAAGGTACATACTATTCCCTCATTTAATTTTCTGAAAATTAACATTTTCCTACAGGAAGATTCTTTTTACTAAATGTTCCTCATCTTTAAAAAGGTCGAGGACATTTATCTGTTATCGTTTCATTTTTTTAATATATTGCCTCTTGATCTATTCCCCAAACTATTACGAATGTCTTTCCACACACAAATAGAATAAGTCTGTTTTTTCTTATGAATAGATCTTTGAACTGAGGTTTATTTTTTTGTATTAGCCGGTAGCTATGATAGTGAATAGCAGTTTATCCATATTCAGTATTCCAAAACGTCAACGTTAAAACTATTTCACTTATTTATTATCAATATACCACTCATCTAATTCACCCTAATTAAGACTTAACATATTTAGCCATTGTCTCTTTATCAAGTTCACTGCTATATTCAGTAAAACACGTTATTACCTAAAATTTACATGGAACGAAGAATGCGCGTTTCTTTAGGGCTGAAAACATAATCTGATAATACGAACGAAACAGCTACGTAATACCTAGTTCGGAACTTAGATTTTATCTATCATTTGTTTTGTTTTTTTAATTTACCAAGATAAATATTCTCGATGTTAGGCTCTAACACGTTCATACATATCTATACGAACCACTTCAACAAATGTATAATCAAAGAGTAAATCTTCCATATTTTGTTTATCTTTTCTCATTTCCAATTTTGTGTTTGTTTTTCACATTACATCTAAACGAAAATCAAAGGAAATTGAAGAACAATGTCGATTGTTTGCAGCAGCTAAGATCAAAATGACAAAAATGCGTATCATGAAGGAACGTGATATGTTTCAGTATGTGAATTCACACACTTCAAATTGCACTGAATTTATCATTAACCTGAATGCTTGTTATTTAATCATTATAAGTAGCTACTATTAAATAGTAGTAAGTAATTAGGAGTTGAAATATCGTCTGTTATTTATATATTAACATTAAACTGAAGGAACCACTGATAATCAAGAGGCACTGAGCAACTTTTTCGACCTATTTTGAGGCTGTATATCACTCTTACTCTACAACTGGGTTGGAAATGTAAACCATTAGATTCTAACCAATAATAATTTAAGTGATGAGCTCATCAATATGCTTAAAAGCTCCATGTTCAGTCTTTCAGGGGAATCGAAAGTCCAGATCTGTTGTTAATAATTATAAAGCGATCGATTTTTACGATATACATAATCAGAAAAAACGTCAGTCATTCAAGGTTTAGATTGGCATGGATTTATCGAACTGATAATGATAATAATTGTCTAGACTGGCACTAAAGTGTCCATTCATTCAATAATTCAATTTAGAAGAGTAAATCTAAAATCTTCAAAATGTCTCCCACTCCATAAAAAATCACAGTAAATACCTCTTTTTCATAAATATCAGACAAAAAGAAGCCGAACTACAAAAAATACAAGAATATTTATCAGAACAATTGAAAAATGCACAAACTAATGAAGAAGCACGGTTAAACAGAGCAACAACAGAAAAAGAAGAAAAATACCAACGAGATACAAAAGAAAGATATGACAAACAACTGAAAATTATCCAAGAAATCAATGAATATAGAGTGGATGAAATAGAAAGACGTAGAAAACGATTAGAAGACGAGAAACAAATAGAATTATGTGAAATACGTGGAAGGATAGCGGCTGAATTGGCATTAACTGAATATGAAAATGCATGTAAGACAAAAAAACTGGAAGAACGAAAGCAATTATCACGACAGTTACTGCAGGAATCAGTAAGTTTGATTGTTGAACATGAGTTGATTGTACAGTTAGGTATAAGAGTCATTTCTTGCAGACGCCCGCTATAGTATATATAAAGCACCCCATCGACATTTAGAAGGTTATTTGTGCACTTTTTTTCTATTTCAGCATTTAATCAACTTTTGTCAGGATATAGGCTTCTTAAGAGAATGCATAGATATTGCCTGTATTTACAGTGTGAACAACAACACTAAGGTGTTGGTGTCGGTTCTATTGCTTGTTTACTAGGAATATTTAACATCGATTTCAGTTCCCAATCGTAGTACTGAACACTTGGTCTGAGTAATTCATTAAAAAATCACTTTTTTCATACTGAGGTTATCCGTGCATATTTTGTTCAAAAACCAAGAATACTAATAGAAGTAAAAATTTTAAACTACTTAATGATTTAATATTTTGGAATAAACACCAAAACTTATAACACGCTGTATTAATAACTCATACTACTTATTTTCAAGGTTTGAATAATTTTTTCTGGTTAGCGTATTTTTAGCGAGTTAGTTTTCTACGGGTTGGGGACGCTAACCCCATGCCCAACCCTCCTCCTTTATCCGGGCTTGGGACCGGCAGTAGCCCCCGGAGGGACTCCGGGCGGAGTTTATTTTCCAAAGTAAGTAGTAACATAATGTTATCAATTAATTATACATTAATGTTTACTCATTATGAAATGCGACACAGATGGTAAAACGAGTACTAGCCAAGAAAGAACGCAAAGCAGAAATTGAAGCGATAACCAATGAAAATAAACTGATTCAAATGGAAGAAAAATTTTTTCAAGATTACGCAACTAGAGTAAGTTTGTTACAAAGAACAAAGAAGCAGACCCTTGTTATTTTACTTAATAACAACACTTGTTCTGATTATAGCTTTCACATAGACTCTGGGGTCATCATTATCGTGTTTACAGTTCTAGTAAAATATCTGTAGGACAAATTAAGTCCTACACATAATGTTAGACAAAAGTAAGCATCTATTCATAAACTCTGAAACGTATTAGAGGTACGAGGGCGGTAGTCAGCATCCGGTAGCCCACATCATAAAATAATAATTCTTCCCAATCTGTATAGAAGTTGAACTACTTGTAGTCTCGATGACCTTGAGATTGTGAATACACTGCTCTATGGGAAACTGCATGAAGTCAACCGCACACGTCTCTTTAGAATTAGTAGCCTCTGTAATTTTTAGATAATATGTCCAGAGATGAAAACCCACAGGTCATCTGACGTTTCGAAATACTGATTACAATCGGCGTACAAACTCAAACAAGTAATTTAAGCATTCCTTCTTCTTAAAATATAATTGACCCCGTGAATTTAAATATTTTTAGAAAGTACTTATAATTTATCAATCTAGGATAGTTTTTTCTGTAAGTATATTATTTTATGGTCAACTTATTTTAGATTCTCTAATCTACCATTGTAGATATGAAGTTGATATGTGTAAATTAGGAGTCTTTGTTTATGCAAATCGTGAATTAGCAAACCACTAGACAACCAATCTGGTAGCAATTTATAGACTTGGTAACTAGATTAATTTTACTGATAAAATCTTCATTTAATTCATCAGGCGTATTTTATCCGAATACCTTGTAAATAAGAGATAAACGTTATCTTCATCACTCCAACCCTTCACATACCTCTTTACAATGTAGTCAAAAACATAAATAATGAACGCCCGGATGAATGATAATTTAGGTAGTCAGAAAATACCCATAGTCCAACTATTAATTCTTTCAGAATGGGTTTTGTGGCGATTTTAGAAATTTCACAGATTGAAATCATGAGTCATTTGAAGCTAGACCACCATTGAAAACCTGGAAGCACTGGACGGCCGTTTCGTCCTAGTATGGGACTCCTCAGCAGTGCGCATCCACGATCTTTACTTATTGTTTTCACCTAATGAGTAAGCTAACGCAGAATATGGTAATGATCGAACATTAAAAAGCTTTAAACAATGTCATAAGCTGGGTGAACAAAGATATATTATGTGCCTGTGTTGACATTTCATCTTTAAGTCAAACGATAAGTGATGAATTGTAAAAACAAGACACACGACTAGAAGAAGTCGATCAAACACCTAATGAAGACATAAGTATATATGCCCTGGTCTGGATTGGAAGGACAATAGTGCATATATAGCTGTGGTTTGTATACATTATAATTCGGTTTAGTAATTAAACTTTAGTGCTCATGTCATTCATCTCATCTGCGTAATAGGTTCGCTATACCGTAGGAGATGCAATTATAACAGTCGGACTACAAAAAACAACACTTAGCATTTTATTGATCTGTTTAATTTCCAACAACACAAACTCTAGGTAATTAATCATTGTAAAGCGAACGGTCGAAATGTTTATCCATTGGAAAAAGCAACCCATACAGGATCAATGACTGGTCTAGGCACCGGTTTACCAAGTTTAGTGACCATTAATATGAATCATCCAACTGATGATCAACACAACAGTGATCAATCTACGAGTACGAATGATCAACGTTACAATAAAGAAGTGCGCAACAATGCTATGTTAAATGGAAACTTGACAAATAAAAAAATTAATACTAACAAGCGTTTAGGATTTGTTTGGTGAATATGTATCTATGTCTTTTATGAATTTATATTAATCTCTTGAAAATATGTACTCCTTTACAAAGTTATATTTATTTGTTGGTTAAAGTAAAGATAAGTATATCTGATACTTTTTCACTTTAAATGAACAAACGATGAGACTGGTTAGATTTTACATTTGAGAATCGAATTTGGGTGACATTCATAGTGATCAGAATACTTGGCTTCTAACTAGCAGGTTGTATATGCAAGCCCCGCCACACTTAAATAGGTTTTGGCAAATGGACAATACTATTGATCCCCACAAATAATGTGTTTGTGCCTCAAGGCCGAGATTATATAAATCTGCTTTGATGGAGTTAGCTAATCAGAAGTAGCCAAAGTGGAAGGTTACTTGCTGTTATAACTTGTGGTTTGTAACCTTGGTTCTTTGTTTTTCACCCCGTCGTCAATTGTTATAACGCTCGATTTTACTTCGTCCAATGTTATAACGGTTGGGTTTCCACGTTTACATGTATGGGACGTTAATTTACCTTAAACGATTATCTACACTAGATTCCCTCCCAGTGTCTATTCTACAGGACGTCAATACAACTCAGATCAATAATACGTGATTAGTCTGACCACAACGTAAATATATTCCCCCCCCCAAAACCTCATACAACCCAACAACAATCAACAATGATTCACAATAATAATAAGAATAGGGGAATATATAACTCATCTGACACCTGTCAGACCATCTACATATGTCTGACTAAGCAGACAACCAATCATTATCGTTCTCGCCCATACATCACTTGCTGACAGTCTGAAGTGGCCGGAAGGACAACTACATATCATTGCCAAGGAAATGAATCCATTTTCTAAGGAGTAGAAATGTATTTATATAAACGTGTATTTATTCATATTATTCAGTAGTTCAATAGACTTTTTCTCCCACTCGTCGATTTGAGGGGTTAGCGCGTAACAGGTTGTGTATCAGTTTCAGATCTCGGATATCGCCCAGCACAACACTTTAATAAAGGGACGCCATCATTAGCAATTACAAAGATAAGGGGAACCCATTTTGTACGATAACACACCTGAGTTCATTGTTCTGGTTCAGTCATCAATGGATTGGCCAACCAGTTATTCAAAATAAGGAGACTAAGAATGTGTAGAAAGCTTTACTTTGCAGGTCAAATGAATATTGGTCTTCTGAAGACAAAGATACCTGGGCAGTGAAAAGTCCGTCAACTCATAGTAACTCCGCTAACATTTGCACCAAGCACTTATCTTGTTTTTAGAACAGTATTTGGTCTATCCTGTTTGGTAGCAATATTTTATCCGCTTGAACTGTACCAGAATACTAAAGTCACCATTTTTCATTGAAAAAAAAAACACTAACTAGGCTTATGATTCATCAATTTGTTGACTGTAATGATGCCGTTTATGAAGGTCAGATTCAGTCCTTTACATTACATCCATTGAGACAACAAAATGATCCTGAATTAGGATACAATACTAGTGAGAAGACCATTATTGTTGTAGTCACATAATCAACAGTTTGAGTGGATTCCCAGTCTCCAAAAACTATCAATAATGCGCAACAGAGAGAGTATTCAGACATATATTATTACTCCTTAGACTCTCAACTCAAGTGAGTAGAGAAGTGAGCCACCAGATCATAACGACACTCAGTTTACAATTCTTAACGGGTACACTACATACTATGTTGATTTTATAGGATTTGTAATTAACTGGACTTTATGAATGGTTAAAGATATAACACAATAAACAAGCAGGCGTCTAATAGCACAGATTCTGCTTCCATTAATTTGATACCACGTGACAACTATTTAATCTCATTGGTGGCAACTGTCCCACTTCCAACATGTTTGGACCCATCAGTCAAAAGCATCTTGAAGTAAGCCACGATTAACTTGGCTATCATAGTTTAGTTGAAAGACTTCTGTAAAGATTGGCTTGTTTTGTAGGTTTTTCTTCGTCACAAAGTGACCTCACTCAGGGTATCATTGGAAACCAGCACCTGATGAGGTCGTAGGTGCCCATTACTGAGCAGTCACATACTAGAATGGGATAGCTATCCATCGCTCTCTGGTTTTCAATGATACACTGATTGAGATCAAGCTGTGATGAATGCAACTTATAGGACCAAAACTCACCAGCAAATAGATAACCCAGTTTCGTATTCCTCTTGACTTTTTCTAACAATTTCCACTTTTTGTATGGCTACTTATGCGTGAACAGGATAAAAATAATTACAAATCATAACTGTCACGCTTATCACATTACTCTAAACAGACTTGTACCCCCCAATAGATCTGTGGCTCCCAGTGAAATTTATCAATATTTTTACACTAGATATTATGTATTGATTTAACTCAGTATGCTATCATTTCTTGGATACTAGATGAGCTATTTCTGAAGAGTACTATAAATATAATTAGCTATAAACCACAATTTCCTAATATGGTGTCTAGTGATAATGTCCAAACCGAATCAGCCGGGATGGGGTTCAAACCTAGTACCCAATAGTTGGAAGTTGATCACTTTAACCATTAAGCCACAGCGATTAATACAAAAAAAATTTGATACCGTGTATAATAAACCCGATAATATATAAATCAACAATTATCCGTACTGAAATTTCGATAACCTGTAATATATACACGTAAATCGTATGTAGAAAGGACACCGATGAAATCGAACCCCTGTTTTGGCTTCATACTTGGAGAAAACCGTCAATAAAATCTATGTATCTATCTATCTAAAGAACCAGTGGAGTAATGGATATATAAATCAATAAGATCTGATTAACGCTATCCGATATAACTGAACTATAAGGGCAAAGTTGAGCAACGGCTTTGTGTGACCTTGAACCGTTATGACCCATTCGACCAATCAGGAAACAGACAACATAAATGAATGTTTTATGATGTCAGAGCTGGGATCTAGGGATTAGCGTATAGAATTAAACATTTGAGACCGCGATTAAACTTATAAAGCAAAAGAAAAAAAGCAATGGTCTCAACAGTAAATTTGTATTTGATCTAGTACATATTTAACTACAATTCAAATTATCAGTCCTTCAAAAATAAAAAGTGCTTCCAAGCTCCCACCGCCAGCACAACTTAAGAGTAACGATTTCGCACTTTACGCCTCAAATCTTTATCGCAATCAGCAACATGAGCATAAAACTCATTCACATCCGGATCACACCATAAACCTCGAGGATTATGATAAACTGGGTAGTCAAACCAATGACCAATTTTCCAGCCTGCAACATCACCCATTAAATTCTGTTCGTATTCGCGATTTTTTCGTAATTGCTTCAAGTATAATCGTTCTTGTTCAGCTATAATGAAAGGAGCAAGGGCGATTCGACATTCTTCGTCTTCTCTATTAATTTTAGCTTGTTTTCCTTTCATATGTTTGAGAACTTTAAAGCCCACATATGTTGAAGTATACAATGCGCCAAGTGTTATAAGACCTTATTAATTATAGAGATGCATCCATAAAAAGGTTGGTTTAGTGGTTTACTATGAAAAAAGGGTGTTTAAAAAGGGCTAAAATAATTTGTAATATGAATATGTATTCCTTTATTGAAGCAGGAAGCAGCTAGGAACAGTGAACTATACAGCATGCTAAAATAATTGTGATACAAAATCGAGGGTTATATATATATATTTGTATTGAAGATGGTGAGAGCTATGTAATTTGACAGATTGGATCAGTCAGAAATCGGCAAAATGATAAATGCACGTGGTTGACTAGGAAATGGCTTTCAACTTGTAAGTTGCTTTAACAACCATACTGAAGTATAACAACTGTGAGTTGCTCCTTTTAGATAACCAGGATTTGTAACAATGATACCCTCCCATAATGAAAAGAGTAGATGAAAGAAGTTTAATTCTAAGAATACCACACTACATCCTGTTCTATAGATTCTCACCGCCGGCTGTAATATTCGAAAGTACAGAATCAGAAACTGCTTTTATGAAGGATGTGTGCACTGGCCTGAAATAGTTGTCCCTTGCTCAATCTAGTCATTTTCACAGGTCATCAAGATTATACCTAACGCAGTTGCATTTTTCAGGTCCTTCAAAAATAATACTCTGTTAGACAAATATGCTCATTAATACAAAGTATGGTGCGATAGTCCACAGACATAAAGTGATGTTAAGTATAATAGCTTTGTATAGTTTAGGCAGGACTTTGGTAAGATCTATCATGTACGACCTGTCGAATAATCTAGGTTTGGTTTGAAAATTCTGTTTAGGATGGGATTAAAGGTACAGCAAAGATAAGTAAGATAGTTTATAAGTCTCTTACGTTTTACGCATTATCCAGATTATTTTAAATGTTAATACTTAGGAAATAGATTTGGTAAAATTAACATGATACTAATTAGTCATAGTGACTACTAATCGTTGCTTCAAATTAGTGAGAAGGATTTACGAATTATTATTACGGATGATTAAAACAGATCGGGATCTTAGAAGATAGTTGCAGTCCGAGTTTTGTGAAAGCTTTAAAGAGAATAGGCTGGTGATATTACGAGCCACTAAACTAAGAAATATTAAATACTGAATTCTAAAGGCATCCATGCTTAGCAACATTAGTACATTTTAACCTGTACTAAGTATTTGGTAACCAGACTTATATTCTTTCTTGACTAAACTTCATATAAACTTGTTATATATTTTCCTTTTCTTATTGTACGACAAAAGAACCCTTAACACTGATATTTTGCACCTTTAATATGGAGCAAATGCTTGTTTTGTTGCACCTTGGTGTATAGGAATAGTATGCATTTTGGATCACCAAAGTGTAAAGTACATCTATAAAACTATCAAAACCCTGCGGTTGTCCTATATTCATCTGGAGAAGTGAGCCCATGAAAACAGTTGAATTCATGTATATAGATATCTGCATGAACTATAGCGGTGTAACGTATGAGATTATATTTCATATAGCAGAACTTAGAATGACATTTTAATCTCTACTACCTTTGACACTGTTGTGATGTTAATCTGACTATAAAAACTGGATGCAAGATGCTGTGTAAAGAGCTTTGATTTACGCTAATAAAATTTGGTCTTTCTGAGTTAGGCATATTAAATACTGTGTTTTTAATAATCTATCCTCAGGTAATCCATTATTTTCTGTGTTAACACTGTGTAACTAATCCGGAATCTTTGAAATGTGTTTAAAGATAACTAAAATCATGATCCAATATGTTAATAAATTGAAATACCACACCCAGTTGACTACATGTATTTTATGTATCTTTCCAGGCGTCCTTATAATGAGTTTTATTTACTGACATTCGGACTGTGGAAAAAAATCATAGGTGATCAGTTTAGATCATGGCATCATGAGATGAACGATTCATGCTCTAACTTGGCACTCATGAATTTCTTGAAACTTGATATGACGTCTAAAATACCATACAACTTGGCAACTTCAAATATTATCAATCGTATCCTAAATTAAAAGGTAGTGACGGTCAAGATGGATGTTTTACAGTGCAATTCAGGTCAACAGTAAGACGTAACTTCTAAATGAAAAAAACCTACCGTAATTACATTCTTATTTGTATTATTTAGCAGAGATTATTCTCCTCATTTATTTTTCACCCATAATTTCCCCTATGATCCCCTTACAATATTGTCATTTTACTTTATATTGCACTTCCTTCGAATTCTGTTGCACCAAGCATTTTCATTTCAAATAAAATAAGTCTGGTGACGCCTGAGAAGCCCAAAAAGAGTTTAAGAGTTAGTTGATTCAATGTTGGATCGAACTTTTTTCTTGTTACAGAGTAGTCTACCAGTGATATTGGCCTCTCTAAGACATCCGCCAAAAAATATTGAGCTCGTTGAGACACTACAAAAGTCAATAAGCCAGTTGATCGGATACTATCAAGGCTAGAGACAGCTGGCAAGTGTTAACAATCAGAATGAGCATATGAAATGCGAATTTCGTTGTAAAGAAGCACACAGAATAACAGTAAAGATGTCGAAGTGGAATATAATGTGTTTTCTCCAACACATTATTCCCAACTTTACTTGCCTGCTGTAAAAGTATATATCACATGCTAGCCAGTAAATTCATTGGTTGTGGAAAAAATCAGGTGAAAGAAACAAAAATTAGTACACCAAAAATGGCATACCGTGTACATAGCCTTTTGGCATTTTTCTTGAGACATCAATTGGAACGAAACCTCCGGGAGGAGGCATTTCTTGTTTGTAACCAGGCATTATCTGGAAAGAAAAGTTAATATGTAGATTAACACCAAACGATGATACAAGCCCAATTATTGATCATAATGTAATAAATGAATGGCGTATCAGAAAAAGATTATAGATGTAACAACAGTGAACGATATATTAGATGCATAGTATCTGCAGACAGTAGGTTATTTATGTGGTTATATCGTTACTGTCGTACTGTTTATATTTTGAAACGGGAAACACTAAAATTTCCATGACGCAGTGACTTATCGACAATCTAAAAGCACATTTCCAAAACATAATGTCTTTAAACCCAAAATACACTCATTCATACATTGATTTTACATACACTTACTGATTAGCTAATAAATATTACATATAAGAATACACATTTATTATAAAAACATATATGTAGCTCATATTGAATCAATACAACGAATAAAATAGTCACGTTGGACCAATTTCATAATGAGTTGATGCAAAAATAGTAAGCAAAGTAATACCACCTTTTTATCCCGTCATAACAGTTTTTAAGTGTACATAGAATGAAAATACTTGTTAGTTGTACGAATGAGAACCTCACAGTGTGATACTGTGGTTTTCTTATGAGGCCAAACCCCGAGCCTTCGATCTAAAAGTCTAATCCACAAGGAAGTGGACCAACGTAAGGAGATACAGTCCCCTGGTAGCCGGTGACCAACAATAGGTTCATACGCCATTTGTCCCCCCAGAATCCTGACTCGTGTGTACCACTGGTTTGTAATCAGGGTTTTCCAACTCCCCTCAGCGGATCCTCCATATCCACTAACCCAGTTAGAGCACCGGACATTCGCTTTTCATCCTCTTAGTTTCGTAAACAACACCTCCACCACGAGAATGCAGTGAGTAGGACTTCCCTGACAGTGGCTGTATACGCGTGGCCATGTGAGAGCATTTCGAGAGGGAGAGCGGACTGTCCACACTTTTGGCAGCAACAGACTATTCAGGAGCGGTAAATGCTTTGTCACAAAGTAGGATAAAACCTACTACACACTAGAAGAATATATACATAGGTTATCTAGCTAAGCTCCAAAAGATGATCCACACTCAACAGTCTCCGAGCCGGAATTTAATTTGGTACTTGAGAGTACCTTTACTCTACCCTCGAATTCATTCATAATTTGCGATATTTCAAGTGGCAGCAAGTATTTAAAAGTTCTACAAATCTAACGATTCTGAGGTCTTGTACATCAATAAGACGACCTATCACCCAACTACAAATCGTCTTCCAAAGAGATCTCAATAGCTCAAAAACCTGCTATTAAACAACTGATACTAATAAGCAACTGATTTACAACAAAAGACAGCATTGGTGTTACAGCAGAGTAGCTGGTTTATGTATGGATATGGTACAGACGGTTAGTGTGGATGAAGATTTGAATTAGATTTCCGCATTCAAGTCACCTAATATAATTACTATGTCAATTGGAAAGTATATTTTCAGCACATTCCAAACAAACTAGCAAGCACTTAGTTTCGGAAAACTTCGCTTTGCTCGCATTGACTCAGTTCTTAAACTATATGAACGACCGTCTTAAGTATTTGATGGTGCTAAGTTTTTAACTGTTAAAACGTTTGGTAAGAATGAGACCATCTCAAAAAGTCGCTTGAAGCTAGCATCTTCCAAACCAATGGTACACAGAGTAGTCAGGATTCTGAGGGAACAAATGGCGTATGAACCTATTGTTGGTCACCTGCTACCAGGAGGCTGTACCTCTTTATGTTGGTCCACTGCCTTGTGGATTAGACTTTTAGATCGAAGGCTCGGGGTTTGGCCTCAGTCTTCAGTAATAAGGATAGTAGGTTGATGAACCTGTGTTAATCCTGACACATTGCTTTCCAGTGAAGGTCCAGCTTCTCCTTGAAAGTATTCACTGATGGGGCTGATACTACTTGTTCGGGTAAGGTGTTCCAATGATTGACTACTCGATGAGAAAAACGGGACCCCACTTTAAGTTTATTAGATCGTAGTTTATGAACCTTCTTCCTATGACCTCGGAGATTATTAGTGCTGGAGGGAGCAAAAAGATAAGACATATTAACACCCAAATCATAATTAAAGATACGAAATGCCAGTATAAGGTCACCTCGTGTCCTACGATACGACAAAGGGAAAAGGTTTAGGCGTTTTAAACGCTCATCGTAAGGGAGTCTAGAAAGACCCTTCACTAATTTCGTTCCCACACGCTGGACACGCTCAAGGGAGTTAGTATCCTTTACCAGACACGGGCTAGCTGCTTGGATACAGTACTCTAAATGTGGTCTTACATATATGGGATAAAAATTCGAGACGTTTCCTCGTCAAAAGATTTGAACGCTCGGCGAAGTGACCATAACGCACGAAAACCTTTGACATAGGCTGCTTTGCAATCCGTAGTTGTTTTTAAATCATGACTTAATACTACTCCTAAGTCTTTATGCTCTTGAACGCATGGAAGAGGTTTACCCTCAATAGTGTAACGGTAACTATTACCGTGACCGATGTGCACTAGTACACTCTTCCTAGCATTGATTTCTAAGCCCCACTCTCGAGCCCATCTAACTAAATCGTCTAAGTCAGCTTGAAGATCCACATGATCAGCCGCACTTTTTATTGTTCTCCAGATTTTTACATCATCCGCAAACAATAATGTTGACGACCTAAGTAACAGAGGTAACTCATTAACGTAGAGAAGGAAGAGCAGACGGCCTAAGATGGTGCCTTGGGGTACACCACTTTTGACCGGCTTCCAATCGGATAGCGTTTCGTTGACCCTCACTCTCTGTCTGCGGTCACATAAGAAATTTCTTATCCATTCATGTACAGTACCTATTATTCCGAAGCTCGTGAGCTTCTGCATAAGACCTACGTGTGAAACCTTGTCAAACGCTTTGCTAAAATCTATGAATATCACATCGACAGACAGACCGTTATCTAGGGCTGCTGTCCAATCCTCCCTTGCAATGAGCAAGTTAGTCAAGCATGAACGCTTGTTACGAAATCCGTGTTGCTCAGGAGCTAACAGATTGTGTAAATCTATGTGGCTTAGCAACCTAACCCGAATTATCTTTTCAAGTAACTTAACGACTATGCTAGTTAGACTGACAGGCCGGTAGTTAGATACTATCTGTCTCTGACCGTCCTTAAATATAAGACTGGCTATAGCGTCCTTTCAATCTCTAGGGAGTTGAGCGAGTGAGAGGGACATGTTGAAGAGTGTCGCAAGCGGTTTTGAAATAATGTCCGCAAGAGATGACAGCAACCGTGGATGTAACCCGTCAGGGCCCGGTATCTTACCAGGTTTGAGGTTAGTTATCAACGGAAGGATAGTTTCCTCAGTCACCTGTACAGATTCAATGGTTGGTATCTCGGTGTGAGTGGGACAAGTATTTGTTACAATAAACGTAGAGAAGACTTCGCTAAAATAGTCTGAAAAAGTCTCAGCTAGTAATTCTGAATTTTCGTGTAACAGTAACGGGGGAATACCATCACTACGTTTCATTTGCCGTTTAACATACGAAAACAATCGTTTCGGATAAGTACGGCTATCATATACTAACTGTCGTTCGTAAGTGGTACGGGATTTCGCTATGGTTTTCTTACAGATATTACGGAATTTTTGGTACTCACGCTTAAATGGTGCATGACCTGTCAACAAGAATAAGTCCCAGAAATGTTTCCTACGCTTTAACAGCTTCCGGGTTTCCTTATTAATCCATGGAGGGCAATGTGATAGCTTACGTGCTGACCATGGGATAAACGGCGACGTTACGGACTCGAATGTAGCCTTAAACTTATTCCATTCATCTTCGATCAATCCATCCGCGTCGACCGACCAATCAGTCGAGATAGCACAGTATCTGATTTCCGGAATATTAGCTCGCCAGATATTGGGACGGGGTGTAGCAGATACAAATCGTATACCATGTGTCCTAAACTTAAAGTGAATTACAACTTGATCACTGTTCACTAGTGGGGGAAGGTGCTGGATATCAAAGGCATCCTCACAGTGGTGAGTGAGGGCGAGGTCCAGCAGTGACGGATCATGTTGCAAATCAATATGTGTCGGTTTTGTGATACATTGTACAAGTGCACACTGAATAACGGTAGATAAAAGGTCGCTATCGAAACCACTACCTGGAGCTGTAAGCTCTATCCAGTTGATATGTGGTGCGTTGAAGTCCCCAATGATGAAACAACATTCTGCCATACTCCAAGAACAGATGTGTCTTAGGATAAAATCGTCAGCAAGACAAGACGGACTACGGTATATTCCCCCTATAGTCACTAACCCATTTCTAGATTTAATCTTACAACATGCAACCTCACATGTGCCACTGATATGAGCCTCCGATATGGTTGATTGTATAAGAAAGTGATCCCTAACGTATAGTATTATACCTCCCCCTTTGCGACTTGAAACTCTATCACTTCTGATACAGATATAACCAGCAATGAAAGAACAGTCTATATCAACGGTGAACCAAGTTTCTGTAACAATGATTATATCGGGACATAATTCTTCCACCATCAGAATTAGCTCGGATGTTTTATTTCTAAGACTACGAGCGTTCGTGTAGCACACACTTAAGGTGTTTTGGAAATCAATCGTTCTACCCATACAGGCCTCGGAAGCATTGGTTTCCAAGACCTGACTACCTGAAAACCCTTAATGGTAAGGTTATTTTCGCCATTTAATTTGCGAGTCCTCAACTCCGTAAGAGCATTCTTCCACTTGATTCGATCCTCAAGTGGCCAATCTGGTCGAATACGGATATTTGAGGCACGAGTTTTTAGTGTGCTTTTCAATAATATGTCTCTTTCTTCAAAACTCCCGAGAACCAGCTTCAGGTTACTTCTTGGTTGGGTCTCGCCTCCAACCCATTTACCAAGTCGTATTACTTTTGTAATATGTACCCCTGAAACCTCTTCAGGTAGTACATTCCTTACCACAGACTCCACTAACTGCAGGTCATGTGCATGTCTTCTAGCAGGGTCGTTGTCTTTCGACTCCTCTAGATTCCAAATAATTAAACTAGGGAGGGGTTTAGCTTCTTTTGAAACTGTGTTTACAGCTTTCGACCGTGACGTTAGATCCTGTATTTTAACTACTGGTATCTTAAGATTAGTTTTTATTGTAACAGAGTCCTGGGAGTCGAGCGAGTGACTCACAACAATGTTAGAAGCTTTACTATGGGACTTTGGCGGAGTGGTCTGAGAGTCCACCAAGGACTTATCAAGTAAACGGTCATTAGTTTTAGCTGTCTTTCCTAATCTTCTGCGTTTCCGTGTCATCCATATTCCATCAGTCGTAGCATCCACATTAGAACCACTCGGGACAGTAATTGTTTTATCTGGGTCACCGGTCGCTGCTGTAGCAACATGGCTACCAATATCTAATGAGGTGTCACTCATTGATTGTTTCGGGGTAGACGGTTTAATAGCGGGTTGCACAGTTAGATGTCTGGCTTGCGCCGTGATAGCACTCACGACACTAACGCAATCTTCGCCATCAGTACCAATGTTGCCAGTACAGCCCTCATCAACCTTCTTATTAGCCAACACCAGGAGACTAATTGCTTCCTGGATAAGCAATGTTTTGCTCGAGCAACAAAAACTACAAAGTCAATGAGAGTTGGGCTTTGAGCACCTTTTACATGCAGTGGGGCTTAATCGGGTGCACATCTTATGGAACCACTTATTACACTCATTACATTGCATCCCTTCATCCACGGGAAATAAGCAGTATGGTTGTCCACATTTATAAGTAGACCTAGCCATCTTGGAAATCAACTAGAGCGGTGACAAAAACAGGATATGCAAAAGGATTTTCAAACCTTAACTAAATAAATCAAGTAAAAGTCGACTAAGTATGCTTAGATGCAATAAATACACAAAAGCAAAATCGAAAAACTCAATACAATATCACTTTAACTGGGGTAGATGCAATTAAAGTGTAAACAGTAGTTTTGATGCGTAATTTACGATCAAAACAGTTAATTAACTCAACGAGAAAGAATACCACTGTCATAAGAAAACCACTTGCTTCGGTCTGGGCACCCGGACAGTATCATGGCCCAAACACAAATCCAACGATTTATGTAGAGCATATTTACTTGGTGCCTCCTTGTACTAATGTTTATGTGTTTGAACAAATAAGTAGCTGTACGGCGCAACTTATTAGACTAATAAATATCCCCAAATGCTTTGTACAGTTAAGTGACTGTTTCTGCTAGTAATTGTAAAAGTATTATGCAATGAACGCCAACCACTTGTATTAGACACTATTTGTTATATATGTATTCATATACATTTTAGAAAAATAATATCATACCAAATAAAAATATTGATTTATTAAATTACTGATGAGTGGAAGGACTTTACACTCAGGATCCCATCAAGCCAGAAAAAATCGTAAAAAGTGTCAACAAGAAAAAAGTCTGTGTAAGGTCTGATTACAGCAATCCAACCAAACGACCCTGAAATCAGACGTCCCTCCTATAAGTGAAGACCTTAAATTGACCGTACCTATGTGGTACCCTAGTATAACTAGGGTATTGTTTTTAGCCCATACCTAGATATAGAGAAACTGTTATGAACCTTTGATTGCCCTGTTGAGGTTGACAGATCAGTCAGCAAAAATATTGTCTGGTTGTTTCGCGATTACTTGGAAATTAACATTGTAGCAGTAAATAAATCCCCAAAATAAATAGAACTGTAACTTTTCGACATTGGATGCTGACCATATGTTTTAGTGGACTCATCTAGCTGAAGGCGCTCGGTCAGGCATCCACACCAGATCACGTGTGGTAACGCCGTGCTCAACATCAACCGCAATCGCTAGTCAGATTAGATCAGAGAATTCCGATATATTGGTCATCGCCAAATATACTCTTCCGATCTCCTCGACTCTGTCTTTTGATTTCTCTTGGTGGGAACGAAATACATAAGAAGGTGTTACTGGTAGAAGCGTTGTCAAACACTGAATACCTGTGACATCATCATTGGTGAACCCGACGTGATCTGGTACACCTAATTGCAACTGTGAGTCTGTTCCTTTTTGGGATTTTTTATATATCATTGCCTTGTTTTTTATTTTTTTTAAACATTGTGATTTCTTTCGTGTTTTTTCTTGGATATATATATATATTTTTTCCCCTCGTTCATTATCGTACTTCATACTTCATCATGACTGAACAGACACCTAAAGTACTCAAGCTTAAGACTTTGTCCCCACCTTCGTTTCAACTGATGCCTTTCTGGCCCGACAACATCGAAGCCTGGTTTTGCTACGCAGAAGCCGACTTCTCCGAGCACGGCGTGATCGACACACGTGCACAATTCCTCGCAGTAGTCAAGGCACTACCGCGCGAATTCAACAGGTACGTAACACCTAGTATGTTTACTAGTGATGTTTCCGATCCTAACGAAATCTTAAAACGCTCGATTCTTAAACGAGGAGACCTAACCGATCGACAAAGGTTAGATCAACTCTTCAATAACATCGACCTGCAACACGGTTCTGCGACAGACATGTTGCAACGGATGAGAGAGGTTATAGGCCCAAGAACTTTCGACGAAGGTCTATTCAAACAACTCTTCTTGTCAAAACTTCCCCAACAGGTGCAAGCAGTTCTGGTCTCGTTCCAGAACAACGCCTTAGACGAGCTAGCTGCATCTGCCGACCGCATTTTAGAAATTACAAAACCTACTACCGAGGTATTTTCAGTCAAAGAAAAACTTCAAACGACTCAGAATGACATAACCGAGTTATGTCATACACTCATGCGTTGTCTTAATCTTCGTACCGACCGTAAGAGATCGCGCACACCACGTAGAAGCATTTCTCGTAAGCGATCTGTCTCTAGACCACGAGAGACAGATAACCCCGACTGGTGCTGGTATCATAACCAGTATGGAAAGTTTTCCAGAAATTGCAGAAAACCCTGCAATTTTCCCAACACGAAACCGACTGATTCGAAAAGCAATTCGGGAAACTTCCAGGCCGGCACGCGTTAACGGCAACCGTAGCCGGCGAACAAAGCCGTCTGTTATTCGTCACAGATGTGACAACGAGAGTTCGCTACCTCGTCGACACTGGCGCAGAAGTTAGCGTTCTCCCGGCAAATCCTAACGACCGGCTTAACGAATCGGCTCTAAACTTACAGGCGACAAACGGAAAACTGATCGCTACGTATGGCAAAAGGTACGTTTACCTTAACGTGGGTTTACGCAAACCCATACACTGGATTTTCGTTGTTGCAGATGTTTCTATACCAATCATTGGTATGGACCTTCTACAACACCACAATCTGATCATCGATACGCGCAAACGGAGGCTAGTAGACGGGAACACTAATTTGTCCGTTTGCGTAACTTTGCAGAACTATGGTCTAATATGATATTAGTACTGCTCTAATAATAGACCTAATCCTAAATTTGTAGATTTGTCATGATACAACTGTCTAATCTATAAGATCTTAAGTGGAAGTCACACCATCGACTACACCAACTCACTGTATCGTATCAATTACCAATACATGATGTAGAACAAGGTTAGGCTAGAGAAAGAACAATATATTTAATATGAATAGGAGATATAAGGTAACATTCAGCAGAGACCACGCCTGCATGGCCGAGCCATGCCGTTTGATCAACTCTAATTCCTTCAATTCATTGTTCGCGCCTTCTCCATTGTTAGGTATTTCTCCGCGTTGAATATTGAATATCTATTTTCTGAGTAGTCTCGTGTTCACAGCTTTGTGGATTGTGTGGCTATTGTCCAATGCCACTACAACTTCCTTCTCTGGTTGTAGATTATCCCCAGTCACAATTAAGCATATGATAGACCCACTCTATCAACCACTACTCGATAAGTACCCTGGGATACAACAAACTCAACCGAAACTACCGTGTGTAACCAGCAACGTTACACATCACATCACGACTACAGAACCACCTGTATTTTCTAAAGCACGACGACTAGCCCCCGAAAAGCTAAGGTTAGCGAAAAACGAGTTCAACCATATGATAGACTTAGGAATCATACGACCGTCAAGTAGCCCATATGCATCTCCGTTGCACATGGTCCCTAAAAACGACAGCAACGATTGGCGTCCAACTGGTGACTATCGGCGATTGAACGCGAAAACCATTCACGATCGTTACCCGTTGCCTCACATTCACGATTTGACAGCTACCTTGAAAGGTACAACTGTCTTTTCGAAAATCGACTTGGTTAAAGCGTATAACCAAATCCTTATGGCTACTGACGACATACCGAAAACAGCTATCATAACTCCCTTCGGACTCTATGAATTTTCGCGAATGCCTTTCGGTCTAAGGAATGCTGCTCAAACATTCCAAAGATTCATAGACGACGTTTATCGAGGTCTCAACTTCGTACACGCGTATGTTGATGACTGCCTAATCGCAAGTCCGGACAGAGAAACACATCTCAAGCATCTGGATCTTGTTTTCGAACGACTACAGAAACATGGCATTACTGTAAACGTTCAGAAATGCCAAATTGGAACCGACTCATTAGACTTTCTGGGACACACTATAGATGCTCAAGGTGTCCGACCCCTTAGAACCAAAGTGGTGGCCATTCTGGATTACCCAGAACCGACCACCGTCAAGCAATTACGCACGTTTAACGGCCTCGTAAGTTTCCATAGACGATTCATACCGAAATGCGCATTACTCACGAAGCCTCTTACCGATCAACTTCGTGGGAATGCGAAATCCATTAATTTTGACGACACCGTACGAAAAGCATTCTCCACAGTTAAGGAACTGATCGCTAAAGCAACAATGCTTGCACACTAGGACACCCGAGCACCCATTGGTATCGCAGTAGACACATCCGACTCGGCAATCGGAGGAGTCTTACAACAATGGGTTAACAACTACTGGCAACCCGTGGCATTTTTCTCTAGAAGGTTGCTAGACACCGAATCGAGGTACAGCATATTCGGTAGGGAACTCCTAGCTATGTATTGTGCTGTATGGCATTTTCAACACTACATCGAAGGCCGTGAATTTACCCTTTTCAATTACCGTAAACCGCTTACCTTTTCGTTAAGCTCTTACTCTGACAAGTACTCACCTCGTGAGTCTCAACATCTGGACTACATTTCGCAGTTTGCTTCAGACATCCAACACATCTCTGGAGCAAACAATGTAGTTGCAGACGCCTTATCTCGCATAACTTCCTTGGACAGTTTCCAAGGAATCGACCTTCTTAAACTCGCCGAGCTTCAAAAAGAAGACAGTGATCTTCAGCACGTGTTATCGTCTACAACCCTTAAACTACGCACCAAGCAGATGGGAACAGGTAACGAAACCTTACTTTGTGACACATCTACAGGTTGAAATCGTTCAATCGTGCCGAAATATTATCGACGCAATGTCTTCAACACATTGCACAAACTTTCGCATCCAGGTGTTCGTGCAACCATCAAGCTTATAGCAGAACGGTTTTGCTGGCCTGGCATGAATAAAGACGTGAGGGAGTGGGCACGCTCCTGTGTAAGCTGCCAAAAATTTAAGGTTATCAGACACATAAAATGTCCCTTAAGCTCTTTCAGAACTCCCGATGCTCGTTTCGACCATGTTCATCTGGATTTGGTGGGACCTTTGCCAGATTCAAATGGATACTCTTATCTCTTAACCTGCGTAGACCATTTCACTCGATGACCAGAAGCAGTACCTATCAAGAACATCACTGCTGAAACAGTGGCCCGCGCCTTCGTCGAACGATGGGTGGCAAACTTCGGCTGCCCTTCAACCATCACTACAGACTGCGGACGTCAGTTTGAATCTGAACATTTCCGTCGTCTGACCACACTTTTAGGAATCACTCGTTTCCGAACGACTGCCTACCACTCACAAGCAAACAGGTTAATAGCAAACTTTCACCGACAACTAAAAGCTTCACTATCAGCTGCAAACGTTTCACAGTGGACCGACGCTCTTCCACTTGTCTTATTAGGTATTCGCAATGCAGTGAAAGCTGACATTGGATACACTGCGGCTCAACTCGTTTATGGAACGACACTTCGACTTCCAGGAGAATTCGTGGATCCTTCATCCTTTTCAATGAACATGGATCTAACCTCCTACACGAACAGGCTTACAAACGCAATGCGTTCAGCTAAACCTGCTTCCACTCGAACTCAATCAACTGATGTTTTCGTTCAACCTGACTTACGATATAGTACACACGTTTTCGTTCGTCGAGACTCGCATCGACGACCATTCGAATCAGCATACGAAGGACCCTTCAAAGTTCTTCAACGTGAATCTAAGTACTGTATAGTCGATAAGAACGGAACCAACGATAGCATCAGCATCGATCGCTTAAAAGCAGAGTATTTAGAGGGAAATCCTATTCACGTCGACTTTCCTTCGGTACAATCGCACAACGCGACTCCTACACTCATAATTCCTCAACCGACAACCAACACTAGCGATGATACTCCGAATGTATCTGAAAATATACCTAAAACGACGCGTTCTGGAAGAAAAGTAAGATTTCCAGAACATTTAAACGACTACTGCACGTAAGGCACTACTCGACATTTTATATTATCTCGATCTTTCTTTTTAACGATATATAATTTTTTTTTAAAAAAAAGACAATTCTATTGTGCCTATATATTTATATTTTTATTAAAAAAAACAAAACAAAACATAAAAAACATTTTTTTAACGCTATTCCAGGACGACTGGAAAAGAACGATGCAGTTTACGAGGAGTCGAAATTTTCGTTGTAACTTTTTGCTTTTTTACTATGTTGTAACTCGGTTCCATATAGTAAGGAAAGACGACCAGACGCTGCTACACTTAGTAAGCTATCAGAAGAGTGTTTACCAACGATAAACTCGTTATGTTTAAACTTCTGGCTGGCCACGTCTTAGGGTCGTCACTGCCCCACTAGGGGGGGAGTGATCTGTAGCGGTAAATAAATCTCCAAAATAAATATGTTGGGATATTCAGGGAAATATCCCAAAAATTATCCTGTTAAGCCTAATGCTATCCTTGGACATAAAATGGTATCATCATTTGTTTAACGTGTCATTTTCCTACTAGCCAGTATTGTACAATGTTATTTTCTATTTTGTGGTACGTTGTGGTCTGCTTGACTGGTATATAAACAAAGTATGTTTGAAATATGATGATTCATATATCCCAGGCTGTGACTTGCGTTCTGGACTCATCTGGCTGGGCTAGACAGGGAAGCGAGACCAATCAGAACCCTAGGTCGTTCTACGTGTTTGTGCGTCTTGGTCCGATCAATGATTCGCTACCCTTAATCCGCAGCATTTATTTTTCACAGTTATAACAATTGGCGACGGGGTGAAGAAAAGATACAATCCAAAGTCATTCTGTAATTGGACGAAATCCAGTCTAATTATTCAACCAATCAGTATCCAGATTGTCATCAGTGTCCTTGAACCACATTGGTCATTAGTCATACAGTAATTTTCATCACAGGTGCTGATTCAAAAGATGACTCCCCCTTCCGATCGATTACAGCTGCTCTTTGAACGACATTTGGAGTTATTAGTCAAATTCCGCACGCAGCTGCTAAATCACTCATGCTATGAAGACGCGACGGAAGTGGATGGATTGATATCTGAATTACACAGTGAGCTGGAAAATGACAGCAGCCTCCATGAATCCTCGATTGACTGTACTTCAAACGAAACGGCAGTCATCCATGATGCGCCCAGTGGTCCAGTATTTTCCATTTCAGAAACATGCCCGGTAATGGATTCGGACTCCGTTATCCCCGAAACAGCATGTACAGACAGCGACGTATCCAGCAAACGAGAAGATCCCAGTGTTTTGCCAGAAAATGTGTTTCACGCATCAACTAATAATCAAGAACTTGGTGTAAGATCCATTTTGAATGTGTTGTGTGTTGGTGAAAATCCCTCCATGTATATACTTGTACTTTATTCCTATTGATCACATTAGTTGTACATTGTTGTATTTTGATTACATTTGAATTGTTGATATTTGTATTTTTGTTATAGTTTTTGTTTTTATTACGCATTCACTAAGTTTGTTTTTCTTCCTGAACTGCATCTGCGTTGTTTTACATGACACTTGTTCTTGGCGGTAGCCATATTGATTTGTTCCTCCTGCTGTGTGTGATCTATCCAGACAGGATAGAATAACGTTCATTTGTTGTGATTGGTAATTTTCCTCATCTTCTATCAACTTCTTTATTTATTGTAATTTAGATTTAATTGATTGAACAATCATTGGTTGAATAGCCGGGTGATAATATTTGTTTAGGTAATGATTTACATTAAATTTATTATGAATTATAGGACCGCTAGTTACCCGATTACTTGTTCTGATTTCGACGGGAAAGGGCGCGTGTCTAAGGTCACGGAAGGCTATTCTTCAACATCCAAACCGTAGTTTGGATCCTACAGTTCTAAACAAGTATTACTTGGCCGAAATCCTTTGGTAATCGTTTACGGATTTTCTGGAAATAATTGGTCGTGTCGCTTATAATGCCAGTTAATCGTCGAAGGAGATCAGGCTCAAAGTTCGTCGATGTTAACGAAGAATCCCCTATTGTCAAGTAAGTGCCTTTTGACGTCCTTAAGGGTCATGGTTCAGACTTAAATAGGGTTAATTATCATGGCAGTGATTCTAGCCTTAATTCGATGTCAGATGATGTAAATAATCTTAGTTTAAAGGAGGAGCAAAGGCCTGAATTACTAGGAAAGAGCATGTCGCCTATAGTCCATGTTGTTGGCTCAGAGCTACCAAAGGTTGAACTGAGTTATTTCGATGGAGAGCCAAGAGGTTATTGGAAATTTATAAGGCAATTTGAGACGTATGTGGCATCAAGAGTCACGGATGATAGCCAGCGCTTGCTCTATTTGATACACTACTGTAAGAGCAAGGCTAAAACAGCTATTGAAGGTTGCGTCATGATGGAGGCATCCTCTGGCTATAAAAGAGCAAGGGAGATTTTAGAACGTTTTTTCGGACAGTCTCACGTAATTGCTCGAGAAACACTAGAGGACTTATTCAGTACTGTGAATTTTGGGTATATTGACAGGGACCAACTATCAAATTTGGCTATAAAAATGGAAAACTGTGCCATGGTCTTGGAGCAGATGAATTATACTTCTGATCTAAATTCCTTAGTTACCTTGGAAAGAATAGTGAGACTCTTGCCTCAACCTATGCAAGCCCAGTGGGCGGACTGGGTGGATAAATTGACTGAAGATAACAGGGAACCGACCTTCGACGAGCTCACTCAGTTTATCGCATCGCGTGCGAGAGTGGCTTGTAGTAGATTTGGACGGTTAGCAAACCGTTCTAGAAAAGGACATAACGTAAAGACGAACTGTCACGTGCAATCAGAGCAAGGGAATAGTTCGATAAGGAAAACTAAATGCAGTATGTGTTCCTACTACCATGACATTGATAAATGCCCACAGTTCTTAGCGCTTACAGTTCAAGACCGATGGTCTCACGCTAAAAGCAAGGGTATCTGTTTCGTCTGTCTTAGACAAGGACATAGAGTTAAGGTATGCAAGATGACAAAGCGCTGTAACGTTGAGGGTTGTGAAAAGAAGCACCATTCTTTGTTGCACAGCGAGAGTGAGAAACCTAGTATCTTGAGTTGTTGCGGATATACTAAATCACAAATCAGTCAAGTGTGTTTAGGCATGATTCCCGTACGGTTGAAATCACGAGAGTCGAGATTGTGGGTTATGCTCTGTTGGACAACGGTTCTGATGTGACACTGATAAAGTCAAACTGTTTTAGGTCTCTCGGGCTGAGCGAAGACGAAGCATCAGTGGCAGTTGGGACTGTGGGCGGTAATAGAACAATGAAGGTCACGAGTGCGCCCTCTGAGGTATATTTTTCGTGTCTGTAGGTAACCCTCGTGCTATTGATAGAAGAAACCAGACAAGTAGTGAATAGGTCTTTATTTCGATCTTAGCGCAGTCACAGAGGAGCGTGGGATTATCTGTTCAGACAAACAAAGTCTCTCATTATTCAATATAAGATAATAGGGAATATAACGCTTATACAAAACAAGGAAGTGAATGAATACTTGAACAATACTGTTTTGGCATATGCTTGGTTGTTTGGGGTCAACTCTTAACCAACCAACCTAAGCTGTTACATTAGCTTCCCCCTAGAATCGACTTCCGTAGGAACGTCGGTTCGATTAACCTATCTATCGAAAACACCTTAGTTCTATTTCTCATCCCAAGGAAAAATTATCAACTCGCTCACTGTTTGACTTACAATCAGTGACGACTGACGCTGTCAACAATAGTCCATGGATGTCTCTTCTTTACTAGCTTGTGATCTTATTTTGTAGCATGTGATTTCTTCTACAACTATCGACGACGGTCTGCTGCGTGCCTTCAAGAGAAAGTGTGAGAATGTGGAATAAGAATATCTGAGGAAGTGCCGCGGGCGGGCTACCCAACACCATGTTGGTGAGGTACGATTTTTCCGTGCTCAGACCGGCTATCAGGTGTTTACTCACCTGCCTCTTGAGTCGCCCTCAAGTAAAAAGTAAAGAAGAATCTACTTCAAAGGTAATGGTGAAAATCAAGCAAACCTGAAGAACTGCTCCACTGCCTGCATAAAATAATAAGATACAAAATGGAAATACATAAATGTAATTGATAGTTGTTCGGTTCCATGTAAGTGCTTGGTCTCCAGAACGGATTGGTATTCTGGAAGAGAATAGACATAGTGTAGATATCTTGTGCACGAAAAACCATGAAAACAAAAAAAAATACTCTTTTGTAATGCATATATGTAAAAGGGTAAACTTGCTAGAAGTTGGACTCTTTAACAAAATCGATCAAACGCGTGACCTTGAGCCTGTGATGACCGCGTTTTACAACTAGGTGCGTAACCAAGGGTGCATCAGAATACTCCACGAAAAGGAAAGGAATATACGGTTAAGAAGCAAAAAAAATTGTGTAGAGTATGCGGATCAAGTACAGTTGTGTCAAATACCCTTTTCTTGTTTGATTTAGGTATGCATGATATATTGAAGCAATATATCGTCAATTCATCCAAGTAACGAATTGGTTTGCACCTCAGAAGTGTGTAAGTCCTATTACTCATTAGTATTATGAGTGATTAATTGGTGTAAGGAAATATTGAAGTCACTTTCTCCGTGGTCTGATGTGGCTTAACGGCTAAGCACGCGGTCTAGCATTCAGGAGGGCTCACATATGAGAGAAAAAATGACAAGAGGACAGATTGATATATCAAAGTGCCATATTGGAAAAGTATAAGTTCTTTGTTTACATGAATATTATTACTATAGAAAAAAACTACAAGTTTAGTAAATTTCCATTTTACGTTATATTTAAACTAACGAATATATATATATATATATATATATCAGTTATTGACATAAAATGTCTTTTTTATAACGCTAATGTTAAGTTCCAGGACTTTGTATGGGCCACTAATAATAATTGGTTTAACGTTAGCATAGTCGTGATATTCATATTGTCAGTTCAATGTTATGATTACTAAACAGTTCCCTTATAAGTTGTTTAAAATTAGGTATGTGGAATCAATGCGGCTGACATAGTAACCTTACAGTAACGCACTGTACTATATCTTCACGGTTATTGATTCTTAAATGTCAGAAATTAAAAAAATCTGAATATTGCCAATAAAGATGGGTTATATGATCACACTAAAAAGCATGCTGCAGGGAAACTGGTTAAGTCATTACGTAAGTTTCCTAAACATGAAAAAAAATGATGAGAACTTTAATAAGTACTTGACTATGGTTTAATCCAAAATGTTTTGTCTAGAAAACTACTTATTAATAGTAGTATTAATCGTATCAAGCTACTAAACATATCCTCAACCGAAAACTTTTAGAAGTAGTTCATATGGTATATATGTATAGCCAGTCTACGTGAAAAATGTATATAAATATATAAGAAGTACAGCCAACATAGTTAATTAACCAGAAAAAGAAATTATAAAACTCGCCTGGGTTGCTTTTTGAATTCGTTGTATTTGCCAGTGTTAGTTGTATGAGTTTGATTAAAATCCTCAGCCATCGTTGCGGAATACCTAGCTTATGTGTCCAGTATTTTAAAAAAAATATTTAACATAACACGTATATATCAAAGGTAAAAGGTCTGGGGAGTTGTCGGTGAGACGGAATGAGGAAAAAAATTATTTTTAAGTAGATGCAGGGTGTGATTAGCTACGTGGTTAGATTTTATCCTGCAGCCGAAACTGTCAACATCCTTGACTGACTAATTGGATGTGCCCAGCGAACCGTTTTAGTCATTTGTAAAGATTTATTATCTTTACATTTCGATTCCGTAATGGATTTGTCAGTTAAACGATCTAACAACACGTATGGTGGTTCATGATCTAGATAAGCCGGCTTTAGCCTATCAATACTTACTGTGTCGATGTTTCCATGTTTTTCTATCACGAAATATTTAGATTTTCTTGAGACGACTTTGAAAGGACCTTCAAATGGAGGACTGAGTGGTGCTTTTATTTTGTCACATCTTATCCAGACGTGCGTGCAATTGCTTAGGTCTTTAGGTATATATACGGCGCGCGATTGTTCACGAGTATTAATCGGCTTAATTTTAGACATGTGGTCCCGTAGTTGATCTACATAATTTTCTAAATTAAGTTTTTGACTGTTAGTATTAGGGTTAATAAATTCACCTGGTAGTCTCAGAGTTGTTCCGAAAACCAGTTCCGCAGCTGAACACTGTGCGTCAGTTTTGACAGATGTTCGTATTCCCAACATAACTAACGGTAGGAATTCTGTCCACTGATTGGGGTTTGAGTGAGATATAAGGGCGGTTTTTAGCTGACGGTGAAAACGTCCTACCATCCCATTAGCCTGAGGATGATATGCAGTGCAGCGTATCCTATTGGAGCCTAGAAGTTTAGCCAAGTTATTAAATAGTTCGGATTCGAATTGCGCTCCTCTATCCGTCGTTATTGTTATGGGTGTACCAAAAATGGTTACCCAGTTCTGCATGAAAACTTTGGCTAGTGTTTCCGCTGTGATATCCGCTATCGGGATGGCTATAGGGAATCTGGTAAATCGATCTATGCATGTAAACAGATAATTAAAACCGTTTGAACGTGGTAAAGGACCTACCAAGTCGATATGCACATGGGCAAAACGTGCATCTGGTTGCGAGAAAACACCTTTGGGTGAATTTGTGTGACGATTAATCTTTGATTGTTGACATGCTGAACACTCTCAAACCCATTTGTGTACATCCTTCTGTAAATTCCGCCATATATATCTGGCATTGATTAGTTTTGTTGAAGCTTTTGCGCCAGGATGAGACAAAGAATGAAAGTTATTATATATCAACTTTCGCATACTTTTGGGAACGAAAGGTCGCGACATTGCCTTGGTCGTGTCACAATAAATTAGAATACCATCGACAGGTGATGGGAACTGTTTTAAATTAAGACTTGAATTGTTTGTTTTAAGTAGGTTTTGTAATTCTAGGTCCTGCTCTTGTTCGTGCCTCAACGTTTCGAAGTTTACTGTAGACTGCTGTAGCACGTTCATTTCTAGTCTGGATAAAGCATCTGCCGCCTGATTGTCCTGACCTTTGACATGTCGGATATCGCTTGTGAACTGTGATATATAGTCAAGGTGTCGGACTTCTCGAGGTGAGTATTTATCGGCTCTCGCTTTTAATGCATTCGTTAATGGTTTGTGATCCGTAAAGACTATAAATTCCCTACCTTCTAACATGTGTCGAAAGTGTTTAATGGTCAGGTAGATTGCAAGAAGTTCTCGCCCGAAGGTAGAATACCTTGTTTCGGCTGGAGCGAGTCTTTTCGAGAAGAAAGCAATTGGTTTCCAGGCGTTTTTAACCAGTTGGTTAAGGGTACCGCCTACTGCTTTATCTGAAGCATCCACCATCAAAGCAAGTGGGGAAAGAGAATTCGGATACATCAACGTAGTTGCTTGAGCCAGTTTATCTTTAAGCTGTTTAATAGCTTCGATGGCGTCAGAAGACAGTTTGAATTCTTTTAGTTTTCCTTTGAGTGAATCTGTCAAACGTTGCATTAATTGTGCACAACCTGGTATGAATCTGCGATAAAAGTTAATTAGACCTAGAAAACTTCTCAGTTGTGTTAGAGAACTAGGTATGGGGTATTGTTTGATGGTATCCACTTCTTTTTTGATAGGTTTAATCCCTACTGGGCTTATTCAGTGACCGAGAAATTCTAAAGTTTGAACACCGAAAACACACTTACTTTGATGTATGTTTATTCCGTGTTCATCCAGTCTTTTCAACACTGCTTGTACATGCTATTCGTGTGATTGCAAATCGGGGCTGGCAATTAACAAGTCGTCTATATACCCCTGCGCAAATGGCATATCTCGAAGTAGGTCATCTATGAATCTTTGAAATGTCTGTGCCGCATTTCTCAGGCCGAATGGCATGCGTACAAACTCGAATAAGCCAAAGGGTGTAGTAATAGCTGTCTTGGGAATATCTTCATCAGCCACCGGGATATTGTGATATGCCCTGACTAAATCAATTTTAGTGAATATGTTCATACCCTGTAAACCGTTTGTGAAATCTTGGATATGAGGTATTGGGTACCTATCTGGTACGGTTCGACGGTTTAGGGCTCTGTAATCCCCGCACGGTCGCCAGTCACCTTCATTCTTCTTTGGGACCATATGCAAAGGGGATGCCCATTGACTATCAGAGGGACGGATAATACCCAATTGTAGCATATAATCAAACTCGGCCCTAGCGATTTTGAGCTTATCTGGTGCTAGTCTCCTGGGTTTTGCAAAAACCGGTGCACCTTCGGTTTTGATAGTGTGACCTACTTTTAGTTTGTCTTTAGAAGGCTGTGGGTTTGGTTTAGTTAAGTTTGGAAATTCCGCGAGTATATCTTGGAATTTCGCTGTTGTTACTGGGGGAGTTTGAATCAAGTTAAGAGAGCTGATGTGACTTTCTTTGCCTTTTGTGTAATACGAAGTTTCTTTTAGTGTTAATCGCCGTTTCTTGGTGTCAACCAGAAATTCGTATCTCTCTAGAAAGTCCATCCCCAGTATTGCCAGATCTAAGTCGGCTACCGTGAAAACCCAAGGGAATTGCCTCCTGAACCCCAAATCTAGGGTTAAAGTTTTCTGCCCAAATGTCGCGATTTTAGTTTTATTTGCAGCTTGAAGTGTAATTGATGATGTTTCTCGACTAATCTCAGTTTTATTTTGAGGGATGATGCTGAGAGCAGCGCCAGTATCCACCAAGAAATTCAAGCCAGAGTTTCTGTCTCTAACATAAAACAAGCGACTGTTTAGGCGCCCCTCCTCAGTCGTCGCGACCTGGGGAGGGGTTACTCGTTTCCCGCTGCCTTAGGATTATGCTTAGGTCAGGCGCATGGTTGCATGCACTTGGTTGAGTTGACACCAAACTTCCAGTGGTACCAACAAAACTGCCCAGATTGTCTGGACATTTGTGACCTGTTTTGTGACTTGGATCGTGGTCGTTGTGGTGACCTGCTCCTGTTTCTATGACCCATTTGCATCCTGGTGACAGCCTCAGTGAGACTCTTAACACTCGCAATGAGTCCTTCTATTACGGGGTCTTTTGCTGATTCTACTTTTTGTGTGTGATTTATTGTGCCTGATCCAGTTGGAGGACCTCTTTCCATTATTCTGTCGGCTATACGCGCTAAATGAGATAATGAGGTTTCAGGATCTTGTGCATCCAAACAGTGTTGGACGTAGCATGGGAGAGCTTGTATCCATCCTTGTTTTAGGACTGCTTCACCCACTGTGTTATCACCCACTAAGACTTGGAGGTGACGTAAAAACTGTGACGGCGACCGGTCACCTAGTGTTTCACCTTGAAAAAGTCTTTGAATTCTTTGACTATCTGATAATGATAAACGGTTCACTATCTCTCGTCTTAAGATGGTGTATGGTTGTGGTGATGGTGGATCTAAAATCAAGTCACGGACTTCTTTGGCGACTGAAGGAGGAAGGATAGAACACAAATCTCTATAGCGAATCCCTTCAGATTTGATATTGTGTCTCGTGAAATAATGCTCTAGTTGAGCAAACCACAACTCAGGATCACTACGATCAAATTCTGGAAGTCGGGATTTCGTAGTCATAACAGTGTCTATCTCCACTGGTGACAAATCATCCAGATTATGGGTTTCTATTGAGTCTGACATGAGGTATGTGACAAATATAGCAATAAAGTTAGCACGAAAAAATGGTTTCTATAACACGAATAACTTAAGGTAATTAAAAAAAAGAAAAAAACTATTTATATATCCAACTTAGTTCACGGATAATCAGGTCTACTTTTACGATTGAGTACAAAAAATATAATATTAATAACAAAAATGAGGTTAAATTTGTGTTCAAAAGGGCTCACCAATTTCGTGTCTATAGGTAACCCTCGTGCTATTGATAGAAGAAACCAGACAAGTAGTGAATAGGTCTTTATTTCGATCTTAGCGCAGTCACAGAGGAGCGTGGGATTGTCTGTTCAGACAAACAAAGGCTCTCAACATTCAATATAAGATAATAGGGAATATAACGCTTATACAAAACAAGGAAGTGAATGGATACTTGAACAATACTGTTTTGGCATATGCTTGGTTGTTTGGGGTCAACTCTTAACCAACCAACCTAAGCTGTTACATATTCTTTAGATCGATCTGAACATGTTACGATTGAAGGAGCTCTGATTGTGGCAAGTATACCAGGTCATAAGCCAACAAAGTCGGCAGTGAACAGCCTAGTTAAGTGGCCACATTTAAGGGATGTACCGATAGATAACTTGGACTCTGAAGAAGTTCTGTTGTTGATTGGTTGCGACGTACCAGAAGCACACTGGGTGTTAGACCAGCGGTTGGGTGGGAGAAAAAGCCCGTACGCTGTGAAGACGTTGCTGGGTTGGACGGTCTTCGGACCTGCGTCGTATCCGGAATATAGGAAAAGAGTGGTCAATCATACCAGTAAGATACAGACCTTGGAGAACGAAATACGTAAACTTTATGATGTAGAGTTTTCTGATGTTTATTCAAATGATAAATCAGCATCACTAGAAGATAAGGCGGCTATAAGGATTGTGGAAGAGGGCACACGCTTCGAAAATGGTCATTTTGTAGTTCCTATACCATGGAAAGTGAACCCAAATATGAAAGGGGGGAATTATGAAGTGGCAAGCAGTAGACTACAGAGTTTGAAGCGTAGATTGTTGAAAGATGACATTCTATATATCAAGTATACAAAAGGTATTGAAAGTAATTTTATTAAGGGCTATGCGGAGAAGATCCCTGAAATACAATTGCAACCTAGTTATCGCCCCCGTTGGTACTTGCCTCACCATGCAGTTATAAACCCGAAAAAGCCAGAAAAACTGAGAGTGGTCCTTGACTGTGCCGCTAAGTTTGCGGGTGTTTCTCTAAATGATATGATTTATCAAGGACCCGACACAACTGCTGAGTTAGTGTGTATATTATTGCGTTTTCGCAAAGAAGCAATCACAGTCTCTGCGGATGTTGAAGAAATGTTCATGCAAGTGAAGGTCCCTGAGTCTGATCGAGGAGCTTTAAGATTTCTGTGGTGGCAGGGGGGAGACATATCGAAAGAACCATCCGAGTTTCAAATGACATCTCATCCATTTGGCGCCATATCATCGCCGTTTTGCGCGAACTTTGCCTTGAATAAGACGGCCCAAATATTCTCTGATGGTTATGATGGTTATGTCGTAGATGCTGTTAAGAATAATTTCTATGTTGATGATTGCTTGGTATCTTTTCCCACTTGTGATCAAGCAAAGAGTTTCGTCAAGCAGATAAGTGAGTTATTATGTAGAGGAGGTTTCAAACTAAAGAAATGGGTTACCAACTCGGAGGAGGTAAGGACCATCTTGCCTGATGTATGTAAAGAACAGTCCTTGATAGAAATGTCAACGGATTACGACACTACTCATCGAACCCTAGGTGTAGAATGGGATTTTAAACAAGATGTATTTAAGTTTTACTTTGATGCACCGGAAAGGCCTTTGACTAGGAGAGGTATTTTATCTATAGTTACTTCTCTGTTCGATCCTCTGGGTCTAATTGCTCCAGTCTGTCTTACTGCCAAACTTCTCTTGCAAAAATTATGTAGGTCCCAAATAGGCTGGGATCAGCCTCTCAACGAGCCATACATGCCCGCGTGGCTAGGCTGGGTAAGTTTTATGCGTCAGATAGGTCACGTCACGGTAGCTCGAGGTATCAAGATGAAAATCGACGAACCCGACGCGAAAGTGGAATTGCACTTGTTCAGTGATGCTTCAGAGGTTGGTTATGGAGCAGTTGCGTACGCATGAGTCAGCTATTTGAAGGAGCCACCATATTGTATCTTGTTGTACAGCAAGTCTAAGGTAGCACCTATCAGACAAGTCACTATACCGAGACTTGAGATGGCGGCAGCGGTGTTAAGTGTGAGGCTTAGTGAAGTATTACGGAGAAGTCTGCCTAATTTTTTCTGCGAAGTAAACTTCCATACAGATTCCATGATAGTGTTATACTACATTAAGAATATGGAGAACCGATATAGCACCTATATAGCCAACCGCCTCGCTGTGGTGCACCAGTATACGAAGGTTGAACAATGGAATTATGTAAAGTCGCCACAGAATCCAGCCGATTGGACATCAAGAGGTATACAAAAAATGACTGATCTGGAATCTTGGTTCAAATGTCCTACCTTACTGCATGGCGAATTCTGTACAACAATCACTGACTGTCCGGAACCTACTCCTGACGATATTGAGTTTAGAAAAACTGCTGTGGTTAACTTGAGTAGTATAAAGCACAACATGTCACCTATTCTCTCTTATTACTCCGAGTGGTTGAAATTAGTCAGGGCCGTAGCCTGGCTTAGAAGGTTCATAGAATTTCTGATGGTGCTTCGTTCACCAAGTCATGAAGGATCCGTCCATCTAGGATGTTTAAAGGTCAAAGAACTCGACATCGCCAAGCGTAAAATTTTGTTGATGGTTCAGAAAGAAGTGTATGGAGAAATACTTAGTGGATTTAAAAACAATGGTAAAGTAGTTAGTCACAATGATCTGAAGGGCTTATCACCGATAATGCTTGATGGGTTACTCTGTGTTGGAGGCCGACTAAGCTACTCAGATTTCTCAAATGCCTTTAAACATCCAATAATATTGCCCAGTCGACACTTAGTGACAGAAATGATAATTAGACATTATCATAAGGAACAAGGGCACACAGGAACGTCACAAGTACTGGCCACGATTCGAAAAAGGTATTGGATAATAAAAGGAACCAGCACGGTTAAGAGAGTGATAGGAAAGTGTGTGACATGCCGGCGGTATACGATGGTTACAGGGCAACAATTGATGGCACCACTTCCAGCCTGTAGAGTGCAACAAGGATGGTATAGCTTTTCAGCCGTGGGAGTAGACTACTTTGAACCTCTTTTTGTCAAAAGAGGAGGATCATTAGAAAAAAGATATGGATGTGTGTTTACTTGCTTGCAAACCCGAGCAGTACATATTGAAATGACACATAGTTTGAATACTGATTCGTTTATAATGGCCTTGTTACGTTTTATTGGAAGAAGAGGGAAACCTGCCGAAATTTACAGTGACAATGGGTCAAATTTCGTGGGTACGGTTTCTGAATTAAGGAGATTTGCGCAACAGTTGAATCAACAGAAAATAGACAAAGAACTGTCAGCTAGACAGATTCAGTGGCATTTTAACCCGCCCTCATCCAGCCACAGGGGTGGAGTTTGGGAAAGGATGATTAGGTCCATACGCCGACTGTTATTGTTGATAACTAGAGAGCAGACTCTAACCGATGAGACTTTAAACACTTATTTGATCGAGATTGAAAGGATATTGAACGATCGACCCTTAACTCCGGTCGTTCAAGAAACTAACGATAAACTAGCCTTGTCGCCAAATAGTTTGTTATTATTGAGAGAATGTGACGGAATAGTCGAAGAAGGTAGCATCAGAGATAAATATGACAAACGTTGAAAACAGATTAATCATCTTGCTAATGTGTTTTGGAAAAGGTGGTTAAGAGAGTATTTACCGTCCCTACAAAAACGTCAAAAGTGGTTAGTTGAACACCGCAATTTTCAGAAAGGGGATGTAGTGATCGTAGCTTCGGACATATCGACTCGTGGAAAATGGCCCTTAGGCGTAGTTGAAGATTGTGAAATAGATGACGACGGAAGAGTTAGAACAGTGGTTGTTCGTACGAACGGTGGATTAGTCAGGAGAGATATACGTAGATTATGCCTCCTTGAAGGCTCGAATTAGTTCCTCGTGTTATAATTGTGGTTAGGTCGAGCAGGCGTACTGTTGTAAGTCCTACTCGTTCCTATGGTGTGACATGTTATATAATGAACCATGACCGTAGGCATCAAGGTAGCTTGTGTGGTATAGAGGGATTTTGGGGGCCGGTGTAAGATCCATTTTGAATGTGTTGTGTGTTGGTGAAAGTCCCTCCATGTATATACTTGTACTTTATTCCTATTGATCACATTAGTTGTACATTGTTGTATTTTGATTACATTTGAATTGTTAATATTTGTATTTTTGTTATAGTTTTTGTTTTTATTACGCATTCACTAAGTTTGTTTTTCTTCCTGAACTGCATCTGCGTTGTTTTACTTGACACTTGTTCTTGGCGGTAGCCATATTGATTTGTTCCTCCTGTTGTGTGTGATCTATCCAGACAGGATAGAATAACATTTATTTGTGGTGATTGGTAATTTTCTTGCATCTTCTATCGACTTCTTGATTTATTGTAATTTAGATTTAATTGATTGAACAATCATTGATTGAATAGCCGGGTGATAATATTTGTTTAGGTAATGATTTACATTAAATTTATTATGAATTATAGAACCGCTAGTTACCCGATTACTTGTTCTGATTTCGACGGGAAAGGGCGCGTGTCTAAGGTCACGGAAGGCTATTCTTCAACATCCAAACCGTAGTTTGGATCCTACACCTGGCACAGTTTTATTGGACGCGGATTACCATAATCATCCATTATATACTAATGATGCTCCTTGTAAATTTGACAACAATATCTCAGAAGATTTGAACTCTGATGATTTCGAATTGAGTGGTGTTTATCCCCATTATCTGGTCGATTTTACTGGATTCCCACTGCAATGTGTTTTAAATACAATCAAATTAATTGTAATTTGGGTTTATGAAGACCCAACATTATTTCGAGGGGGAGGATAGACGCGAGAAAAATTTAAAATCCGGACATCAACTCCGGATCTCCAAAAAAAAGAGGAGGTGTTGGGATATTCAGGGAAATATCCCAAAAATTATCCTGTTAAGCCTAATGCTATCCTTGGACATAAAATGGTATCATCATTTGTTTAACGTGTCATTTTCCTACTAGCCAGTATTGTACAATGTTATTTTCTATTTTGTGGTACGTTGTGGTCTGCTTGACTGGTATATAAACAAAGTATGTTTGAAATATGATGATTCATATATCCCAGGCTGTGACTTGCGTTCTGGACTCATCTGGCTGGGCTAGACAGGGAAGCGAGACCAATCAGAACCCTAGGTCGTTCTACGTGTTTGTGCGTCTTGGTCCGATCAATAATTCGCTACCCTTAATCCGCAGCATTTATTTTTCACAGTTATAACTAAATAGCACTGTAAGTTTTCGACATTGGATGCTGACCATATGTTTTAGTGGACTCATCTAGCTGAAGGCGCTCGGTCAGGCATCCACACCAGATCACGTGTGGTAACGCCGTGCTCAACATCAACCGCAATCGCTAGCCAGATTAGATCAGAAAATTCCGATATATTAGTCATCACCAAATATACTCTTCCGATCTCCTCGACTCTGTCTTTTGATTTCTCTTGGTGGGAACGAAATATGTTGGAAGGTGTTACTGGTAGAAGCGTTGTCAAACACTGAATACCTGTGACATCATCAACATATTTTAAAAATATATTTCATAAGGTTCAAGTGATTGCGGACAGAATAAAAGACACTTTCACTTAACGGGCTTCCGTATCTAGTAGTAGTGGATCACTGATGCCTCTAGGTAGAGGAACCTTTCGTGCCTTTAAGTAACCCTCGTGCTATTGATAGAAGAAACCAGACAAGTAGTGAATAGGTCTTTATTTCGATCTCAGCGCGGTCACAGTGGAGCGTGGGATTGTCTGTTCAGACAAACAAAGGCTCTCAACATTCAATATAAGATAATAGGGAATATAACGCTTATACAAAACAAGGAAGTGAATGAATACTTGAACAATACTGTTTTGGCATATGCTTGGTTGTTTGGGGTCAACTCTTAACCAACCAACCTAAGCTGTTACAAACCTAGTTATATTAACGATAAAAGCAGTAAAAGAAAAAAGTTCGTAAATCATAGTAAGATACTGTCCTCAGTCCTTAAAAGTATGCCAAACGTTCTCTTAATGGGCTCCTGGGAAGTCACTTGGACTAGCTCAGCCGGCAGCGGATTCCAGAACTTAACTAATCTTAAGGAGCAGAAGGTGTATATACAGTCCATTCTTCAGTATTGTGCCCCCAGTTTCTGGATGCTACCCCTAAGTTTTGTGTTGGGATTAAGCCTAGTTAAGTGTTTGGGAAGTTATCCAGAGGTGTTTGGGATCATATAAGTGATTAAAAGGTCACCTCTAGGACTCTTACACTCTAATGGGTGAAGTTTCAGGGATCGGAAGCGCTCTTCATAAGAGTTTGAGTTCCCGAACTGATTTCGTGGCTCGCCATTGGATACGTCCCAGAGTGTCCCTATCCCTTTTGGTGTGATGGAGGAAACACTATGTTTCCGTACTCTAAATGGGGATGAACAAAACTGTTGAAGGTTATGTGGAGAGTTTTTCTGTCAAAATGACCGAAAATGCACTACAACATTACCAGTGCAAGCTTTTCTCGAAAGGCACTTTTGTCGCGGTTGGCGTAATACTTCGGATCGTAAGGGACAACACACCCGGATCTTTTTCAACCTGAGATACCGCTAGAGGGGGGTGATCAAAGTTGTAGTTATAGTCTCAGATGAACCACCTTACACTTTGAAGTGTCTGTTGTCGTCTGCCACATTGAAACCCAATAACAAGAAACAACAATTGACGACGAGGATGGCCCTAAAAAGTGTTGTTGATAAGCTTGAACGCCTACTGGGACGATATTTCAAAGTGATTGTGATGTTGTTCCTTGACCAAATTACTAAGAACTCGCCACCATCAACCTCATTATCTCGATCTGTGCTCGATAACTACATCAACAATACTGGCTAATTTAAATATGACATCATCAGACACAGCATTTTGACACCTGTTTTCACTATTATAAAGATGTGTTTAATGTTGATTACGGAGATCCGAAAGACGTGGAAAGTATGTATTCTTTCACGGAAACTCGGTACGTCAGAACATGACAATTACTGACATGTTATCTTAAAATCCACGTGGAAAAACGTACTGCCGATACCATCACTTCACTTAGTCAGCAGTTTGGTGACCAGTCTCCGATTTTAATTTGCGTTCTCGATGCACGAAGCTAGTAGTGAACAAAAAGAATAATTTTCTTAAACATTTCGGGATAGTCACTCGAGATTGTGAGTCGTTCAAATTAAGAACTCTGTCTGAGGTCCAATTCAAATCATTAGTACTTATCTGTAGTTTACGATCTGAAAAGCATGTTCATATTCGTACACAACTGTTACATCGTCTTGATGAGGGCCCAACGTGAACCCTTAAGGGGATTGCAGAAGGATATAAACGATTGATAAACCTCAAACACGACACCAACCCAGTTCAGCCCGGTGGTTAAAACAGGTTCAACGTTCAAGCAGATCGAAGCAAAGTCCGTCCTGGTTCTAAGACTTCGAAATCCACATTATTGCACAGAAAATCATCAAAAGAGAAGTCTAAAGTCTCTTCATGCAGATGATGGCATTCTTGTGCCTGGCGTTTTGCAAAGATTTATCCTTTTAAAAACCAATACTGTGAGAAATGTTACACTGTTGAACAAAGAAACGTATTGCAAACACCAGAACAGACACCGAAAACCAAATTTACAAGGAAGGCACAGATTGAGCGTAAAGCCACTTAAATATTTTCCCGTATATACGGTAAATACGGTACATAAAAGGTCGGTCAGGAAGTTTGTTGAAGTCCTGATAAGCGGTCATTCTATAAGGTTAAAATTAGATGCCGCTTCAGAAATAACCTTACTTTCCAGATAAACGTGGACTAAAATAGGAAAGCCCAGTATGAAGCCTACAAGTCAGTTTTACTGGGCGCAACATGTAATAAACTGAAGCTTATTGGGGTTCTGTCATGTTCAGTAATATCTAAAGATATGACTCCAAGTGTAATATGACACATATCAGACGATAAATTTAATTTACCAGATTTAGACTGCTTTGATAGTTCCAAACTTCAAGATACTCTGTTGTGGAACGTATGCAACAGAATTGAAAGTAAAGATGACCATCAACATTATATCACAAAAATCATGGATCAATTTACGGACTTTCTGCAGAAGGTTTACAGCATTGCACTACAATGAGAGGAAATCTCAACTCGAAAAAAATGCTGATCCAGTGTTTCGGCCAAAAAGATCAGTTCCTTATGTATCATTACCAGGTGTTGGTGCAGAATTTCAAGGTCTATAAGAACAAAGTGTTCTATCACTAGATTCATCCTCATCTTAGGGAGCCTTCACAGTGGTCATCAAGAAACCAAATGGTACAAAGCTGGTCTGTGCAGGTTTCTCAACTGGATTATATGCTGCTCTAGAACAATATGATTATCCGCTATCAGTTTCAGATGATCTTATAGCGATCTTAAACGGTGGAAGGTACTTTGCAAAACTGGGTCTAGATAGGGCCTATTTGCAACTAGATGTCCTCTCTTCACGCCGTGAATTAATGACAATAAACACATATCGAGTTTTTTCAGTATAATCGACTACAGTACTCTCCCACTAGAATCAGTGTGAAGTTGGTTCGATACCAAATCTTGTAGGATTGTCTCGCGCCGGAGTTTACCGAGGATGATATGAATCCTCCTCGTATTGATAAGATGAAACATAAATCAGAAATAAAGCAATAGCAGCTAATAGAGTAATACACATAGTAATTCTAAAATATCTGGTTTTATTGACTTGGTATTGTTTTACTTGAATCTTCCTATTGATGTTTTAGGACTGCAATCGGCTTCGAGTCCCAGAGTGAACGTCAACTCTGAAATGCAGGTACATCCAGCTGACGAGTCCCAAATAAAAGGAGACGAGCGTCCTGGATTCCACTGCTAGCCACTATCCATCTTTGCTTATAATGCTAGTAAATTAAGGCAATATGGAGGCAATACGCACAGTATGCACATATACCAATAACAGACTGAACAGACGCAGTCCTAAAACACCAATAGCAAGATTCAAGTACAGCAATATCAAGTCAATTAAACTTCACCCCATTGCACAAACAAGGGGATATTAGGACTCAGTAGCTAAGTGCATAACGTGATAGCGTGTAGTGACCTACTTTTATCAAGAGAACGCGATTGATTTAATGGAAAAAATCATTATTATAACCAATTGTACCAGTGATTGTTTTACTGTGCTCGTTTGTTTAACTGTGCTAAAGACAGCTATATTACTGCTCCATTGTTTTTCGATTGTGACGTTGCACGAGTTCGGTTAGGCTCAGTAACCACACTTGTGCTCCTTTGGCACGATCTCTGTATCCATTCGATTCCATGAGATCCCCAACAAATACATCTCGACTACAGCCATCAACTGCCTTCTGATATTTGGCTTACAAGGGATTTAATCGGCTAACTGGCACGTAGTCTTCTTGTAGTGGTGTTCATAGTCAACCGCGACTCGACACCACACTACAAGCATTTGAAGCAAATGGTACTGGGCTCGAGTCCCAGAATGAATATCAACTCTGAAATGCACGTACATCCAGCCGAAGAATTCCAAATAAAACAAGACACGCCTACTGGATTCCACTGCTAGCCACTATCCATTTTGATTACAGTATTTGGATTTATTCTTAACACGCGCAAAATGAAATTCAGACCAGAAATAGTTAAGAAGTAAACAAACTTGGATTATAATAATTAGGAATAATTTCGTGTAGAAATATTTTAATAACTCGCGGTAACATGAATAGTAATAGGCCGACGACACTTAACTTATATAACAGCCGATTGTGAGGAACATTGCCAAAAGCCTTGCTGAAGTCAATATAGGCTACGTCTATGAGCAACTTTCGAACTTTAAGAGCGCATCAACTTTGACGGGCTATCAACAGGTTAGTGAGACTGAACCGTGATATATAGTCAAGGTGTCAGACTTCTAGGTTTGGGGTAGTGTTTGGTAGCGTCCACTTCTTTGACAAGTGTAATCACTTCTGGGCTTAATGTGTGCCCGAGAAATTCTAGAGTTCGGACACCGAATACACATACTTTCAAGTATGTTCATTCCATTTTCATCCAGCCGTTTTAACACTGCTCTTACATGCTGTTCGTGTGATTGTAAATCGAAACTGGAGATTGACTAATCGTCTACATGCTCCTGTGCAAATGGCATATTTCGAAGTAGGCTATCCACGAATCTTTGAAGTGTTTGTAGGAAGCGATTTCTTACAGGTGTAACTCTAAGCTATTCTCTAGACTGTCGAGCACAGAGTCTTGGTTTAGCCAAAATCAGAACAAGTATGTTATTTGGCTTGATAAACTTTATCTGTTTCTAAAACATAAATTAACACTGTTAGTATACAAAATATACAAAACAGCCTTTCAGCACAGGGAAAAACAGAGACATATGTGGCAAGCCCATTTGACCACTGTATCATCTGTCTATTCATTTTAACTCAGACTCTTAATTCACTATGTTAATTTCGGTGTGTATGATCGAATGCATGTCTGTACATTAACTCTTAAGCTATCCTCCTATTGGTTTCAATGTGCAGATAATCGATAATTTATCCACACCCGATTAACTCTCAAAAATATATATGGATTTTAAACACACACATACTCACTCACTCACTCACTCTGTTTTATCGTGTGCTTGCTCACCGTACGCTTGTGGATCTTTATTAATCATTAACAATAAACGATCTCTATAACTGGTGTTCAGGCTTCTCAATAATCTCGAGTAAATTCGCAATTCTACTAGGAGATTAAGCCTACCTAAAATACTCAGTTACGGGATATTATTTATTGGAGTCAGATACTGAGGACATTAGCCTCCACATAGTGGTGACCCGCCTTTAGAACGCGCACCATGTTCCTCCAAAGTCTGCTGCATTCTCCTCAAGCGTATGATAAAGAACTTCATATTGGAATTATTATTATAATTATTAACAATCCATTGACAGTCATAATAAATTCACTCATAACATTTTCCCTTTGGAATTATTACTGTATATTCTCATATATATACTCAAAGTGACAATTTTTCTTTTCGGTGAGTCTTATATATCTTTTGTTGTTATTTTTGATTTCTTCATATTGTATATTTCAAACCTCAGTTTATTATTATTATCGCTCCTTCGTACCATGTCACTTGATAATTCGCTAAGCCTATCAGCTAAATCTATTTCCGTGGGTGCCATTTCTGTACCTTTACCTATTTTTAATCCATGAAAGGCTGAACTCTGATTTGCTCGCTTAGAAAGCTTTTTTGTTGCAAACAAAATCACAAATCAGAGTACGGAATTTAGTTACGCAAACTCACTGCTGCCGGGCGACGTCACTGAACAAGTGCCTGATGTCATTTTTAAGCCGGATCCTGACTCACCAATCGATTGTCTAAAAAGAGAGGTCATTCGTGTCACATCTCTCACCGACCAACAGACAATTGATCAACTTTTAGCCAACGTGGAGCTAGGTGACAATACACCATCACAGTTAAAACGCCACATGACAAACTTATTAGGAAATCGTACAGTAGACAAACGTCTACTATATCAATTGTGGCTCAGACGTCTCCCTCAAAACATTCAACAGATACTTGCAGTTGGAGACGAAGACGTCGATTTTGATAGGCTAGCAGACATAGCCGACAGAATTTACGAACGGTCCAAGACTCACCCTGTATCTCAAATCCAATCAAGCTCAACTGACGAGATCGTCGAGTTACGACGACCAGTTGATACCCTTACCAAACAGATAACTCAGATCCAATTATTGAATGCCTCCCACAGTAAGCGTAGAGGAACATCCACAAGCCGTAGACGACGTAGTCCAAGCACTACTAGACACAACATTTGTTGGTACCATAGAACATATGGCAAACAAGCTAGAAAATGTACTCCGCCTTGTAACTTTGCAAGCACACAGAAAAAGGAACGTCAAGACCGTAGGTTAATGACGACTGCACTCACTGACCACAACTCTCAAGACGGTCGTCTATTATATGTTACAGACAAAAGAACCGGCACACAGTTTTTAGTCGACACTGGGGCAGAGGTTAGTGTAGTACCACCTACTGCACTCGAGAAAAACACACCTGACCCCAAACTAAAACTACAAGCTGCAAACAGGTCTGATATCAAGACGTACGGCAGAAGGCGGTTACAATTAAATTTCGGTCCTAAATCTAATTTTTCCTGGAGTTTCATCATAGCGGACGTCCTCGTTCCTATAATCGGCATTGATTTTCTGCAATTCCACAAAATACTAGTAGACGTCAGAGATAGGAAACTTGTCCTTGCCGAACAAAGTAAGGAAATTAGAGGAATTATATCAAATGAGACTTCCATACATTTATTAGTTAAACCTCATCATGAGAACGACAAATACGTCAATTTACTTAGTCAGTTTCCAGATTTATTACGACCGAGTTTCAAACACGACAAACCGACGCATGCCGTCGTACACCACATAAAGACAGAGGGTCCACCAGTGTTCGCACGTCCAAGACGCCTTGATCCCCCTCGTCTGGCTATCGCAAAGAACGAATTCAACAAAATGATTGAGTTGGGCATCATACGCCCCTCCGATAGTCCGTGGGCATCACCGCTCCATATGGTACCTAAGAACAACTCCTCCGAAGTTAGACCGCGCGGTGACTATAGAGCTCTCAACAGCTGGACCATACCAGATAGATACCCTCTCCCACATTTGCATGATTTCACTCATAGCCTATCTGACGTGTCGATTTTTTCAAAAATTGATCTCGTCCGTGCTTACCATTACATTCCAATTCATCCAGACGATGTTCCTAAAACAGCCATTACTACCCCCTTTGGACTATACGAATTCGTCCGCATGCCTTTCGGATTAAGGAATGCTGCGCAAAGTTTCCAGCGTTTTATTGACCAAGTGGTACGGGGCTTACCGTTTGTGTATGCTTACATAGATGACCTACTTATAGCAAGCAAAGATGAAAATGAACATTTAACTCATCTGAAAATGCTTTTTGAGAAGCTAAACGAGTATGGGTTAACAGTCAATTCTGACAAATGTGAGTTCGGAAAACAATCTCTCACCTTTTTAGGTCACGTACTTGATAATCAAGGCATTAAACCAGTTCCTGAGGAAACACAAGCTATCAAAAATTATCCTTTGCCTGATTCATTCAAGAAACTAAGACGTTTCCTTGGGATGATCAACTTTTACAGACGTTTCATCCCTAAATGTGCAGACTTAGCAAAACCACTAACTGATTTATTAAGGGGACGAGCTAAATCATTAGCAATGACACCGCAAGCAATTCAAGCATTTGATCAGTTGAAAAGCGCTTTAAGTACAGAGGCATTACTCGCACGACGAAAGGTTGATGCACCTTTAGCAATAATGACCGACGCTTCTAACGTAGCAGTAGGTGCTGTACTTCAGCAACGTGTCAATGAACAATGGCAACCCCTTGCATTTTTCTCAAAAAACTAAACGCAACACAAACAAAATATAGCACATTCGGTAGAGAACTGTTGGCTATCTACTTAGCCATCAAACACTTTCGCTATATGTTAGAAGGCAATTCTTTCACGATATATACTGATCACAAACCTATAACTAATTCATTGATGCACAATCATGATAAATACAGTCCGCGCGAAATTTGTCAACTAGAATTCATTTCACAATTTACAGCTGATATACGCTATATTAAAGGCAATGCAAATGAGGCAGCAGATGCACTATCGAGATTAAATATCAATACCTTCTCGATCCCTGATATAGACTATCACGGAATGGAAAAGCATCAAAAGCTCGATACGGAGCTACAAAAACTTTTGCAGTCTAAGGAAACGAAATTATTATTCCGAAACATCCCCATAAACAACAAGGACACCTTAACTTGTGATACCTCAACAGGTAAAACTCGCCCTTTTGTACCTTACGGTATGAGACGAAATATTTTTGAGAAATTACACAATATATCTCATCCAGGTATAAAAGCCACTGTAAAGCTCGTCACAGATAGATTTGTGTGGCCAAAAATAAACAAAGACGTACGAAAATGGTCACGGGAATGCGTCCAATGCCAAAAGTCAAAAGTACATAGGCACATCATATCTCCTACCGGAATTTTTCCCGCCGCTAGCGCTAGGTTCGACCATATTCATATCGACATTGTTGGACCGTTACCGATTTCTAATGGTTACACGCATATATTAACATGTATAGATAGATTCACGAGATGACCCATAGCTGTTCCGTTAAAAGACACGTCAGCATCAACAGTGGCGAAGAAGCTGGTGAAACACTGGATTACAAACTTTGGTGTCCCTACAACAATTACGACCGACCGTGGAACGCAATTCGAAAGCAAACTATTTCAGCAACTTACAGATACTTTCGGTATAAAGAGAATTAGAACCACTGCTTATCATCCGTCTGCTAATGGAATGATAGAAAGATTCCATAGACAGTTAAAAGCCTCTTTGATGTCCGCAGGAGGAGATTACAAATGGGATATCAAGCTTCCTTTGATACTATTAGGCATTCGCCCAACCATCAAACAAGACCTCGGTTGTTGTGCTGCTGAGTTTGTTTATGGAACAACATTACTTTGCCTGGTGAATTTTTTGACCGTGCAACAGATATTCCAGCAGATATAACCAACTACGTGCAACAATTAAAACAGCAGATGGAATCCATTAGGTCCGTTAAACCACGAACCCAAAAGGTGAAATCATTCGTACCCAATGAACCAGACAAATGCTCACATGTATTCGTCAGAAATGATAGAGTACGACAGCCGTTACAGACTCCTTGCGACGGCCCTTTTAAAATCATCCGAAGGGACACTAAGACGGTTACAGTGGAAAGAGCAGGTAAACATGATACTGTTAGCATCGACAGAGTAAAACCAGCATTTTTAGAGAACACTGAAAAACAGACAACTGTAAAACCGTCTAAACCTGCAGTAGAGCAAGCACCATTCAAACTACCTGCAACAAGCAACACTTCAAATCAAAATTCAGCAGCAGAAACTACAACAAGATCAGGAAGAAGAGTACACTGGCCAGATAGGTATGTAGCAACCACCATATTTATCTAGACTAAATCCTGAGACTACTCTTATAACACATAAAAATCCTATTTTATTTTGATTACTATTTTTCTTATTGGCCCTACGGATCATCATTATGCTTACATTTTAACTTTATACAATTCATTAATGTTAAATATACACTTGTATATACATGATATGAAACGTTTCAACACACAAGCTGTTATTACAATTTAACGCTTACTCATCATATTGAGTTGAACTTTAATTTTAAAAACAATTCCGTCCTTTATTTCTTAGTCGAACATAGATGTTAATCCAATTTTTTTTGGTACATAAAAACATCAATGTTCTGGATGGGAGCTTATGTGACAATCCCATTTGGCCACTGTATCATCTGTCTATTCATTTTAACTCAGACTCTTAATTCACTATGTCAATTTCGGTGTGTATGATCGAATGCATGTCTGTACATTAACTCTTAAGCTATCCTCCTATTGGTTTCAATGTGCAGATAATCGATAATTTATCCACACCCGATTAACTCTCAAAAATATATATGGATTTTAAACACACACATACTCACTCACTCACTCACTCTGTTTTATCGTGTGCTTGCTCACCGTACGCTTGTGGATCTTTATTAATCAGTTTAAAAATCCCCACAGAATATTCAAAAACGAAGAATATTTGAGCGAACAATTGTTTTCAATAACTTCATCATCAGGCTCTACAGTTATGAGTCCATAATTATAATATTTTACAAAGGCCAAAAATAAGGCATGTTTTAATGAGTTTGACAATGTTATGTGTTAAAAATGGTGAACGTTTGCATCTGTTACGATATATATATATACTTCAAAAAATTGTAATATTTGCAAATTAGAAAGGTCATTCAATAAAGGTCAGTAAATTGTTCAGTCACAATAAGATAATAGTACTATTGCAAAATTGAAAATAATTTTGTCAACCGAGATAATAATAATAATAATAATAATGTTGTGTGAATATAATATGTAATAAGGGGGGTGTTATCAAGGTAATTACGGTCAACAAATTGGGAATGATGGATATGAAGATTAAGATATAGATAATGACAAATAATGATAATAAGGAAAATAAATAAAATGAAGGAAGGAAGGGGTAAGAGGTTTATAATATTCAGTCTAGGTATTTGGTGATCCAGTCGTAGGCCAGGGTAAACATAGAGGCTGGATATATTTTTTTTGGATGCATAAGTTAGGTCTTCTGGAGTTGATCCAGATGGCTTCGGCTGTGTAAAGCAGTCGTAATCTAGCTCCTTGAGGTAGATATTTTGGAACTTGATATAATACAGAGAAAGCTTCCTCTATTTTAATATGATGTTCACTATCTACCAAGTGAGAAAGAATGGTGCTGTTAATCGATTTGGTGACTCCTTTTTAACCATGCTGGTACATGTTCACGAACACCCAAGGATAAAGCCGTCTGAGTGCGGCCTATGTAACTAGCTCCACAGGAGCAGTTGAATTGGTATACACACATGGAAGAGCCCATCTTCGGTAACTTATCCTTGATTAGTTGTGTGAGTACTGGTTTAGTCGAGAAAGTTATGTGTAGCTTGGCGGCATGAAACGTCCTCTCGACAGATCTTTTGAGTCGACGTGTTAGAATATCACCCGCTATGTCGCCTTTAAAGTCAAGTTTCAGATATAAGGTCTTTTTACTGACCGTGTCGCAATGTCTTCTCTTTTTAATACTTTGTACGAGGTATTTTTTGACGAAATTATCCGGATAGCCATTATTACGTAATGTGTTCTTTAGTATAACTATTTCTTCCACACTGTCTTCAGAACATAATACCTTGATTCTGTGGTTGAGACACTTAACCAAATTTATTTTATATTGCAGAGGTGTGAAGCTTTGGAAATGGGTAATACTGACCCGTCCATGTGCACTTTCTAAACATATTTCGCTTTATGGAACCATCTATCCTTCTAGAGAGTCGGACATCTAGAAAAGCTATGCTATTATCCTTTTCCTCCTCGCTGGTGAATTTAATGGCTGGGGGGACATTATTGAAAGCGTCTAACATCTCCTGTTTGTCGATATTTTCGTCGTATATGATTAATGTGTCATCTATGTATCGACAGTAATAATCAAGCTTATTTAGGATGTCATTAAGCGGTCCATTTTCTAGTTTGGTTAGAAAAATATTAGCAAGGATCGGGCCTAGAGGTGATCCCATTGCTACCCCATCTACTTGTCGGAAAAATTCATTGTTAAACTTAAAGTAGATATTCATAGTGCATTTCAAGAGAAGTTCTTTCATTTTGTTTATTCGGATAGGAATCTCTATTTTCTTTCCTATCAGTTGTTCACATATGTAATCTATAGTTTCAGTCAGAGGGATGTTAGTGAACAAAGATGTTATGTCTAGTGATAGCATGGTTTTTCCATTTATATTCATATTTTTAATTGTATCAACAAATTCAAAGACGTCTTTAACATTATGCTTAGCAAGTTCTTGGTGCAATGGTTCTAATAACTTAACTAACCATTTTGCTGTTGAATGGTATGGTGAATTTGCCATATCCAGTATCGGGCGTAGAGGAATATCAGGTTTATGGATCTTAGGTAGACCACATAGTCGAGGGGTATGTGTTCCAGAAGGCTTAAGCATATTATAGGTATGCTCAGAGATGTGTTGGTGTTGATTTAGGAATTTTAATGCTGCAGTTAGTTGACGTTCGGCCTTTTCATTGAGGTCTTTACATGACCCAAGCTTTTGGAATTTAGTTTGATCACTCAGTAGTGAATTCATCTTATCTATGTAGTCTGTCTTGTTTAGAATTACCGTGCCCGATCCTTTATAAGAATGTGTTCATTCAACTTAAGTTTTGGGATGGCCTCACGATGTTTATCTGTCAATATACTGTTTGTGTAGTGCTTATTACTTTTAAATTGGTTACAGCAATCAACCAGAGTGGTTTTGAATCGTTCATGTTCGACCTTTGTCGTGGGTTTTAAGTCTTGTGTCTGGGTAAATAGATTCTCGAACTGAACATCAGTCTTCAAATGATCCACATGTCTACGACTATCACAAAACTTAGGACCTAATGATAACACTTCTAGTTGAGTCCTATCAAGATTAACAGAGGAAAAGTTGAAAACATACCGCTTACAGTCGTCTGGAAAATCCAGTTTAAAGATCTGTTTGTCTAGTCCTTTGATGAGGTCGATTCTTTTTTTGTTCTCTCTCGTTCTTTGCACTTCAAGGACATAAGTCATAAACGAATCCTTTAAGTTTGGGGGAAGGTCTTCAACAGAATATAATCTCTGTGTAATATTCCTTTCTAATTCAACAATATACGTTTGAAGAGATTCGATTTGGCTAAGTGCATATCTCTTGAGCGACTTAATGTTAGGTTTAATTTTACATCGACGTAAGGATTTGCAATAGTCTTTCGGATATCGGTGTGTAACAGTGCAATTACGGATAAAATCCAAATTAGTTTTCGCTTCCGTGAGTTTCGCACTATACTTCAGGAACTCATTGAGTCCCTTCAGTGCAATCATTAACAATAAACGATCTCTATAACTGGTGTTCAGGCTTCTCAATAATCTCGAGTAAATTCGCAATTCTACTAGGAGATTAAGCCTACCTAAAATACTCAGTTACGGGATATTATTTATTGGAGTCAGATATTGAGGACATTAGCCTCAACACATACATAACATACCGAACAATTGCTAGAAGATAGGAAAAATGAGTCAACAAGGCAAATATTGTTTTATAGTGAACGTAAAATTGTGATTGGCGGATAAACAAGACATAACCATACAAGGTCAAAGAAAGTTAATGTGGTGATGGGTGTTTCATTTTATCATTGGTGAGTTTGTTTATCGATCGCTCCTTGCAATGTTCATGCTACATCCTCAGGCCGAATGACATGCGCACAAACTCGAACAATCCTAAAGGTTTAGTAGTAGCTGTCTTAGGAATATCTTCATCAGTTACCGAGATATTGTGATATGCTCTGACTAAGTTAATCTTTGTAAATGTGTTCACACCCTGTAAACCGATTGTAAAATCTTGGATGTGCAGTATTGGGTACCTGTCTGATACGGTTTGACGGTTAATGGATCTGTAATACCCGCACTGTCGTTAATCGCCATCATTTTTGATAAGTCATACTGATTGGACACTTTATTCGGTTCCTAAGCTATTCTGGTAACCCCCTAGTTAGAACTACACAGCGACCTGAACACGAGAGAAAAGGCGCAAAATATGCGAGAAACACTTTACTCCAAGGGTTCATTTTTGTACAGAAAAACATAGGTATTTATAGATATTGACATTTGTTAAATCAACATTATACTTTGGTCAATCCTCTAAGGGACATATTACGCTACTGACCAATAGTAGAATGCCACGTTGATATTTCAGAAAGCTCTATCATGCTCTGATTGGCTGGAACTCTTCGGCTCCTTTATGGCCTCTGGAGGCTCCGTTGTAATTCTCGGTAGCCGACTCAACACCCCCTCCCGAATAAGATTTCTTCCTAGAATCCACCTGTAGCTTGACAACTGACTTACGGCATCCTAGGAAAAAATCTTATTCTGGAGAGGGTGTTGAGTCGGCTTCCGAGAATTACACCTGTAAGAAATCGCTTCCTACAAACACTTCAAAGATTCGTGGATAGCCTACTTCGAAATATGCCATTTGCACAGGAGCATGTAGACGATTAGTCAATCTCCAGTTTCGATTTACAATCACACGAACAGCATGTAAGAGCAGTGTTAAAACGGCTGGATGAAAATGGAATGAACATACTTGAAAGTATGTGTATTCGGTGTCCGAACTCTAGAATTTCTCGGGCACACATTAAGCCCAGAAGTGATTACACTTGTCAAAGAAGTGGACGCTACCAAACACTACCCCAAACCTAGAAGTCTGACACCTTGACTATATATCACGGTTCAGTCTCACTAACCTGTTGATAGCCCGTCAAAGTTGATGCGCTCTTAAAGTTCGAAAGTTGCTCATAGACGTAGCCTATATTGACTTCAGCAAAGCTTTTGGCAATGTTCCTCACAATCGGCTGTTATATAAGTTAAGTGTCGTCGGGATTGAATGCCTATTGTTGATATGGATAAAGGACTTCCTAGACCGGCGCCAACAAATATTATGGGTGAAGTCAAAATATTCTGACTGAGAATATGTGATTAGCGAACTGCTTCAGGGTACATTTTTGGGGCAGTGCTGCTCCTGTTGTATGTAAATGACCTTCCTAGTACACAATCACCATCGGCTTTTTGATATGCTGACAATGTCAAATCTTGGAGAGGGATGAAAAATGAAGGTGGTTGTTTAGGGCCCTACAATTAACTGCAAAAGTTATCTGAACTATCTGAAGTTTAGCAGATGCCAATAAATGCTTCCAGGTGGCCTATGATGCATATTGGTCGCCAAGGCACAGATACATACACGGTGAATAACATTGAGTTACCTGTTATCCCAACAAAATGACTTGGCAGTAATCGTTGAACAAGACTTAAAAACTACTGCACATTGCAGTACAATAGCCGTCAAAGGTTTTAGAACCTTACGGTTAATATGTAGCGCCTTTAGCCATGCCGATACTCAAAGTTCATCGACTTTGCATACAGCATTCGTTCGCTCAAAATTCGAGTATTGCATACAAGTGACTAGCTCCTGACCTAAAAGAGTGTAGACGAGTTGGGATTACCAATTGTAGCGTGGCGTCGAGTTGAGATTAACTATGAACACCGCTACCAAGAAACACGTGCCAAGCGAATCAGAAGGCGTAAGAAGCTCGTTCCAAATGACTCCATAAAATCCCCGAGAAGCCAAATATCAGAAGGTGATTAATGGACCAAGTCGAGGTTTATTAGCTGGCGATCTCGTGGCATCGAAAGGATACCGAGATCGTGCCAGGATACAACCTTGGTTACAGAAGGTAACCGAATTCGCGCGAAGTTACAATCAAAGTGTAAGTATAAGAATGGAAGCACAAAATAGCTGTCATTAGCACAGTCAAACAAAAGCACGTTAAAACAAACACTGGTACAGTTGGTTATAATAATAATTGTTTTTATTAAACCAGTCGTGTTCTCGTGATAAACGTGAGTCACTACAAGATATAGCGAGCTGTTGGAAACGGTCCAAAGAACCGAGACTAAGCTTCTTCCCGGAATAACAAAGCTTCCGTATGATGCTCAGATGGCTAAATCAAACCTAATTACACCATGATAAACCAGAATCAGAGGTGACCTGGTCACCGTTTTCAAACTAGTTAGTGGTTAGATTGTATCTGATATGCCGTCAAATTCCCTATTTTCCAAAAAGAGAGTTTGTAGAATTATGGTCTACTATGATATTAGTACTGCTCTAATAATAGACCTAATCCTAAATTTGTAGATTTGTCATGATATAACTGCCTAATCTATAAGATCTTACGTGGAAGTCACACCATCGACTACACCAACTCACTGTATCGTATCAATTACCAATACATGATGTAGAACAAGGTTAGGCTAGAGAAAGAACAATATATTTAATATGAATAGAAGATATAAGATAACATTCAGCAGAGACCACGCCTGCATGGCCGAGCCATGCCACTCGATCAACTCCAGTCCATTCAATTCATTGTTCGCGCCTTCTCCATTGTTAGGTGTTTCTCCGCGTTAAATATTGAATATCTATTTTCTGAGTAGTCTCGTGTTCACAGCTTTGTGGATTGTGTGGCTATTGTCCAATGCCACTACACTACTCTCCCACCAGAATCAACGTGATGTTGGTTCGATACCAAATTGGATGGGATCGTCGCGCGCCGGAGGTTACCAAGGATAATAAGAATCCTCCGGCTATTGGTAAGCTGAAAGATAAATCAAAAAGAAAGCGGCAGCATCTGGTCGGGAAATACATGTAATAATTTTAAAATATCTGCCTTCATGCTTAAAACGCTTGAAATGAAAATTTGGGTGAAGATTATTTGAGCTATAAAAAATGGGATTACAATAATAATAATAATAATAATAATAATAATAATAATAATAATAATAATAACAAAACGATGAGTGTTAATAGATGTTGGTTAATAACTTAACGTATAAGTAGTAAGTATTTTGTGTTTAGAAATATTAAAGTAATGAATTGTAGAAATGTTAATATTGGTATTTGTTTTGGTTTAAATTATGAAATCAATTTACAATTATGCCGGTAAGTTGTCCATATGAGTTGAATTCCAATTGCATATGTATTAGTAGGCTAACTGAATGAACAAAAATATTACCGCGGAGAATTCCAACAAGTGTTCCAGTTAGTTTGATACGCTTTATTTAGTTACGGGGAGATTTTCTCAACCTCATTTTTACTTGACCGTGATAGAATTTAGTAATACTACTAATACACATGAGTGTTTATCAAAACAAAATTTAAATACGTGAGTGATGATTATATGAATTTTGGACAGATAGCTAGGAAAAAATCGTTAAACATGAGTGTACTCGTAAGAGACATGCTCTAGACTCAATGTTCTGATCTGCGGCAGACTATTTATTTATATTTGTACTTGCCGGCTGATTGGGCACACAAGTTAGTTGCAAGTATGTAGTTTATCATAAGGCGGAATACGATTTAATTGAGATATAGTGGTTATAAGTTATTGAAATCAGTTAAGCTTATGTGTCATAATACTAAGTGATGTGGTGCTGCAAGATGTATTTGGCTAAATAAGGTTTTACAAGATGATTAGTAGTAAGTGATGCTCATATGATTATCAGGGAGAACATAAGTTGTAACCGAGGGGAGTACACTCCCAACTCATGTTTATGATAATGGCTTGAACCTTAGTCAGTGTTGGGGTAAATTCGACATTGATGTTTACAGTTTACAGGAGGTTTGCTCGACTGCTTATACTGATTATTTGCATGCATGATTGTGTCGCTAGACCATCAATTAGACTGACAAGGTTTCGAGATATTTACTGAATGAGCATCTGATAGAGAAACATACTGTAATCATCTGTAGTGAATGAAGATACCAAGAAAACAACACCATTTAATGGTAATTATAAGTCAATTTGTTGACCGATTTCGTTAATAGTTCCATTAATTTTATAAGTCATATTACGTGATTGTCAAGTTATGACAATGCTTTATGACGATATCCTGAAACTATTAAATTTAACTAGTTATAGTGTTGATTGAGGATTAGTCAGTGGAAAAATAGATATTGTTGCTTTAGGTGATTCGAAATCATCAGAAATTTATCACGTCGGGCTCACCAATGTAGAATTATGGTCTACTATGATATTAGTACTGCTCTAATAATAGACCTAATCCTAAATTTGTAGATTTGTCATGATATAACTGTCTAATCTATAAGATCTTAAGTGGAAGTCACACCATCGACTACACCAACTCACTGTATCGTATCAATTACCAATACATGATGTAGAACAAGGTTAGGCTAGAGAAAGAACAATATATTTAATATGAATAGAAGATATAAGATAACATTCAGCAGAGACCACGCCTGCATGGCCGAGCCATGCCACTCGATCAACTCCAGTCCATTCAATTCATTGTTCGCGCCTTCTCCATTGTTAGGTGTTTCTCCGCGTTAAATATTGAATATCTATTTTCTGAGTAGTCTCGTGTTCACAGCTTTGTGGATTGTGTGGCTATTGTCCAATGCCACTACACTACTCTCCCACCAGAATCAACGTGATGTTGGTTCGATACCAAATTGGATGGGATCGTCGCGCGCCGGAGGTTACCAAGGATAATAAGAATCCTCCGGCTATTGGTAAGCTGAAAGATAAATCAAAAGAAAGCGGCAGCATCTGGTCGGGAAATACATGTAATAATTTTAAAATATCTGCCTTCATGCTTAAAACGCTTGAAATGAAAATTTGGGTGAAGATTATTTGAGCTATAAAAAATGGGATTACAATAATAATAATAATAATAATAATAATAATAATAATAATAATAATAATAATAACAAAACGATGAGTGTTAATAGATGTTGGTTAATAACTTAACGTATAAGTAGTAAGTATTTTGTGTTTAGAAATATTAAAGTAATGAATTGTAGAAATGTTAATATTGGTATTTGTTTTGGTTTAAATTATGAAATCAATTTACAATTATGCCGGTAAGTTGTCCATATGAGTTGAATTCCAATTGCATATGTATTAGTAGGCTAACTGAATGAACAAAAATATTACCGCGGAGAATTCCAACAAGTGTTCCAGTTAGTTTGATACGCTTTATTTAGTTACGGGGAGATTTTCTCAACCTCATTTTTACTTGACCGTGATAGAATTTAGTAATACTACTAATACACATGAGTGTTTATCAAAACAAAATTTAAATACGTGAGTGATGATTATATGAATTTTGGACAGATAGCTAGGAAAAAATCGTTAAACATGAGTGTACTCGTAAGAGACATGCTCTAGACTCAATGTTCTGATCTGCGGCAGACTATTTATTTATATTTGTACTTGCCGGCTGATTGGGCACACAAGTTAGTTGCAAGTATGTAGTTTATCATAAGGCGGAATACGATTTAATTGAGATATAGTGGTTATAAGTTATTGAAATCAGTTAAGCTTATGTGTCATAATACTAAGTGATGTGGTGCTGCAAGATGTATTTGGCTAAATAAGGTTTTACAAGATGATTAGTAGTAAGTGATGCTCATATGATTATCAGGGAGAACATAAGTTGTAACCGAGGGAGTACACTCCCAACTCATGTTTATGATAATGGCTTGAACCTTAGTCAGTGTTGGGGTAAATTCGACATTGATGTTTACAGTTTACAGGAGGTTTGCTCGACTGCTTATACTGATTATTTGCATGCATGATTGTGTCGCTAGACCATCAATTAGACTGACAAGGTTTCGAGATATTTACTGAATGAGCATCTGATAGAGAAACATACTGTAATCATCTGTAGTGAATGAAGATACCAAGAAAACAACACCATTTAATGGTAATTATAAGTCAATTTGTTGACCGATTTCGTTAATAGTTCCATTAATTTTATAAGTCATATTACGTGATTGTCAAGTTATGACAATGCTTTATGACGATATCCTGAAACTATTAAATTTAACTAGTTATAGTGTTGATTGAGGATTAGTCAGTGGAAAAATAGATATTGTTGCTTTAGGTGATTCGAAATCATCAGAAATTTATCACGTCGGGCTCACCAATGTAGAATTATGGTCTACTATGATATTAGTACTGCTCTAATAATAGACCTAATCCTAAATTTGTAGATTTGTCATGATATAACTGTCTAATCTATAAGATCTTAAGTGGAAGTCACACCATCGACTACACCAACTCACTGTATCGTATCAATTACCAATACATGATGTAGAACAAGGTTAGGCTAGAGAAAGAACAATATATTTAATATGAATAGAAGATATAAGATAACATTCAGCAGAGACCACGCCTGCATGGCCGAGCCATGCCACTCGATCAACTCCAGTCCATTCAATTCATTGTTCGCGCCTTCTCCATTGTTAGGTGTTTCTCCGCGTTAAATATTGAATATCTATTTTCTGAGTAGTCTCGTGTTCACAGCTTTGTGGATTGTGTGGCTATTGTCCAATGCCACTACACTACTCTCCCACCAGAATCAACGTGATGTTGGTTCGATACCAAATTGGATGGGATCGTCGCGCGCCGGAGGTTACCAAGGATAATAAGAATCCTCCGGCTATTGGTAAGCTGAAAGATAAATCAAAAGAAAGCGGCAGCATCTGGTCGGGAAATACATGTAATAATTTTAAAATATCTGCCTTCATGCTTAAAACGCTTGAAATGAAAATTTGGGTGAAGATTATTTGAGCTATAAAAAATGGGATTACAATAATAATAATAATAATAATAATAATAATAATAATAATAATAATAATAATAACAAAACGATGAGTGTTAATAGATGTTGGTTAATAACTTAACGTATAAGTAGTAAGTATTTTGTGTTTAGAAATATTAAAGTAATGAATTGTAGAAATGTTAATATTGGTATTTGTTTTGGTTTAAATTATGAAATCAATTTACAATTATGCCGGTAAGTTGTCCATATGAGTTGAATTCCAATTGCATATGTATTAGTAGGCTAACTGAATGAACAAAAATATTACCGCGGAGAATTCCAACAAGTGTTCCAGTTAGTTTGATACGCTTTATTTAGTTACGGGGAGATTTTCTCAACCTCATTTTTACTTGACCGTGATAGAATTTAGTAATACTACTAATACACATGAGTGTTTATCAAAACAAAATTTAAATACGTGAGTGATGATTATATGAATTTTGGACAGATAGCTAGGAAAAATCGTTAAACATGAGTGTACTCGTAAGAGACATGCTCTAGACTCAATGTTCTGATCTGCGGCAGACTATTTATTTATATTTGTACTTGCCGGCTGATTGGGCACACAAGTTAGTTGCAAGTATGTAGTTTATCATAAGGCGGAATACGATTTAATTGAGATATAGTGGTTATAAGTTATTGAAATCAGTTAAGCTTATGTGTCATAATACTAAGTGATGTGGTGCTGCAAGATGTATTTGGCTAAATAAGGTTTTACAAGATGATTAGTAGTAAGTGATGCTCATATGATTATCAGGGAGAACATAAGTTGTAACCGAGGGAGTACACTCCCAACTCATGTTTATGATAATGGCTTGAACCTTAGTCAGTGTTGGGGTAAATTCGACATTGATGTTTACAGTTTACAGGAGGTTTGCTCGACTGCTTATACTGATTATTTGCATGCATGATTGTGTCGCTAGACCATCAATTAGACTGACAAGGTTTCGAGATATTTACTGAATGAGCATCTGATAGAGAAACATACTGTAATCATCTGTAGTGAATGAAGATACCAAGAAAACAACACCATTTAATGGTAATTATAAGTCAATTTGTTGACCGATTTCGTTAATAGTTCCATTAATTTTATAAGTCATATTACGTGATTGTCAAGTTATGACAATGCTTTATGACGATATCCTGAAACTATTAAATTTAACTAGTTATAGTGTTGATTGAGGATTAGTCAGTGGAAAAATAGATATTGTTGCTTTAGGTGATTCGAAATCATCAGAAATTTATCACGTCGGGCTCACCAATGTAGAATTATGGTCTACTATGATATTAGTACTGCTCTAATAATAGACCTAATCCTAAATTTGTAGATTTGTCATGATATAACTGTCTAATCTATAAGATCTTAAGTGGAAGTCACACCATCGACTACACCAACTCACTGTATCGTATCAATTACCAATACATGATGTAGAACAAGGTTAGGCTAGAGAAAGAACAATATATTTAATATGAATAGAAGATATAAGATAACATTCAGCAGAGACCACGCCTGCATGGCCGAGCCATGCCACTCGATCAACTCCAGTCCATTCAATTCATTGTTCGCGCCTTCTCCATTGTTAGGTGTTTCTCCGCGTTAAATATTGAATATCTATTTTCTGAGTAGTCTCGTGTTCACAGCTTTGTGGATTGTGTGGCTATTGTCCAATGCCACTACACTACTCTCCCACCAGAATCAACGTGATGTTGGTTCGATACCAAATTGGATGGGATCGTCGCGCGCCGGAGGTTACCAAGGATAATAAGAATCCTCCGGCTATTGGTAAGCTGAAAGATAAATCAAAAAGAAAGCGGCAGCATCTGGTCGGGAAATACATGTAATAATTTTAAAATATCTGCCTTCATGCTTAAAACGCTTGAAATGAAAATTTGGGTGAAGATTATTTGAGCTATAAAAAATGGGATTACAATAATAATAATAATAATAATAATAATAATAATAATAATAATAATAATAATAATAACAAAACGATGAGTGTTAATAGATGTTGGTTAATAACTTAACGTATAAGTAGTAAGTATTTTGTGTTTAGAAATATTAAAGTAATGAATTGTAGAAATGTTAATATTGGTATTTGTTTTGGTTTAAATTATGAAATCAATTTACAATTATGCCGGTAAGTTGTCCATATGAGTTGAATTCCAATTGCATATGTATTAGTAGGCTAACTGAATGAACAAAAATATTACCGCGGAGAATTCCAACAAGTGTTCCAGTTAGTTTGATACGCTTTATTTAGTTACGGGGAGATTTTCTCAACCTCATTTTTACTTGACCGTGATAGAATTTAGTAATACTACTAATACACATGAGTGTTTATCAAAACAAAATTTAAATACGTGAGTGATGATTATATGAATTTTGGACAGATAGCTAGGAAAAAATCGTTAAACATGAGTGTACTCGTAAGAGACATGCTCTAGACTCAATGTTCTGATCTGCGGCAGACTATTTATTTATATTTGTACTTGCCGGCTGATTGGGCACACAAGTTAGTTGCAAGTATGTAGTTTATCATAAGGCGGAATACGATTTAATTGAGATATAGTGGTTATAAGTTATTGAAATCAGTTAAGCTTATGTGTCATAATACTAAGTGATGTGGTGCTGCAAGATGTATTTGGCTAAATAAGGTTTTACAAGATGATTAGTAGTAAGTGATGCTCATATGATTATCAGGGAGAACATAAGTTGTAACCGAGGGAGTACACTCCCAACTCATGTTTATGATAATGGCTTGAACCTTAGTCAGTGTTGGGGTAAATTCGACATTGATGTTTACAGTTTACAGGAGGTTTGCTCGACTGCTTATACTGATTATTTGCATGCATGATTGTGTCGCTAGACCATCAATTAGACTGACAAGGTTTCGAGATATTTACTGAATGAGCATCTGATAGAGAAACATACTGTAATCATCTGTAGTGAATGAAGATACCAAGAAAACAACACCATTTAATGGTAATTATAAGTCAATTTGTTGACCGATTTCGTTAATAGTTCCATTAATTTTATAAGTCATATTACGTGATTGTCAAGTTATGACAATGCTTTATGACGATATCCTGAAACTATTAAATTTAACTAGTTATAGTGTTGATTGAGGATTAGTCAGTGGAAAAATAGATATTGTTGCTTTAGGTGATTCGAAATCATCAGAAATTTATCACGTCGGGCTCACCAATGTAGAATTATGGTCTACTATGATATTAGTACTGCTCTAATAATAGACCTAATCCTAAATTTGTAGATTTGTCATGATATAACTGTCTAATCTATAAGATCTTAAGTGGAAGTCACACCATCGACTACACCAACTCACTGTATCGTATCAATTACCAATACATGATGTAGAACAAGGTTAGGCTAGAGAAAGAACAATATATTTAATATGAATAGAAGATATAAGATAACATTCAGCAGAGACCACGCCTGCATGGCCGAGCCATGCCACTCGATCAACTCCAGTCCATTCAATTCATTGTTCGCGCCTTCTCCATTGTTAGGTGTTTCTCCGCGTTAAATATTGAATATCTATTTTCTGAGTAGTCTCGTGTTCACAGCTTTGTGGATTGTGTGGCTATTGTCCAATGCCACTACACTACTCTCCCACCAGAATCAACGTGATGTTGGTTCGATACCAAATTGGATGGGATCGTCGCGCGCCGGAGGTTACCAAGGATAATAAGAATCCTCCGGCTATTGGTAAGCTGAAAGATAAATCAAAAGAAAGCGGCAGCATCTGGTCGGGAAATACATGTAATAATTTTAAAATATCTGCCTTCATGCTTAAAACGCTTGAAATGAAAATTTGGGTGAAGATTATTTGAGCTATAAAAAATGGGATTACAATAATAATAATAATAATAATAATAATAATAATAATAATAATAATAATAATAACAAAACGATGAGTGTTAATAGATGTTGGTTAATAACTTAACGTATAAGTAGTAAGTATTTTGTGTTTAGAAATATTAAAGTAATGAATTGTAGAAATGTTAATATTGGTATTTGTTTTGGTTTAAATTATGAAATCAATTTACAATTATGCCGGTAAGTTGTCCATATGAGTTGAATTCCAATTGCATATGTATTAGTAGGCTAACTGAATGAACAAAAATATTACCGCGGAGAATTCCAACAAGTGTTCCAGTTAGTTTGATACGCTTTATTTAGTTACGGGGAGATTTTCTCAACCTCATTTTTACTTGACCGTGATAGAATTTAGTAATACTACTAATACACATGAGTGTTTATCAAAACAAAATTTAAATACGTGAGTGATGATTATATGAATTTTGGACAGATAGCTAGGAAAAATCGTTAAACATGAGTGTACTCGTAAGAGACATGCTCTAGACTCAATGTTCTGATCTGCGGCAGACTATTTATTTATATTTGTACTTGCCGGCTGATTGGGCACACAAGTTAGTTGCAAGTATGTAGTTTATCATAAGGCGGAATACGATTTAATTGAGATATAGTGGTTATAAGTTATTGAAATCAGTTAAGCTTATGTGTCATAATACTAAGTGATGTGGTGCTGCAAGATGTATTTGGCTAAATAAGGTTTTACAAGATGATTAGTAGTAAGTGATGCTCATATGATTATCAGGGAGAACATAAGTTGTAACCGAGGGAGTACACTCCCAACTCATGTTTATGATAATGGCTTGAACCTTAGTCAGTGTTGGGGTAAATTCGACATTGATGTTTACAGTTTACAGGAGGTTTGCTCGACTGCTTATACTGATTATTTGCATGCATGATTGTGTCGCTAGACCATCAATTAGACTGACAAGGTTTCGAGATATTTACTGAATGAGCATCTGATAGAGAAACATACTGTAATCATCTGTAGTGAATGAAGATACCAAGAAAACAACACCATTTAATGGTAATTATAAGTCAATTTGTTGACCGATTTCGTTAATAGTTCCATTAATTTTATAAGTCATATTACGTGATTGTCAAGTTATGACAATGCTTTATGACGATATCCTGAAACTATTAAATTTAACTAGTTATAGTGTTGATTGAGGATTAGTCAGTGGAAAAATAGATATTGTTGCTTTAGGTGATTCGAAATCATCAGAAATTTATCACGTCGGGCTCACCAATGTAGAATTATGGTCTACTATGATATTAGTACTGCTCTAATAATAGACCTAATCCTAAATTTGTAGATTTGTCATGATATAACTGTCTAATCTATAAGATCTTAAGTGGAAGTCACACCATCGACTACACCAACTCACTGTATCGTATCAATTACCAATACATGATGTAGAACAAGGTTAGGCTAGAGAAAGAACAATATATTTAATATGAATAGAAGATATAAGATAACATTCAGCAGAGACCACGCCTGCATGGCCGAGCCATGCCACTCGATCAACTCCAGTCCATTCAATTCATTGTTCGCGCCTTCTCCATTGTTAGGTGTTTCTCCGCGTTAAATATTGAATATCTATTTTCTGAGTAGTCTCGTGTTCACAGCTTTGTGGATTGTGTGGCTATTGTCCAATGCCACTACACTACTCTCCCACCAGAATCAACGTGATGTTGGTTCGATACCAAATTGGATGGGATCGTCGCGCGCCGGAGGTTACCAAGGATAATAAGAATCCTCCGGCTATTGGTAAGCTGAAAGATAAATCAAAAAGAAAGCGGCAGCATCTGGTCGGGAAATACATGTAATAATTTTAAAATATCTGCCTTCATGCTTAAAACGCTTGAAATGAAAATTTGGGTGAAGATTATTTGAGCTATAAAAAATGGGATTACAATAATAATAATAATAATAATAATAATAATAATAATAATAATAACAAAACGATGAGTGTTAATAGATGTTGGTTAATAACTTAACGTATAAGTAGTAAGTATTTTGTGTTTAGAAATATTAAAGTAATGAATTGTAGAAATGTTAATATTGGTATTTGTTTTGGTTTAAATTATGAAATCAATTTACAATTATGCCGGTAAGTTGTCCATATGAGTTGAATTCCAATTGCATATGTATTAGTAGGCTAACTGAATGAACAAAAATATTACCGCGGAGAATTCCAACAAGTGTTCCAGTTAGTTTGATACGCTTTATTTAGTTACGGGGAGATTTTCTCAACCTCATTTTTACTTGACCGTGATAGAATTTAGTAATACTACTAATACACATGAGTGTTTATCAAAACAAAATTTAAATACGTGAGTGATGATTATATGAATTTTGGACAGATAGCTAGGAAAAATCGTTAAACATGAGTGTACTCGTAAGAGACATGCTCTAGACTCAATGTTCTGATCTGCGGCAGACTATTTATTTATATTTGTACTTGCCGGCTGATTGGGCACACAAGTTAGTTGCAAGTATGTAGTTTATCATAAGGCGGAATACGATTTAATTGAGATATAGTGGTTATAAGTTATTGAAATCAGTTAAGCTTATGTGTCATAATACTAAGTGATGTGGTGCTGCAAGATGTATTTGGCTAAATAAGGTTTTACAAGATGATTAGTAGTAAGTGATGCTCATATGATTATCAGGGAGAACATAAGTTGTAACCGAGGGAGTACACTCCCAACTCATGTTTATGATAATGGCTTGAACCTTAGTCAGTGTTGGGGTAAATTCGACATTGATGTTTACAGTTTACAGGAGGTTTGCTCGACTGCTTATACTGATTATTTGCATGCATGATTGTGTCGCTAGACCATCAATTAGACTGACAAGGTTTCGAGATATTTACTGAATGAGCATCTGATAGAGAAACATACTGTAATCATCTGTAGTGAATGAAGATACCAAGAAAACAACACCATTTAATGGTAATTATAAGTCAATTTGTTGACCGATTTCGTTAATAGTTCCATTAATTTTATAAGTCATATTACGTGATTGTCAAGTTATGACAATGCTTTATGACGATATCCTGAAACTATTAAATTTAACTAGTTATAGTGTTGATTGAGGATTAGTCAGTGGAAAAATAGATATTGTTGCTTTAGGTGATTCGAAATCATCAGAAATTTATCACGTCGGGCTCACCAATGTAGAATTATGGTCTACTATGATATTAGTACTGCTCTAATAATAGACCTAATCCTAAATTTGTAGATTTGTCATGATATAACTGTCTAATCTATAAGATCTTAAGTGGAAGTCACACCATCGACTACACCAACTCACTGTATCGTATCAATTACCAATACATGATGTAGAACAAGGTTAGGCTAGAGAAAGAACAATATATTTAATATGAATAGAAGATATAAGATAACATTCAGCAGAGACCACGCCTGCATGGCCGAGCCATGCCACTCGATCAACTCCAGTCCATTCAATTCATTGTTCGCGCCTTCTCCATTGTTAGGTGTTTCTCCGCGTTAAATATTGAATATCTATTTTCTGAGTAGTCTCGTGTTCACAGCTTTGTGGATTGTGTGGCTATTGTCCAATGCCACTACACTACTCTCCCACCAGAATCAACGTGATGTTGGTTCGATACCAAATTGGATGGGATCGTCGCGCGCCGGAGGTTACCAAGGATAATAAGAATCCTCCGGCTATTGGTAAGCTGAAAGATAAATCAAAAAGAAAGCGGCAGCATCTGGTCGGGAAATACATGTAATAATTTTAAAATATCTGCCTTCATGCTTAAAACGCTTGAAATGAAAATTTGGGTGAAGATTATTTGAGCTATAAAAAATGGGATTACAATAATAATAATAATAATAATAATAATAATAATAATAATAACAAAACGATGAGTGTTAATAGATGTTGGTTAATAACTTAACGTATAAGTAGTAAGTATTTTGTGTTTAGAAATATTAAAGTAATGAATTGTAGAAATGTTAATATTGGTATTTGTTTTGGTTTAAATTATGAAATCAATTTACAATTATGCCGGTAAGTTGTCCATATGAGTTGAATTCCAATTGCATATGTATTAGTAGGCTAACTGAATGAACAAAAATATTACCGCGGAGAATTCCAACAAGTGTTCCAGTTAGTTTGATACGCTTTATTTAGTTACGGGGAGATTTTCTCAACCTCATTTTTACTTGACCGTGATAGAATTTAGTAATACTACTAATACACATGAGTGTTTATCAAAACAAAATTTAAATACGTGAGTGATGATTATATGAATTTTGGACAGATAGCTAGGAAAAATCGTTAAACATGAGTGTACTCGTAAGAGACATGCTCTAGACTCAATGTTCTGATCTGCGGCAGACTATTTATTTATATTTGTACTTGCCGGCTGATTGGGCACACAAGTTAGTTGCAAGTATGTAGTTTATCATAAGGCGGAATACGATTTAATTGAGATATAGTGGTTATAAGTTATTGAAATCAGTTAAGCTTATGTGTCATAATACTAAGTGATGTGGTGCTGCAAGATGTATTTGGCTAAATAAGGTTTTACAAGATGATTAGTAGTAAGTGATGCTCATATGATTATCAGGGAGAACATAAGTTGTAACCGAGGGGAGTACACTCCCAACTCATGTTTATGATAATGGCTTGAACCTTAGTCAGTGTTGGGGTAAATTCGACATTGATGTTTACAGTTTACAGGAGGTTTGCTCGACTGCTTATACTGATTATTTGCATGCATGATTGTGTCGCTAGACCATCAATTAGACTGACAAGGTTTCGAGATATTTACTGAATGAGCATCTGATAGAGAAACATACTGTAATCATCTGTAGTGAATGAAGATACCAAGAAAACAACACCATTTAATGGTAATTATAAGTCAATTTGTTGACCGATTTCGTTAATAGTTCCATTAATTTTATAAGTCATATTACGTGATTGTCAAGTTATGACAATGCTTTATGACGATATCCTGAAACTATTAAATTTAACTAGTTATAGTGTTGATTGAGGATTAGTCAGTGGAAAAATAGATATTGTTGCTTTAGGTGATTCGAAATCATCAGAAATTTATCACGTCGGGCTCACCAATGTAGAATTATGGTCTACTATGATATTAGTACTGCTCTAATAATAGACCTAATCCTAAATTTGTAGATTTGTCATGATATAACTGTCTAATCTATAAGATCTTAAGTGGAAGTCACACCATCGACTACACCAACTCACTGTATCGTATCAATTACCAATACATGATGTAGAACAAGGTTAGGCTAGAGAAAGAACAATATATTTAATATGAATAGAAGATATAAGATAACATTCAGCAGAGACCACGCCTGCATGGCCGAGCCATGCCACTCGATCAACTCCAGTCCATTCAATTCATTGTTCGCGCCTTCTCCATTGTTAGGTGTTTCTCCGCGTTAAATATTGAATATCTATTTTCTGAGTAGTCTCGTGTTCACAGCTTTGTGGATTGTGTGGCTATTGTCCAATGCCACTACACTACTCTCCCACCAGAATCAACGTGATGTTGGTTCGATACCAAATTGGATGGGATCGTCGCGCGCCGGAGGTTACCAAGGATAATAAGAATCCTCCGGCTATTGGTAAGCTGAAAGATAAATCAAAAAGAAAGCGGCAGCATCTGGTCGGGAAATACATGTAATAATTTTAAAATATCTGCCTTCATGCTTAAAACGCTTGAAATGAAAATTTGGGTGAAGATTATTTGAGCTATAAAAAATGGGATTACAATAATAATAATAATAATAATAATAATAATAATAATAACAAAACGATGAGTGTTAATAGATGTTGGTTAATAACTTAACGTATAAGTAGTAAGTATTTTGTGTTTAGAAATATTAAAGTAATGAATTGTAGAAATGTTAATATTGGTATTTGTTTTGGTTTAAATTATGAAATCAATTTACAATTATGCCGGTAAGTTGTCCATATGAGTTGAATTCCAATTGCATATGTATTAGTAGGCTAACTGAATGAACAAAAATATTACCGCGGAGAATTCCAACAAGTGTTCCAGTTAGTTTGATACGCTTTATTTAGTTACGGGGAGATTTTCTCAACCTCATTTTTACTTGACCGTGATAGAATTTAGTAATACTACTAATACACATGAGTGTTTATCAAAACAAAATTTAAATACGTGAGTGATGATTATATGAATTTTGGACAGATAGCTAGGAAAAAATCGTTAAACATGAGTGTACTCGTAAGAGACATGCTCTAGACTCAATGTTCTGATCTGCGGCAGACTATTTATTTATATTTGTACTTGCCGGCTGATTGGGCACACAAGTTAGTTGCAAGTATGTAGTTTATCATAAGGCGGAATACGATTTAATTGAGATATAGTGGTTATAAGTTATTGAAATCAGTTAAGCTTATGTGTCATAATACTAAGTGATGTGGTGCTGCAAGATGTATTTGGCTAAATAAGGTTTTACAAGATGATTAGTAGTAAGTGATGCTCATATGATTATCAGGGAGAACATAAGTTGTAACCGAGGGAGTACACTCCCAACTCATGTTTATGATAATGGCTTGAACCTTAGTCAGTGTTGGGGTAAATTCGACATTGATGTTTACAGTTTACAGGAGGTTTGCTCGACTGCTTATACTGATTATTTGCATGCATGATTGTGTCGCTAGACCATCAATTAGACTGACAAGGTTTCGAGATATTTACTGAATGAGCATCTGATAGAGAAACATACTGTAATCATCTGTAGTGAATGAAGATACCAAGAAAACAACACCATTTAATGGTAATTATAAGTCAATTTGTTGACCGATTTCGTTAATAGTTCCATTAATTTTATAAGTCATATTACGTGATTGTCAAGTTATGACAATGCTTTATGACGATATCCTGAAACTATTAAATTTAACTAGTTATAGTGTTGATTGAGGATTAGTCAGTGGAAAAATAGATATTGTTGCTTTAGGTGATTCGAAATCATCAGAAATTTATCACGTCGGGCTCACCAATGTAGAATTATGGTCTACTATGATATTAGTACTGCTCTAATAATAGACCTAATCCTAAATTTGTAGATTTGTCATGATATAACTGTCTAATCTATAAGATCTTAAGTGGAAGTCACACCATCGACTACACCAACTCACTGTATCGTATCAATTACCAATACATGATGTAGAACAAGGTTAGGCTAGAGAAAGAACAATATATTTAATATGAATAGAAGATATAAGATAACATTCAGCAGAGACCACGCCTGCATGGCCGAGCCATGCCACTCGATCAACTCCAGTCCATTCAATTCATTGTTCGCGCCTTCTCCATTGTTAGGTGTTTCTCCGCGTTAAATATTGAATATCTATTTTCTGAGTAGTCTCGTGTTCACAGCTTTGTGGATTGTGTGGCTATTGTCCAATGCCACTACACTACTCTCCCACCAGAATCAACGTGATGTTGGTTCGATACCAAATTGGATGGGATCGTCGCGCGCCGGAGGTTACCAAGGATAATAAGAATCCTCCGGCTATTGGTAAGCTGAAAGATAAATCAAAAAGAAAGCGGCAGCATCTGGTCGGGAAATACATGTAATAATTTTAAAATATCTGCCTTCATGCTTAAAACGCTTGAAATGAAAATTTGGGTGAAGATTATTTGAGCTATAAAAAATGGGATTACAATAATAATAATAATAATAATAATAATAATAATAACAAAACGATGAGTGTTAATAGATGTTGGTTAATAACTTAACGTATAAGTAGTAAGTATTTTGTGTTTAGAAATATTAAAGTAATGAATTGTAGAAATGTTAATATTGGTATTTGTTTTGGTTTAAATTATGAAATCAATTTACAATTATGCCGGTAAGTTGTCCATATGAGTTGAATTCCAATTGCATATGTATTAGTAGGCTAACTGAATGAACAAAAATATTACCGCGGAGAATTCCAACAAGTGTTCCAGTTAGTTTGATACGCTTTATTTAGTTACGGGGAGATTTTCTCAACCTCATTTTTACTTGACCGTGATAGAATTTAGTAATACTACTAATACACATGAGTGTTTATCAAAACAAAATTTAAATACGTGAGTGATGATTATATGAATTTTGGACAGATAGCTAGGAAAAATCGTTAAACATGAGTGTACTCGTAAGAGACATGCTCTAGACTCAATGTTCTGATCTGCGGCAGACTATTTATTTATATTTGTACTTGCCGGCTGATTGGGCACACAAGTTAGTTGCAAGTATGTAGTTTATCATAAGGCGGAATACGATTTAATTGAGATATAGTGGTTATAAGTTATTGAAATCAGTTAAGCTTATGTGTCATAATACTAAGTGATGTGGTGCTGCAAGATGTATTTGGCTAAATAAGGTTTTACAAGATGATTAGTAGTAAGTGATGCTCATATGATTATCAGGGAGAACATAAGTTGTAACCGAGGGAGTACACTCCCAACTCATGTTTATGATAATGGCTTGAACCTTAGTCAGTGTTGGGGTAAATTCGACATTGATGTTTACAGTTTACAGGAGGTTTGCTCGACTGCTTATACTGATTATTTGCATGCATGATTGTGTCGCTAGACCATCAATTAGACTGACAAGGTTTCGAGATATTTACTGAATGAGCATCTGATAGAGAAACATACTGTAATCATCTGTAGTGAATGAAGATACCAAGAAAACAACACCATTTAATGGTAATTATAAGTCAATTTGTTGACCGATTTCGTTAATAGTTCCATTAATTTTATAAGTCATATTACGTGATTGTCAAGTTATGACAATGCTTTATGACGATATCCTGAAACTATTAAATTTAACTAGTTATAGTGTTGATTGAGGATTAGTCAGTGGAAAAATAGATATTGTTGCTTTAGGTGATTCGAAATCATCAGAAATTTATCACGTCGGGCTCACCAATGTAGAATTATGGTCTACTATGATATTAGTACTGCTCTAATAATAGACCTAATCCTAAATTTGTAGATTTGTCATGATATAACTGTCTAATCTATAAGATCTTAAGTGGAAGTCACACCATCGACTACACCAACTCACTGTATCGTATCAATTACCAATACATGATGTAGAACAAGGTTAGGCTAGAGAAAGAACAATATATTTAATATGAATAGAAGATATAAGATAACATTCAGCAGAGACCACGCCTGCATGGCCGAGCCATGCCACTCGATCAACTCCAGTCCATTCAATTCATTGTTCGCGCCTTCTCCATTGTTAGGTGTTTCTCCGCGTTAAATATTGAATATCTATTTTCTGAGTAGTCTCGTGTTCACAGCTTTGTGGATTGTGTGGCTATTGTCCAATGCCACTACACTACTCTCCCACCAGAATCAACGTGATGTTGGTTCGATACCAAATTGGATGGGATCGTCGCGCGCCGGAGGTTACCAAGGATAATAAGAATCCTCCGGCTATTGGTAAGCTGAAAGATAAATCAAAAGAAAGCGGCAGCATCTGGTCGGGAAATACATGTAATAATTTTAAAATATCTGCCTTCATGCTTAAAACGCTTGAAATGAAAATTTGGGTGAAGATTATTTGAGCTATAAAAAATGGGATTACAATAATAATAATAATAATAATAATAACAAAACGATGAGTGTTAATAGATGTTGGTTAATAACTTAACGTATAAGTAGTAAGTATTTTGTGTTTAGAAATATTAAAGTAATGAATTGTAGAAATGTTAATATTGGTATTTGTTTTGGTTTAAATTATGAAATCAATTTACAATTATGCCGGTAAGTTGTCCATATGAGTTGAATTCCAATTGCATATGTATTAGTAGGCTAACTGAATGAACAAAAATATTACCGCGGAGAATTCCAACAAGTGTTCCAGTTAGTTTGATACGCTTTATTTAGTTACGGGGAGATTTTCTCAACCTCATTTTTACTTGACCGTGATAGAATTTAGTAATACTACTAATACACATGAGTGTTTATCAAAACAAAATTTAAATACGTGAGTGATGATTATATGAATTTTGGACAGATAGCTAGGAAAAAATCGTTAAACATGAGTGTACTCGTAAGAGACATGCTCTAGACTCAATGTTCTGATCTGCGGCAGACTATTTATTTATATTTGTACTTGCCGGCTGATTGGGCACACAAGTTAGTTGCAAGTATGTAGTTTATCATAAGGCGGAATACGATTTAATTGAGATATAGTGGTTATAAGTTATTGAAATCAGTTAAGCTTATGTGTCATAATACTAAGTGATGTGGTGCTGCAAGATGTATTTGGCTAAATAAGGTTTTACAAGATGATTAGTAGTAAGTGATGCTCATATGATTATCAGGGAGAACATAAGTTGTAACCGAGGGAGTACACTCCCAACTCATGTTTATGATAATGGCTTGAACCTTAGTCAGTGTTGGGGTAAATTCGACATTGATGTTTACAGTTTACAGGAGGTTTGCTCGACTGCTTATACTGATTATTTGCATGCATGATTGTGTCGCTAGACCATCAATTAGACTGACAAGGTTTCGAGATATTTACTGAATGAGCATCTGATAGAGAAACATACTGTAATCATCTGTAGTGAATGAAGATACCAAGAAAACAACACCATTTAATGGTAATTATAAGTCAATTTGTTGACCGATTTCGTTAATAGTTCCATTAATTTTATAAGTCATATTACGTGATTGTCAAGTTATGACAATGCTTTATGACGATATCCTGAAACTATTAAATTTAACTAGTTATAGTGTTGATTGAGGATTAGTCAGTGGAAAAATAGATATTGTTGCTTTAGGTGATTCGAAATCATCAGAAATTTATCACGTCGGGCTCACCAATGTAGAATTATGGTCTACTATGATATTAGTACTGCTCTAATAATAGACCTAATCCTAAATTTGTAGATTTGTCATGATATAACTGTCTAATCTATAAGATCTTAAGTGGAAGTCACACCATCGACTACACCAACTCACTGTATCGTATCAATTACCAATACATGATGTAGAACAAGGTTAGGCTAGAGAAAGAACAATATATTTAATATGAATAGAAGATATAAGATAACATTCAGCAGAGACCACGCCTGCATGGCCGAGCCATGCCACTCGATCAACTCCAGTCCATTCAATTCATTGTTCGCGCCTTCTCCATTGTTAGGTGTTTCTCCGCGTTAAATATTGAATATCTATTTTCTGAGTAGTCTCGTGTTCACAGCTTTGTGGATTGTGTGGCTATTGTCCAATGCCACTACACTACTCTCCCACCAGAATCAACGTGATGTTGGTTCGATACCAAATTGGATGGGATCGTCGCGCGCCGGAGGTTACCAAGGATAATAAGAATCCTCCGGCTATTGGTAAGCTGAAAGATAAATCAAAAAGAAAGCGGCAGCATCTGGTCGGGAAATACATGTAATAATTTTAAAATATCTGCCTTCATGCTTAAAACGCTTGAAATGAAAATTTGGGTGAAGATTATTTGAGCTATAAAAAATGGGATTACAATAATAATAATAATAATAATAATAACAAAACGATGAGTGTTAATAGATGTTGGTTAATAACTTAACGTATAAGTAGTAAGTATTTTGTGTTTAGAAATATTAAAGTAATGAATTGTAGAAATGTTAATATTGGTATTTGTTTTGGTTTAAATTATGAAATCAATTTACAATTATGCCGGTAAGTTGTCCATATGAGTTGAATTCCAATTGCATATGTATTAGTAGGCTAACTGAATGGACAAAAATATTACCGCGGAGAATTCCAACAAGTGTTCCAGTTAGTTTGATACGCTTTATTTAGTTACGGGGAGATTTTCTCAACCTCATTTTTACTTGACCGTGATAGAATTTAGTAATACTACTAATACACATGAGTGTTTATCAAAACAAAATTTAAATACGTGAGTGATGATTATATGAATTTTGGACAGATAGCTAGGAAAAATCGTTAAACATGAGTGTACTCGTAAGAGACATGCTCTAGACTCAATGTTCTGATCTGCGGCAGACTATTTATTTATATTTGTACTTGCCGGCTGATTGGGCACACAAGTTAGTTGCAAGTATGTAGTTTATCATAAGGCGGAATACGATTTAATTGAGATATAGTGGTTATAAGTTATTGAAATCAGTTAAGCTTATGTGTCATAATACTAAGTGATGTGGTGCTGCAAGATGTATTTGGCTAAATAAGGTTTTACAAGATGATTAGTAGTAAGTGATGCTCATATGATTATCAGGGAGAACATAAGTTGTAACCGAGGGAGTACACTCCCAACTCATGTTTATGATAATGGCTTGAACCTTAGTCAGTGTTGGGGTAAATTCGACATTGATGTTTACAGTTTACAGGAGGTTTGCTCGACTGCTTATACTGATTATTTGCATGCATGATTGTGTCGCTAGACCATCAATTAGACTGACAAGGTTTCGAGATATTTACTGAATGAGCATCTGATAGAGAAACATACTGTAATCATCTGTAGTGAATGAAGATACCAAGAAAACAACACCATTTAATGGTAATTATAAGTCAATTTGTTGACCGATTTCGTTAATAGTTCCATTAATTTTATAAGTCATATTACGTGATTGTCAAGTTATGACAATGCTTTATGACGATATCCTGAAACTATTAAATTTAACTAGTTATAGTGTTGATTGAGGATTAGTCAGTGGAAAAATAGATATTGTTGCTTTAGGTGATTCGAAATCATCAGAAATTTATCACGTCGGGCTCACCAATGTAGAATTATGGTCTACTATGATATTAGTACTGCTCTAATAATAGACCTAATCCTAAATTTGTAGATTTGTCATGATATAACTGTCTAATCTATAAGATCTTAAGTGGAAGTCACACCATCGACTACACCAACTCACTGTATCGTATCAATTACCAATACATGATGTAGAACAAGGTTAGGCTAGAGAAAGAACAATATGTTTAATATGAATAGAAGATATAAGATAACATTCAGCAGAGACCACGCCTGCATGGCCGAGCCATGCCACTCGATCAACTCCAGTCCATTCAATTCATTGTTCGCGCCTTCTCCATTGTTAGGTGTTTCTCCGCGTTAAATATTGAATATCTATTTTCTGAGTAGTCTCGTGTTCACAGCTTTGTGGATTGTGTGGCTATTGTCGAATGCCACTAAAATTTATGAGGACACATGTAAAAAATTGAAATGGGTGGAAGAAATTGCTTTTTGATGACCATCGTATATCTCATAGTATTATTAACGAATGGAATTAATTGCCTCGATGAGTGAATAAAACTCCGCCTATCGACGCTTTCATATAAAAGTTGTATCAACTGAAAGACCACCGTAACCAGGACTAACACAGACCACCTAGACTACTGTACTTTCTTAATAGAAACGAAACTTTTCAAAGGAAAATAATGAGGTCGAAGTGAGAATGGACTAATTTTCCAGACTTTCGGCTGTTCCCTGGAATTTTCAACCAAATGTTGTCCAATGTTACAATTTTTATTTGGATGCCATTATTGAGATCTGATGAAGCGGATTTTGCTCCGCTGAGTACAAATGTTGTGATACGCCGGATGTGGTTCTCAGCGGACGTCATTAGACCTACATTTCAGCTCTTCTAAGTAGGTGTAATGTTTCATTGCTTACTGTCATTGAACTTTTCGTAGTTGTTTCTTTTTGAGTTTTTTCTTAGAATGACTTGTTCGGCTCCATGATATAACAATTTAACTTGACATTAAGTAGTCTAAGATATCAGTTTAAAGAGCCTAAGTAGCATGTAGTTTAACGGTGAAATGCATAATCTCCCAGGTATCCCTTGCACAGAGGGGAAGTTTTTTGACTGTCTGTTTCATAGAACTTGGCATTCTAGTTACATAAGTTTTGGAACTAAAATTTCATGAGCGTAAGGATCCTAACGTTCATAAATATATTGACCTATTACCGATGTTTGAACATCTAGTTTGGATTCTGCTACTGGTTGCTTCGGAGTACTTATTACTTTGCTAGGCAGGTTTATGACATACTAAACATATTTGGAAAAACAAGATTGGCATTGTTTGGTCAATCCTCAGTCAAACTTTGTGTGTCATTTCGGTATTTTTACGCTGGAGATTCGTTTCTCCTTGAGAGCGTTCACTGATATGACCTTAAGGTTTTCCACTTGTTGACCAAATCATTACTTTGTTAATGATCTTAAGCTTATTCGATTGTAGTTATAAGACCATTTTATGATAGTTTAAATGATAATTAGTCCTAGAATGAACTAAGTGATAAAACATGTTAAAATCCCAAATGAAGTGGTTTTATCAAGTTAGATCTCATTTTACGGTAAGATAGAAAGATGGACATACTTACTCCAATCCCTCCCCATATGAGAGGTTACAACATTTTGACAACTTAAATCCTACTCTTCCAACAAATTTGTGAGCATTTGCATCCTTAATTGGATATGGACTACCCATAATAAAGTGGGACAATACGCGAAAAACTTCAAAGCATTCTAAGGCACTGCGAAGTGACCATAATACACAAGACCGTTTAGCAGTTACTGTTATAATGTATAGTTGTCTTCAATTCATGGTTTACGGCTTCACCTAAATCTTTCTGTTTCGGAACATGTCCCAATGCTGTTCCATCAATAATTTACTGATAACTGTTGCCACAGCCGATCTTCATCAGTTCATTTTACTGGAGTCCATTTCTAAGTACCAACATTCGAATCATTTAACCAATTCGTCTAAATTGATCCCGAGTTATAACTTTTTATTGTCGCTACGTATTATTTTCCAAATGTTTACACTATCAGCAAGTATTTATGATAGCGACCTAAACATTCATCAATGTAGAGTAGGAAGAGCAGGAAACTTCAGACAATAATTCGTAGCACGTCACACTTTACAGGGCTTCATCCGGTTAGGGTTTCGTATTTATTTCACTCCGTATTAGGTCTCAGAAGAGATATCTCATCCAACCCCTTGTTATTCCGAATCTGAAAAGCTCCTGTACAAATCATGAGTGACAACCTATCGATGTGCAATGCTAACCGGTGTTGGGGATCATTGGGAGAAAGTTAGGGGTGGCCAAACCAAAACGTGGCATCAGTGCTTGAAGACACTAACATCTGGTCTTATTATTTATTATTATTATTTTATTTCAACACATATATATTGGTACAGGATTGCGCCAAATATATATGCGCCACACAAAACAATGAGAATTTAAGAAGAAAAAAGTGGGGAACGTAAAAAATATTTAAAAAAAAAAACAATAACGAAGAGATCGGTGTAAGGTAGTGTAATAATAATAGTAATAGTAGGGGAACAGAAGGGTACAATCAGAAGAAATCTTTCAGTTAAGAAAGATACAACCACGTTTTATGAAGAAAGTAAAAGAAGTTTACAGCATGATCGCCACTGGCTTCTATTCTGAGCCATATCTGATAACGTCTCTAGCCACCGTGTTGTACCATCTCTCGGACCCCAACCAGGGAGTCGTGAAGGACCGACACAAGCCTGTCCTTTGCAGCTTTCTTTCATACCACGATACCATGTCATATACTGACCACCTCTCCACTTTCTCCAACCAGTTCCAGAGTCGGCAAATAATGCACGACGTGAAATCCTCTGGGACGACATTCGTAGAACATGTCCAAGCCACCGAAGTCGGTGTTTCAAAATGGTGACACCAATTGAATTATCATCTCTGTGCCCGAACACACGATGCCGAACCTCTGCATTACTAACATGGTGTTGCCACTGAATGTCAGCAATCCTTCGGAGACAGCGATGATCGAACACAGAGAGTCGTCTAACGTCCTCAACTCGGAGAGGCCAGGTTTCACAAGCATAGAGCAAAACTGCTCTCACTGACGCGTTGTAGATCCGACCTTTTACGGCCAGACTAACATCACGAAGGCGCCAAAGATGGTCCAGATTGGCATAAGCCGCTCTAGCTTTCACTATACGTGCATTAATCTCATCACTCACACCCCCACCAGCACTTATGCTGCTACCCAGATACACGAACTTCGCGACTATTTCTATCTGCTCACCATCCAGGGTGAGTACAGGATTAGAATCCTGCCAGTCTTGTAGAAGTACTTTACATTTCGAAGGTGCAAAGCACATACCATACCTACGGGCATTGATTGCCAACTGATTCAGTGCGGATTGCGTGGCTTGGGCATTATCGCACAGTAAGACAATATCGTCCGCATACTCAAGGTCGAGAAGTCTTTCTCCAGGCAACAGATCCACACCGCCATTACTTACATTCATCAGAGCTGTTTCCAGAATGTCATCGATGGCAAAGTTGAAGAGGAATGGTGAGATTGGGCAACCCTGCCTAACCCCACTGCTCGAATGGAACAATGGAGAGAGGTGGCTGTATGCCCTCACTCTGCCTGAGGTGTTTGTATATAGGGCTTTTAGGATGTTAATAAACTTCTCAGGCACACCCTTTTTCAATAGACAATCCCAGAGAACAGTCCTGTCCAACGAATCGAATGCAGCCCTGATGTCAAGAGACACTAAGATTGTTGGCCTTTGATAAGTATGGCGGTGTTCTAACATTTGGCGGAGGGTGAAGATATGATCAATACATCCTCGACCAGAACGAAAACCCAGCCTGCTCCTCGCGAGTCAATCTTTCTCGGGTTTTGAACAACCTACGAAGTATGAAGGAAGCCAATAGCTTGGACGCAATTGGAAGTAGACTTATCCTCCGATAGTTGTTACAGGAACGACGTGAACCCTTTTTAAAGATAGGGACAACTATTGACTCATTCCATGACGTTGGTACACTCTCTAGTTCCCAAACCTTTGTAAACAATGTCGTCAATTCCTTAGTCAGAAAGTCACCACCATCTTTAAAAAGAGCCGGAGGTAAGTCATCTGGGCCAGGTGATTTGTAACGCTTCAAGAGTTGGAGTTCCTTGCGGACTTCCGCCTCATTTGGTGAATCAGTCGTCACCGGCCATGGAGGGTAGGACAGTCTGACCGGTGCTGCCGGAGCAGCAGGCCAGTTGAACTGCCCTTCGAAAAATTCTGCCCATCGTCCAAGACGTCGATGGATGTTAGTGATTGGCATCCCATCATCCTCGCAGATTGTTTCGCTCACACCAGACTTCTTGTTGCCAGTGGCTCGGATGAGTTGGAAGAGCTTCCGGTAATAACCAGATGCAGCTGCTGCTTCCAGCTCATTAGCACGCTCCGACCACCAGGCTTCTCGGTCCTTAAGCAAGCTTTGCCTAATTCCATTGTCTAACATCCTTCGTTTTTGGTCAAACTCACGGTCACCCGGAGTAGACCGACGGGCTTCAATGAGTTGTAAGGAACCTGAAGAAACCCAGTACTGAAAAGCGGGGCGTTTCGCAAACCCACAACTGACTGTACCCGCCGTTTTCATGGCGTCATGCAATTGCAACCAACGCTCATCTATACTTTTCGGTGGTATGGTAGCTAGCCTAGAAGCTAACTCGATTCGATACTTACTTGCAACAGGAGTTGCAACCAACTTGCTGACATCAATCCTTTGGTGGCGGTCACTTCGTTGGCCACTGAAAAGTAAGGTAAGATTGGCGCAGACCAAGGCATGATCAGAGTCGAGATAGGTACTCCAAAAGGAGCGGCAGTCTTGTACACAACCACGCCAGCGGTAGCTGATCGCGATGTGATCAATCTGAGTCCAGGCTTGAGATTCAGAGGGAAGACGCCAGGTGGCACATCGGCGATGATTGTGCCGGAAGTTAGTGCTAGCCAGAAACAGGTTGTGGTCTGTGCACAGTTGCAGTAGACGGTCCCCGTTATCTGTTCTGCGACTAACAAGTCCCCATCAGCCACCTAAACGACCCTCTTCTGTGCCTAGACGCCCGACCTGAGCATTCAAGTCTCCGGCTAGTACTACAATATCTGTCGAACGCACCTTCTAGAGAAGAATAGATAACTGGTGGTAAAACTCATCCTTGATTGCATCTGGGCTGCAATCTGTCGGGGCATAGGCGGAGATGACGAAGAGACATCGTTTCTCACGCCGATTTCTTCTCACTTTGATGGAACTCTCTAATGTAACAGCACATAACCGACTGTTAATGGGGATCCAATCGATTAGTGCTGCCTCAGCTCTAGCGCTTAGTGCGACACCAACGCCAGCAAGACCAGACGAAGATGCCACAGGGTCCCCGGATAAGCGCACGTAAAACAAGCTTTTTGAAGCGACAAATGGAGATCGAATTTGTAGTACTTCGCCAGAGTCTTGAATACGGGTCTCGGATAGACAACAAACATCAATATTAAGACTTTCTAAAGACATAGTCAGCCCTATCTGTTGTCCGACCTGCATAAATGTGCGAACGTTGAAGGCAGCCAGTTTGAATGGTGCACGTGGTTTCAGAAAAACTGCTTCAGTACTCATATTTGGTGGTAGCATACAATTTTCAACCGGACAGTGACTCGAGAACGTTTAGACACAGTCGAATTTCCACTATAGACGAGCTGCTGTCTAAGTCGAAAAGTAAGGATAGACAGAGTGGGAATAAAAGAGAGTGAATAAATGACGTAGTAAATAATAATAGTAATAATAGCAATAATAGTTGAATCATTTGAATGTTCGTCGAAGCAAGAGAATTAGTTTCCATGATCATAGACAGTTCAGTTCATTAATTGCGTGTGGGCTGTATTACTGCCCGGGTGCCCAGACCGAAGCAGGTGGTTATCTTAGAGGGCCACTCCCCGAGCCTTTGACCTAAAGGTCTAACCCACAAGGCAGTGGAGCATCGCAAGGAGATGCAGTCCCATGGTAGCCGGTGACCAACGATAGGTTCATACGCCATTTGTTCTTACAGGACACTAGTGCCCATGTGCAACATTGATTTAGAATCCGGTTAAAGCGCCGGACATTCGCTTTTCGTCCTCTCATTTTCGAAAACAACACTTCCGCCACGAGAAGGCAGTGAGTAGGACTTCCCTGGCAGAGGCTGTATACGCGCGGCCGTGTGAGAGTATTTCGAGAGGGAGGGCGAACCCACCCCACTCTCGGCCATACCAGTGCATTCGGGGGCTATGGTTGGAGACCCTGGGTGACATGGCTTTGAATCGATCACAATGGCGTAGGTGTATACACTTTGTTTTCCCGTACGTACTATATCTTTCTTCCTGTACTATATATATTACCACCATTGACTTAACTACTCCTATGAATTTGGTGTTCATCTTGTGCTAATGACGTGTGGCAACTTGGACCGATGCATATATGTGCCTAGTCCTACATTGTAGCTGACTAACTGACTGACAACCTATCGAATGCCCTGCTGCAATTTACGAACATTGATAGAAAATCCAATTTCTTGGGTCACTGGCTTGTTCTCGTCCTGTGATTCGGTTATATTCGGACAGGACCTCTTACGAAACTCATGTTACTGTAGATTCAACAGACTTCAAGACTCTGTGACTATGCAACTCATCATTACGTGTTTTTACCACTATGCTGGTCAGATTAACACGTTGGTAGTTAGATCAGTCAGTCAGTCAGTCAGTCAGCAACAACGTAGAACGTACGTGCGTACATTAGTTCGAGTTGCCATACCACATTAGCACAGAGATAAATAGGTGTCGCTTCTATTCCCACAGCTCTTTGCATATCTTTCCAAGCAACATCTGGGTCAGCCTCGTTTTCAGAACTACTTGATTGTGACCTCAGTTTTTCCTGGAACCTACTTTTGGTTTTCTCGCTACTCAATTCAGTTCTAATGGGTCTTTTTAGTGTTGCTTTTTTGCGTACAGTGAGGCGCAAGCAGATGCGTGCTCGTATTAAAGCATGGTCGGAGTCCAAGCAGGTATTTCAGAATGAGCAACAATCTTCCATCGACCCTCTCCAACTATGACTGATGGCAATATGGTCTATTTGAGTCCATCGTTGGTTTGGTGTAGGGGGTCGTCATGTTAGACGATGTCTCTCCTTATTCTTAAAATTTGTGTTTGCTAGAAATAAACGATTGTCTGAGCATAGTTGCAGCAGACGATCACCATTATCTGTTCGCTGAGCCGGGATACTAAAATACCTACTTAAATGTCTTTCTGTTTGGTTTAAGCTTCCTACGTGGGCATTAAAGTCATGTGCTACGAGTATTATGTCTGAGCGTTTAGCTCTTTGAATAAGTTCAGAAAGCTTTCTGTAAAAGTTATCTTTCACTTCATCCAGGCCGCAGTCAGTGAGGGCGTAGGCAAAAACAAAGAAAAGGCAACGACGTGTGTCTCTATCCTTCCGAGTTCTTACGGAGCCGTTTAGCCGAACAGCACATAGGCGACTATTAACGGGGATCTACTCTAATAGTGCTTGTTCCGTCCTCGTATTTAGTGTTATGCCTACACCTGCCAGTCCACGAGAACTGGCCATTGGGTCGCCATATGCACGGAAGGCGTATCTCGTCGGCTCTCCGTTTTGGCAAGGTGAGGTCAAGTGAATGACTACACTAGTATCCTGTATGCGTGTTTCGGAAACAAAACATATATCAATAGTACGAGATTCAAGGGTTTTAGCCAGGGAGCCCTGCTGGCCGATTTGACCTGGGCTGTGTACGTTGAAGGCTGCAATGTGTAGTTTGGAGTGAGATTTCAGTAGACCTGGGACAATGTTTTGCGCACTAGAATCGTTGGCTATGGTGACACTTGAGGAGGAAGCCAAAAGAGGAAGTTTAGTGTTGAAAGTCGGTGTAGGAGGAATAATAGGAATTGGAGAGGGTGGCGTAGGCGAGATATCCGTCTATCAACCAAAGGACGTGTTTACTGCGCAGCAGTTCATTCCGTCCTACTTTATGGCAGTGAAACATGGCCGGTAAGAGTAGAGGATATCCGTAGGCTACTAGTATTTGATCATAGGTGTCTTCGAAACATTGCTCGTATATCATGGGACCATCGAGTAAGTAACACAGTTGTTAGGAAACGGGTACTAGGTAAGGATGGCAAATCAATTGATGAAGTAGTGAAACTTCATCAGTTGAGATGGCTGGGACACGTGTTACGTATGCTCAACGACCGACTGCCTCGACGTGCTATGTTCAGTGGTATAGGAGTAGGTTGGAAGAAAGCTAGGGGCGGCCAAACCAAAACATGGCACAAGTCCATGAAGTCACTGACAAGTGAACTGAGTCATGTTGGTAGGTGTAGACTACCTGGTTGGGGACCGCGAGATGATAGCAGCCGATGGTTAGAGACCCTGAATGACATGGCTCAAAATCGTTTGCAATGGCGCAGGTGCATCCACTCTCTGTGTTCTCCCAAATTCTAATCTTCTGAATTCTTCATGTCCCTTTATTTTTTCTCTTTCCAAATTTATTTCACTGGATTATACTCCTTGAATTACATCTCCAAACCCTAATCTTCCCGATTACTGCTTATACTCTTATTACCTCTACCACTATGGGATTTGAATCGACAACTGCATCTCTGTGCTAATGTGGTGTGGCAACTCGAACTGATGTACGTACGTACGAAGTTCTACGTTGTTACTGACTGACTGACTGACTGACTGACTGGAGAGGGTGGTTGATTATGAATACGGTGGTCTTGAGTGGTGTTAGAGGTATGAAGGCGGTTTTCACTTCCCGGTCGCCCACACCGTGGGAGGGTTCTTCTAGAGGTACCTGAAAGAGAAATTGGGCATGAGGTGGTTTTAGTGACCTGAGAGTGTGACCATAGTGCCCAAAGGATAACTGCTTAATAATAATAATAGTGATAATATTTTGGTGGAGTTTTGTTCTCTGAGCTGGATGGTTTGGTCGTGGAGCTTTCATCGTTCTTCTGAACGACATCATCAGCACAAACTTCAGATAGAAGTGAAGTGTTCGAATTTCTCCATATGTGTTTCACAGCTTGTTCTGTGCACCTCGATGTTGATTGGCTCTTGTTGACCTTAAATTTATCATTGTTTACTTCTTCCTTGTTTTAGTTGTGTCTCCCATTGGTTTGATTTTTGTTTCTATATTTATGCATGATTTTCCTGATTGGTTGATAAATTGGATTGATTTCAATATGTTTGTTGATTGCTGATTGACCTGAGTGCCAAGCTTCTAAAAATTCTCTGGTGTTTTTGGAGTTTCCTCTGTCTAAGATTTCTACATTTTCCCAATCGAATGAGTGTCCGTAGTTATCCACGTGTATTGATATAAGTGAAGAGATATCATGGCGTTTGACTGCTAATTGATGTTCATGTAGGCGTAGGTTGAGGCGGCGTCCGCTTTGTCCGATGTAGTGTTTGTCGCAGTTGGTACAATTTATTTTGTAGATGATGTTTGATTTGTCTTTCTTTGTTATTTCATCCTTTGGTTTGCATAAGATTGATTGTAGTGATTTTGTCGGTTTGTGTGCCACACCTATCCCGAAGGTTTTCAGCAGTCTCGTTGCAAATGCGTGTGTTATGTGACACAGTGATATGCTGTTTATGTTATTCAAATTAGTTAAACTTGCTGGGGACTGTGTTAACATAAAGCGACAGCAAGTAGGTGGTTTTACTTAGGGAATGCATTAATAAAGATGGCTAAACATTTAAAGTTCCTATAATATCACTTGTGGAATGAGATACACTTACAGGTGCTAGAACATTCAATACGTTTTCAGAGGAGCAGTATGCAGCGAACAAATAATGGGAGTGATTTTATCGTACGGATAGATTGTGGTAGGTTATTCCAGAGTCTTGAAAATTTACAGGTAAAGTAATTCATATGAAGAGATGATTTAGAATAAGTTTGTTTCACTGGTGCCAAGTAATTACGGATGTCATATTGAGAAGTTTCTGCATATTGAGTCACGTGATTGGATGTAAAGGATAGTTTATTAAGTAGTTTGAATGAAAAGATATGATTTAGTTTGAGTCTCCTCTTCCATTAAGGGCCTAGCCCAAGTTTACTACATCTAGAATTATTAGGTACAATCAGCTCCAAGAATACGAAGTGTAAATCGTCTCTGTACTGATTCCAGCTTTAATTTATCATTTATGCCCGCAGTGCTAAGAATAAACGTGTAATATTCTAGAAGAGGTCCAACACAAACTTTGTACATTAAAATACGTGACTCATTGTTATAAGGGTTTCGGTTTATGTAACTGTTATAATTCTCTCTTACGATTATAACCCAGCTATTCCTATTGCTTATTATTCTCGGACACCGACTCACTCGTCAAGTCCCCCAAATCAGAACAAAGTTGTACAGGAAAAGAGATTATATTCCAAATAACAGGGTTATATGGAAATAAGTAGTAAGTAAGTACAATAGGGAAAACGTTAGTATATTTATAGTTTTTCACGTAAGGAGATTTCTAGAGTGTTCACTAAGTATTGACTAACGCTGATCGGATAAGAACCAGCCAATCAGCGTGCACCAAAGCAGTCGTGCATTGAGCATGCTTTGATCCAGCCACTGTCCCGCTAACAGTAACCTACTAGACGTTGATACTTAGAGGTATATTTCAATATCTGTTCTGTAAACGACAAGTCTTGGAAGTATCTAAGTCCTAAGTCTACTACTGTATGTAACCTAGATAACACTCTTCCATTTATGGTAAGGTCTAGCTTGAGTGTTGTATCGCCGAAGCATATCCATCCACATTTAGACGTATTAAGCTCCAGTTGCCATTTTAAGCACTACTGTGCTACCTTGTTAAGCTCCATGCTGATGCAATTTTGCATATTTTTCAGCTCATATGGAGAAAATGAATATACTACTTTAAGATCATCTGCATATAGAAGGGGCTTACCCACACAAAAACATTTACAAATATCATTGATAAACATTAAAAAAGGCAAAGAGCCTAAGACACTACCTTGTATTACACCACTTCTAGCAGGGACAGCGTTAGACAATGAAGAGTTAATTTTAACTATTTGATGTCGATTGCTGAGAAAGGAGTCAAACCAAGCTAGCAAAGGATTTTGAACCCCATAAGATGCGAGTTTACCTATAAAAAGTTGATGGCTAACCATGTCGAAGGTTTTAAAAATGCCCAGATATAGCACTAAGACTAGATATCCTTGGCTACGTAGAGAATAGACTAAATTAAAGAAGTCAAAATGATATGTCATGCAAGATCGATTTTTAAGAAATCCATGTTGATTATCATTGATAAATTTTCCAGCGAGGAAACAGTTAGAAAATTCATCACTTATAATTTTTCCCATAATCCTAGAGATAACTGGAGTAATATTTATCTGCCGATAATTGTTCATGTCAGTCTTATCTCCAGATTTGTAACGTGGTATGATGTACGCGGTTTTCCAACAGTAAGGGTAAGAACCAGTTTCCATAGAGAGAGTAAACAGCTTTAGAAGAACAAGTGGAATATCTGGACCACCATACTTGTAGAGAAAGGTTGAAATCCCGTCTACTCCGTGACCTCTCGAAAGCTTAAGGGTAGCCTTAATAATTTTCATGCATGTGAAGGATATAGATGTTATTGGGTTGCTAGTCACTCAAATAACTCTTGAAACAGCCACTTATGATTCCTACACCATTCGCAAAAATACCACTGAAAAGGTCTGATATAGTTTGAGAGTCGTATATAAAAGTGCTATTATGCTAGATGCATGGTATATGGTAATAAGTAATAAGTTTAAAAAGGAAGTATGGAGTGTAAAAAAACTGAGAGCTTCCCTATTGATGTTGTGTATTTTGGATTTGCAGAGACTGTGGTTTGTTATGTTTGACTGATTATATGGGCTACCGCTTGGACAAACTATTGCTAGTGGGACCAGGGCCAAAAAATCATTATTTTGATAAAGTGGATTAATTTGTTGAACTTGACTAGGCGGACAGTTAAGACAAGCACTTGCTAGTTGGGGTTGGGTTGATGTTGAGTAACCCAGTAATCCATCTTGCCCAAGGGAAAAGTGTTGAGAAAAGTTACGTTTTGCAGGTTTATTATTTAAAACGTTTGAGGGTAACCGTGGGGCACGTTGGTTCACTGTGGTCTGTCCAATATTAGGCCTGCTTACATAATGATTGCAGTGGTCGTCTTGTGAGACATTTGAATCAAGTCTGCCCTTATAACCTCCCCTACAATGCGTAGGGTAAAGCATGGTGTCGAGAAGTATAGTCTTATTTTTATTTGGTAGGGCCATCGTAATATTTTTGTTATTGAGTCTAGAACCAGAAGGTTCTGTACATACGTTCTTTTTACGTGGCATAGACTTTTAATCTTGACATTGTTTTTAAGAGCTGTCGCATTAGAACTAAGTATTTGCTTATGGGCTTCTAATGCTAAACTGGATAATATCGGATTAGTGTCGTCGTTAGATGAACATTGGTTATCATTACAGGCATAATAGGCAAATTAGCACTCTTTGTTGGTAAATCAGAGTATTTGAGAACATGAGATAGGATAGCTGCATCAGGGGATCCAGCAGCTGATGCGCCTTTATTTTCGTTCAAGGTACGTTTTTGCGTAAGTCTTTGATTGGTTGTCTTATCTGAGACTATACGAGCGTTTCTAAACTTAGTAAGCGCGCAGATTAACCGCTCGAATTCTTTTAACTGTTCAGCTAATATATGAGAATCGATTCTGAACAAGACCGGGCACGAGTATTTCTGGTGCTTTTTATTAAGTCGAATGCATTGACATGGACTGTCTTGAAGGTTAGATGCTTTTAATATTGAATTCCTTACAGTTTTAATGGGGATTCTGTCAGGTATATTATAGACAATCACGTTATTACGAGAGACTAATTGCTTGCTAACTTCATTAGCGATAAAATCGATAACAGATTCTGCTTTTACAATGTCATCAAGTACCCCAGGAACGATATCTTGACAAAAGCAGTTTAAGGGCTGATAGTGTCTTTATTTCTTGTTTCAGATCATCATGCTTTAATGAAGAGCTAGCAAGTGACTCAACTTTAGAACACATGTCGTTTAGTTGCTTAAAGATAGTGTTTAATTCACTCTTAATATTATCGATACATTTTGATCTTGAGGTGGAACTCAATTAAATTAGAGACAGAGTCATCCAGCAGCAGGTGTGGTGTACGACCACTCCCAACATTATCAGCTTCAAAAGGAGTAGCAGAGCATGGGGACTAGGTAATAATAGAATTGTCATTATCTGAAGTATTAGGGCTTTTCCGGGTTCGTTTTTTGAAAGTTGACCCATATCGCTTTAAGTATAAATTCTAAAGCTATATATGAGTTATAAACTAGGATTCAACGATATTTAAACAATATATATTAGATACCGTGTTATCGTAACGCAAACGTAAGGTCGGTCACATACGACCTTTTTGTGGGAAATTTTCGTGTTAGCTCCGTACTTGTTGAGACCTCACCGCCGGAGACGAAGGTCCGTGAGATAAGGTGAGCTGTGCATTTCTAGGGTCGACCTTTTCGGACCCCACCCTTCCTTATGGGAAGGCAGCATCGCTGCAGATGCTGATTGTCTGAGGGAAACACCTTACTGCCGTCACACCTCTGTACAGTCAGCAGTAGGACTTCGCCTTCGGACCTTGGGTTTGCTGCTGTTAGTTTTACCGTTCTTCAACCGACCTGTCTGGCATGGTAGGATCTTGAGGAACAATTGTTCCAGCCAGTATGGCTCGATTAGTTTATCACGATAGGCAAGCCCAACCACCACATCAAGGTAGCAGCGACGGTCGGGTAAATAATTTAGGAACAATAATAATAAGTATTGAGATTATGGTTCTAAAAGACATTGTAATGGTATGTATGGAAGAATATTGGGGTTCAAGATGGAGGGGAAGATAAAGAGTAAATGCATCCGTGCCTTCGTGAATGATTTGAAACCATGTCACTCAAAGTTTCTAATCACTGATCACGGTTATCATGCTAACCCCAACCAGGTAGTTTGCTTTTACCAACATGACCTGATAACCTGATCTTCTGTTCTAGTTTGGTCGTCTCTGCGTTCTTTTCAATCTATTTCTACATTCTACAGATTTATGATAAAGGATTATTTAGTTGTGCAACTACATGTAGCTACATGCACTGGGCCAAAATACGAGTTTTTACCATGCCGTATGACCTCAAACCTAATAAAGTTGAACCAGTTTTCAAAAGTCCAAGCTTTACTCAATCTAACAAGCTCAAGATATATAAAGATTTGCTGTTACAGCAACATGATATTTACTATGAGGTTCACAAATTCACATATTTTTGATTGTATCCAGTAGTGGTTTTATTATGGATTATGTTTTCTAAATTATTTGATCAGACAAAATTTTCGATTGTTAAAACTAATAAATAGAATGCTAATCGATAGGTAAATGCAATGATATGATGTAGTCGAGTGTTGACTACTCATGAAGCCATAATACTGACTTAAACCCTCAAATGATTAGAAATCAAAGACAAGACTACTGGCCAGGTAAATAGTTTTTTTATATAACAAAATAACATGCTCATATACAAAATATGGACACAAAAGAAGTAAAAAAAGTATCATTGATTGGAGAAAATTAGCTTGTAGACCACTTATTCTCCAATCTTTTAAGACCCGTTCATTGGGCCTAGTTTTTCATTATTCAGTATAATATTTAAACCTGAAACGAAGTCAAAATAGTTCGTTTATAACTCTTGAGTTTAATTTTATCCTCTTCATTCATCGATATAGTTCGCCACTAAAAATAGAATCATCCACACAAATAAAAATAGTGAGAAAGGAGTCCAATCAAAGTAAAAAAATAAGCGAACGAGAATAATACAGGTGGTTTTCTAGTGGGGCCTCCCTTAGAAGTCTCATCTACAAGGTAGTAGAGAAACTTAAACGAATTCCGTCCTATTATATCCAGTGAAAAAGGAGGCAATAGACTGCTCACTATCTCAGGATCCTGGAGTTCACGTGGACCATTTAGTTGGAATCAGGGTATTATAACTCCTAGATGAACCCTTGGTTTAAGGGGCGGTTGTTCGTATTTTGTGCTTTCATTCCCGTAAACAATACCCCCACCGTGCGAAGGTAGAGTCAGATTTCCTTGGCAGTCTGTAAACGCTTAACCTTACGAGAGTATTTAAGGAGGAGAAGCGGGCTCCTCAACCCTTGACTATAACGGGGTGTTGGGGAGCGCTTGGTTAAAAAAAGAAACAGACGTTGATTCATCTTGTAGAATATGCACTCTTGAACTTCACAGATCTCACTGTCCAAAAAAAATGTTATCACATAGAGTCGTACTGTTTAAATTAGTTGTTTCCCTCTTACCCGTTAGTCAGACAGGCTCTTATGCGATAGCAAGTTGTAAACAGGTTCATTTTTCCTCTTTGAACTTAAAATTATCTTGAGTTATAAGTACATTAGTAAAAATCAATCATATCGGTAAATTCTTAAATATAAATATTTCTATGTTATGTTACAGTTCTTATTTTTTTTACCAAGCTTACATGGTTGCTCCTGTTACATATACTTAAGGTATTTAATTTTTGTAGGGCCATGTCAGCTGATAGTCTTAACTCAATAACTCGACCTATTCCCAAACCATCTGATTTTAAATTTGGTAAAGAGATTGGACAAGGTACCTTCTCAACTGTTTATGTTGTCCAAGAAATTTCAACAAGTTCAGAATTCGCTATGAAGGTTGTTGATAAACAACGTGTTTGGCGTTACAAGGCTGTGGACTCTGTACTGATGGAGAAAGAAGTACTTAAACGCACAAACCATGTTTTCATCATTCGTTTGCATTGCACATTCCAAGACTCTACTAGGTTATTTTATCTTCTTGAATATGCAAGATGTGGAGAACTATTGTCATACCTTACTTATTTCACGTCCTTGAGTGTTCACTGTACTCGCTTCTATGCTGCAGAAATCTTTGCAGCCCTAGATTATTTACATTCAATGAGTATAGTTCATCGAGACCTAAAGCCGGAAAATGTTTTATTAACAGATAAAATGCACATCAAGCTGGCCGATTTTGGATCAGCTGTTATACTAAACTCTCCAAATATTAAAGCACCTAGTTTTACTGGAACTCCAGAATACGTTAGTCCTGAAATGCTTTCTCGTATTTCTAGACAAGGTGATTGTACTCCAAATAGTGAAAGCTCACAGGATCTTACTTATCTAATGGACTTTTGGGCATTCGGGTGTATAATTTATCAGTTGATTTCTGGATCCTCTCCGTTCCGAAAAAGTGGTCCTGTCCATGAATATGAAACATTTCAGAAAATTTTAAGTTTATCTTATACATTTGCCCCAAATTTTGATCCGATTGCAAAAGATTTGGTGGAAAAACTACTTGTAATCAGTCCCAGTGAACGCCTTGGTAGTCCTTCCCATGGTGGATCCATATCTGTTCGTCGACATATGTTTTTCTCTGAAATTAAATGGGACATCTTGCCGTACCAAGAACCTCCTTTACTAGTTCCAAACTTGGAACCAATTGCTCCTGAGGGTTGGGATAATCTACCTGTTGGTTTTAAAGAAGCAGAGAAATATCACTTGTCGCGTGAACTCGGTTTGTCTCCTTCTCAAATAACTGAAGATGATCGTATTCGTTTATTAAATGCACAAGGAAAGCACAATCCTTTCAATCGTTTCGTTCGTGGTCGTTTAATTTTAAAACAAGGCATATTGTTTAAGCGTCGAGGATTGTTTGCAAGAAAGCGGATGTTTTTACTAACGGAAGGACCCCATCTCTTTTATATCGATGTTGAAAATATGACACTTAAAGGAGAAGTTGCATGGTCCGATTCGTTAACTGTTGAATTGAGAAGTAACAAATTATTTTTTATTCATGTTCCAAATAAAACATATTATTTAGAAGACCCTTCTGGTCACGCGGACGATTGGGTAAAACAAATAACATCCGTCAGAGCGCGATATTTTAAAGATACTCAAACTTTATGTTCAAATGATCCGAGTACCTCTATCGAATTAAGCATTTAATCTCGTAAAACTCTTCAGACAAACGACTTATTTTTTTGTTCAGTTAGGAATGTGAAAAAGAGAAATATTGTTTATGTTGTGTTAAAAATAATTTTAAAATGTGTACACTAAGTTGTTATTTAGTGTTACCGAATTCAATCAGTTTTGTACAGTCAGAATTTATATATATTAACTTACTGCTTTTTCATTTTTATCTCGTCCAAATTGCTTGTTGCTTGCCTGATATTTTATTATACATGTGAATTTATTTTTTCTAATGTTTAACGCGTCGATTATATAAATAGTTGTCAATTTTTACGTTAACTAATTAAAGTTACGTATAGAGAAATTGTGTCATTTGGTAAACTTAATTTTTAAACTTAATGATATGAGAGTGCAATGTACTATACTGTTTTTATTATTAATCGTTAAATATTGATCTTGAAGAAAGAAAAAAGGCCGCTATTTCGAATCGGTGTGAATCTTTTAGATATAACTAACTCCTCTGTTACAAAGATCGCCTCTAATCTGTTAGAGATTTCCATTAAATGGGACATAATGCTATATCGTTCTTAGATGAACGAAATCACTTAACAATACTTTTTTTCGAGAACTTGGTGCTGCCCACACAGAGCTACTCTAGACAGTTTGACCATGTATAAAAAGCAGACGTTTTACAACTAGCTAGCCTCTTAAAGAACGACACTTATGTTTATGGATTCCCGATGTTACTGGAGATACATTGGGTTCTGCTCGAGATACGTGAGTGGTTTTCACTCTCCGATTCCTCCCACTGTGGAAACATACCTCCTTGATCGATCGATCTGAGAATGTAATTTCAGCCTGAGAAACAACCGCCTTACGAATTTTGTGAATAGTTTTGAATGTATTAGCTCCATACTTTTCAGACCTTACGGGCGATGATGGAAATCCATGTTCTGTTTTAATTGCTGAAGTTTCCTCTCTTCACTTCCATGAGAAAGCAACATCTTTGGAGATGGTGGCTGATTCATAAGAAATCTCACTATGTCATCGTACCCCTAATACATTCACCAGTACGAGTTAACCGTCGAACTCTAAGTTTGGTGCTTTCAGTCTTAACAATCTTTAACCAATCTGCCTAATTTGATAAAACCTCAAGAAGTGAATATTCAACTCAGCATAGCTTGATTAAGTCATTATGATACCCAAACGTCAGGGTGGTAGCTCCATAATCAGTTTTCCAGTAGCCATATCAGATTAAGCTTTCTTTTCGATGTGTGGGCAAGAATGATAATGATCGGTTTTTTGCTTAGTCAGACTAGTAGATAGTCTGACAGGTGCTCGATGAGTTATACGTTCTCCTTCCCTTATTACTATTGTGATTGTTGTTGGTTTTTGGTGTGGAAATATACTTATGTTCTAGTCAGGCTAGTCACATGTTCTTGATCTGAGTTGTGTTGAAGTCCTGTAGAATAGACATTGGGAGAGCATCTAGTGTCGATATACGTCTAAGGCGAATTAGCGTCCCATTCATGTAGACGAGGAAAGCAGCCTTATAACACTTTCTCATACTAGCCAAACATTACACTGATAAAAAAATCTCCCTGAAAAACCTAAGGCAGATAAACAGGCGTTCGTTAGTAGTATATCTCTTCAATTCGTCACACTTTAAAACAATACTGAGAAGATACTAAAATAAAACAAAGCATGTTAGCATTTAATAATAGTCTAGTGAAATTTATGAATGTTTTTTTCATTGTACAAGGCTATCCCAATGTACCTTGGTTTCAAGTTATCCAGCACATGGTGTTCAACATTATGTTTATTCGCGTTAGGGAAAGTATCTCCACATAGAACAGACTAGCAGGATACATTGCTATCGATTGCCATTATGTCATTTTTCGATCTGCGATAATTTCGAGAAATTTTCACTGAGGCCATCATTAGCGATTGATAGTGTTTTATTGTATTTAACATTTAAAGTTACTATGTACCTATTGGTTGTATGTACTACTTAATGTTTCATCCTAAATGTAAGCTCGATCACAAATCATTTGCATAGCCAAAATTCACTACATGTTTTGTACGTGAAACTGGCAAAATACAAAACTCTGGTATCAATCGCTACTAGTCTCAGCTTTTCAATTCAGTTTTGAATGAAATAAATAACAAATGATCGAATTAGGCTGAAATTTAAACACTAAACAACTAATAATTTTTCCATACATAGATGAATGTAAATGGCTTTCTTCAAACTTTATTCTTACAGAAATATGTTCTCATAGGGCAAATCACATTCTTTCCAAACGATATTATACTAACCATACCATTGTAGTAGTGATGGTTTATCTTTTCTTTTTTCCTCACATTCACTGCCAAAATCTGTGACTGTCACCACCCAGTTGACATCTCATAATACCTATCTAGCACATTATTTAGGTACAGAATCATTTAGTTTTCAACCACTCTCTGAGTTTATAGTTTAAAACCAACTTTCTCAGTATAAGCAAGCTAAATTCAAGTAGGCAAGTACACACTTGAGAGGTGAATTAGATTGATTAACTCAGTATATTATATAAGTACGATCAATCAAAGTCCATCAGTTTGCTTCATTTTAAAATTTTAGGATGCATAGCTTAATAAACTCGATGGTTGAGGTGTTTAAAAACAATAATTCTTAACCGTACTCACTAAATTGATGTACTCTGGAAAATGTCGTGACCTTTTTTCATGAATATGATGCTAGGAGTTTTGCTCTTTATTTCTATTCTCTAATATCGACACCGAGTCGCAATTACTTAATGGTTAAAAGGTTGGATCCTCAGCCCCCACCTAATTCGGTTTGGGCAACCGGGTGTCATTAGCCGTCACATTGCAAACGTGGTTCCTACCTAACTACCTGGGGAATGGATTTATGTAACTAAATTTAATATGAATACCCATTACCAGCTGAATATTGTCGCCTTTCTACTCGATTTAAAGCTGTATTTACCACGAAATTTATGGGTAAAAAATAATTATGCAAGTGTGTAAACACTTCTACTAGATATCTCACTTCAGTTAAGGACTAAAAGCTTTCCATAATATTCAACGAGTTAATAATGCATCAGAATCACTAAATTGATATTTGATAATGAAATCCTATATATTATAAAGTCAGTTATTTAATGATGTAAGACTTTCGGATTTGTTATTAACAAATTCAACCTTGAATTCTACTATTTCGTTTACTTTGATTACATGCTATTTCTTATGTTTACTTGTTTTCTAACACTTGGATGCTGGTTTTTCTTTTCGCTTTTTTCTTTTTTTCTCTCATCTTAAGTTCTAGTCGTTAATTTACCAACAACATCATCGTCAACATTATTGTTATTATTATCACCACCATTGTTATGCGTGATTAAAGCCAACCAACAACTTTAAATCTACATTATGAAATTCACTTCATTTGCATATTTCAATAAGGTTTTCATGGGTCTTGATTTTGTCCCATTAGAAAATGAGCAACCAGTTCGTGGTGGATTCTACAGAAGTTCACAGATTTTTATCCCACTTGCTAAATTTATGAATGTTCCATTAGATCAAATTAACTATGTTGTTAGTGGAGTGATTAGCATCGGTCTGGGTCAATTAATGCGACGCCGGTTATCACCTCAGAAATGCTCTCCACGAATTCGTGCAGTTTTTGAAACCTTATTTGGTCTGTTGTTATTATCATTTTGCTTTGGTAATCAATTGCGTGTATTATTGATACAATCAAGTATTGCTTATCTATTCATGATGTGTCTACCTAGTAATCATTTTATGGCTGTATTAGTGACAATTTGGTCGTTATTTTTTCTTACATTAGTACATATTTGTCGATTAAAATATGATTATGGGGGATATACACTGGATATTTCTGGACCAGTAATGGTACAAACTCAACGTTTATCTAGTTTAGCGTTTAATCTTGTCGATGGTGTATCAGTGCGTAAAATGTCTGGTCCAAATTATTGTAAATCACAACAAACTAATTGTTCCACCAATGAAATAATCAATCGTGATGAAACTGTGGAACAATTCCCACCTTGTTGCAAAGGGAACGCATTCACTGAACTTGATACAACAACAATGATAATGACTTCGAAATTGAAGTCAAACACTATTCATTATCATGCGCCAAATCATTGTAAATCAATGCAACGTGCTACTGCTGTTGCGTCGGATAGTCATTCTGTCATGATGAATATCCCTACAAGTCATAAATTACATGCTGTTGAGAAAATTCCAGATCCGATCATATTTTTTGCATACATGCTTTATTTTCATGGTGTATTTGTTGGACCTTTCACGTTTTTTTCTGAATATATGGATTATCTTAAAGGTTACACAAGCAGAGAATTACCTCCAATCAATATGCGTTATTTAATCACTTTATTTCTACGTACAGTAGCTTCGGGCCTATCAGCTGCCTATTTATGTCCTTATTTCCCGTTTGAATTTGTTTTAACTGAGCCGTTTACAGTAAGTTCTATTTATAATTGTCTGACCAAAATATTTGTTGAAATCACGAGCTGATCCAAGTTAACCAACCACTGAACACTTGGAAGCACTGGACTGGTATTTTGTCCTAGTATGGAACTTGTTAGGGGGTTCCAAAATTTATCGACAAGGAAACATTATCCAGTCAGCGTTGAATAAAGACTTTCCAAAAGCATCTGGAAATTGGGGAGTCACGTTTCCGATTGTATATTTACCTGTACTGCTACTATATTTAGAATGGACCCAGAAACTTCCAGAAGTCTGATGTCATGTGTTACTCTATAAATACACGAACCAACCTTGTATTGAAGAGTCCTTTTAGCACCTTGCGGCTTTTTTCTTGTGTTCAAATTACCGTGCAGATTAATCTTGGGGTTATTAGAAGTGTCTAAGAAACGGGATCGAGCGTTCATTTCGCAAACGTATCACAACGCTTGTGCTCATTCTCAACTCCGCAACTGGTAATCGAAGCCAGGCGATTCGTTCTCGTTCGAGAACTCTCAACTTCTAGACTACTGACTCACAATTCAATGGTGTACAACTTTAACTCCAATCAATCAACAATTTTGATAGGAAATATTCCATTAGCTTTATAGAATAACTTCTTCACAGCCGACGTCATCGAACTTCAATGGTCATGCATTCTCACGACAACCTTGGGAATCCCTCCTTGCGCTCAGTGGTCTAAATGTCAAGCGTTCACACACAAAACCAGAAGCCCTTCTTCTGAATCCCGGTTGCGGGGTCGTGCGTGCGTACTGCTAAGAAGTCCCATACTCGGACGAAACGCCAGTCCAGTGCTTTCAACTGTTGTCTAACTTAGATCGGTTCTTGATCTCAACAAAATTTCTACAATCTCCACAACCCTATACTGATAAAATATTTTTATCTAAGAGGAAAGTAATTGTTACTTTAAAAAAATTAAGTGATAGTGAATCAATAGTTAAAGCATTTGGCTAATGGTCGCATCAATAGAAACATAACCTTGAATACATCTCGTTTGAAGTACAAGAAACCCTCTTCGAAAGACAAAATCGTATCCAGTATTCATCTCAATTTCAGGATTAGTTTCAAAAATAATCAGTAGCTTGAGACGATAGTTAATTTCATTCACTTCGTCTCATGCAGTTGTGATATAAAGCATCCAAAAACACTTTCATGCTTTTTATGTTTACTGTGTTCATAATACATGTATGCGTCAAGTCGTTTAATTAAAAAGGACAGATCATTCTCTCTCTTCGTCTGCCAACAAAACAGTAAAAATAAATTTTCGTACTTTTAAACTGTCGGATAAAAAGTGATTGTATTTTTTGTCGTAATAGTCTGAATGTTTATATCGGAAATTGCTTTCACTGAATCAAATAAATCTTGATTGTTTTGATCGATTCTGTCATCTCGAGTAGTGTTAGAGGTATTGGGATCGGTTGTCCATACTGTGGAAGGACATTTGCTGTTGGGCAACCTAAAAATGAACCATGATTAGGAGTGATTTTGACGATCTATGAGCATAACCATAATACCCAAGGAGTAACTGCTTACGACCAGTCATGTATGGCATTTTTGTGAATAGTTCTGTGTGTGTTACCTCTGTGCTTTTAAGACCTTGCTATCGATAACGGGAATCTATAGAGGCAAGATTGATGCGCACTCATTTTTAGAATCGACCTTCTGCAATCTCCCTTCCTTCATGGCAAGACAGCATCGATGTATATACTGAGGAAAACCTTGGTACGACTTCACCCCCACACACTGTGTGTATAATCAGTTTATAGTCAGCCATCGATAAAAGCGGTTTCCACCGAGACTGTCGTTTCTAGTTATGAACTCAACAGCAAATGTCCTAAACCTCTTTTACTGTAGAATAAGTATTATAGTTGTCTTTTTTCCAAAATAATAAGTCTTGTTGGTTTCTGTCAATAATTTTCCTACATACTACAGGATCACTGATTCTTAAACTATTCGGTTTGAATAAAACCATTAGTCTAGTGGTTGTTAAAGCGTCTAACTTTCGCGCACTAATTCTCTCGTTTAAACCCTGGTTCACCTATCCATCTGAGGAACTAGGCAGTGTTACTAGGCTTCATACTTAATGTGTGGCGATCATATCCACGGTCCTGATGAATGATTTAGTTTAATTTGGCGTTGAACCAATTATTCCGTAGATTACTATTGTCTTCTCCATCTGTAGTGTTCAGTCTCCTTTTATTCATCTGAAAAAATGTAACTCAGTTGTAAGAAAGTAATGAGGTTTATATACCTTTTGACTTCTTCGAGCTGTACACATTTTTTTTGTTCATATTGAGGATAAGTAGTACCATCTGATTATCAAAATACGAATTGTCGTTGAAAGTAACACTATTTCGTTTTAATTCTATATATATTACATTATTATTTAGGCGTATAAACATTATTATAAAGGGGTATCAATATATATATATATATATATATATATATATATATATATATATATATATGCGCCACATAAATTATCGTGAAATTTGTGTGGCCTGGGGTACTACCCGAGTGGCCAAATTCTATCATCGTAATCCACCACTTATAAAGGTTCTAGACACAATCCTAACTTGAGGTTATGATATTTATAACTTTGCACAGACGATAAAAAATCCTTTTACAATTTCATACTATTGTTCTATGCGAGATTCTGATAGAGTTGTATTCTATATGTATGCACCCTCTCACGTTATCGTTCCTATTCCAAACATTTTGCATTATTGAAATGATCCTGTTGGACTTGTCATTCACAAATTTTCTGCTTAGCATATATTTGGCTTCATAATGAACTGGACTACATGTACAGGTTTATATCACAGGCTTCATTGTCAATCATAGTAAGCTCCAATTAAATATTACACTCGCGTAAACGTCCTATTTGGTATTAAAGGTGTACAGCTATGTGGATGTTTTTACTACATTATACTAACGTTCAATGCACTTTAATCATTCCTTTTGAGTTACTATTATGTTTTACACTTGTACTGTTGTCAAAGAAAAAATAAGAGTTTTGAAAGCATTGTTAGTATATGTGATCACACACTCACAAATTTTATGTATTTGTTTGTTTCACTTTAGAATTACTCCATGTTGCATCGTATTTTATATGTAACCATTTCTCTATTCTTAATTCGACAAAAGTACTACTTTGCATGGGGTTTAGCTGAAGTCAACGGAGTGGCTGTCGGTGCTGGTTATACTGGCCAGTGTCCACGCACAGGTGCTACATTAAATCATAACATTCGCAATTTTGATTTCATTAAAGTTGAAACTGGTATTAGTTTAAAACATGTTATCGATGCATGGAATATCTCAACTACACGATGGTTACGTGAAACATTTTATGATCGTCTTCCATCAGCTTATCGTACAATCCTTGTCTTTATTATAAGCGCTTTTTGGCATGGCTTTTATCCTGGCTATTATATTATGTTTTTATCGTTTGCCTTATTCACTATGACCTCACGTCTATGGCATCGTCATTGTCGTCAATATTTCCGTAGAAATTATCTCTCCAGTCAACTCTATAGTGTATTTACCATGATCATTACTAATTTAATTGTAAATTATGGTCAAGCACCATTTCACCTATTAGATTTCTATTCATCATTGAAATTTTTACGTATATTCTACTTTATACCGCATCTAATTGCTGTCGGTATTTTGTTTATCTATTTTTCCAAAATATGCATTATAAAATTATCACTTAAGTATCAGCTTGATATTAAGAGGTTTGATTATGATAAAAGTAATGATGATAAAAGTCGAAAATTATCAATTTCTTCAAATCATGATCGCGGTTTTGGTGGCCATTAATTACTAAAGGACGACGATCACCACTACCTTCAATACCCCGTTCGCCTCCTGCTTATGTTCATCAGTTAACACTTGCTTGCTTATAATGTCTCCCCTCTCGCTCTTGTTTTTTTCATCCATCCATTTATCTATTTATCCTATAAAAACATACTCAAATATATTCCTTGTTGCGTTTATCCCCTTCCACCCTCTCCTGCCCACTGTCGAAATCATGTCCCATTGCATGTACTGCTACTTCCTCCATTTCCTTAAAATTAGTATTCTCATAATCACTCAGTCTTCTTTTGAATGTTTATGTGGGTTACATTTTGTGGGGTTGTTTTTTAATTTTAAAAAAATGGGACGAGAAAAATTATTCTATTTCAATGATGCGTTTGACTATGGTATATATATATATATATATATATTTATTTTGAAGTCTTCTTGATTACCTAATAATTTGACTTACCAAGTGTTCACTTGTAATAATAATATTACTAGTAAGTGATGAGTTCACATAACAGTGAGTTGAACTTCTATTTGTTCGTGTGTGTTGTGAACGTTTTCTCAAATATTAAATCATATGAAGAATGTGTTGTGATTCGGTATTGGTTTTATGTGGACATGCATACATATATGCATAATGGATACAAGGGATCGACTAACCTAGGGGAGTCGGAAAACCGTGATTCTAAACCAAGAGACATGAAGAATTTGGGAGAACACAAAGGGTGGATTCACCTGCGCCATTGCAAACGATTTTGAGCCATGTCATTCAAAGTCTCTAATCATCGGTTGCTATCGTCTCGCGGATCCCAACCAGGGTAGTCTACACCTACCAACATGGCTCAGTCCACTTGTCAAAGTTAAACAAGAAGTAGTACCATCTTCCCAATATGTGGTGGATTGAGTTTGGAAAAGGGACTTGTTGAACATCTTTGAATGGCTCTGAAATATTTTCTACAAGGGATGGAAGAAACGAAAGTCTTAGGCTACTAAGCATTCAAAAACCTTTCACAGTCACTGATACTATGGTCAGTGTCTCAGCAGTTTCACTGTGTGAATTGTCTATATGAATATCCTCCGAGTGGACCCTACCTAAGTGATTCAATGAAGTTTCAGCTCTGGATGCTTCAGCCAGTTTTGGATTCCTAAATAGTCAACCAATTTCAGTTCACCTACCTACTCACAGTTCCACTTTACTAATTATTTTTATTTGACCAACCTTGCTGCTAGGTGTAGGGTCTCGTGGGGACTGTTTTAATTCATTAAATGCTGGATGTGTTATTATTTTGCCTCTTAATCCTTGTGTTAATTTGTTTCCTCCACCTTTTGCCATTATTCAGTGACGCTGTTTGTACTATTAGTATTTTTTTTCGCAACCTCATATTCCTTCCTCATTTATCATTGTTTTTGAATGACTTGCTTCGTATCAGTGCCATGTGCAGAGACCTAGATTTGTGTCAGTTGGTTGTTCAGCAAACTGTCCCTTAAAACAGTTTCGATCTTCATTGCTGCACTAGTCACAAAACCATCTCCCAATCGTTCAGTTCCGAGTATCATTTGTGAAGATCGTCCACATAGCTATTACTTACAGAATGTGAGAACAGAAGTCGTGAAAACCTTGTCACTAACCACTACCGTTTAGTATTCTTAAGAGTTGTTTCTGTATTCAATTATCGTAGTCAGTCAGTCATCATGAACGTAGAGCTCGTCACATGTATGTTTTAGCCCACGTTGCCGTACTTTATCAGTACGACGAAATAAACTTAACGTGATAAATATAAAAAATTGGAATAATGTCAATTAATCAGCCGCAACGTAGGATCATGCACATATATACTTCGGTCGAGGTTGCCGCACGTCATTAGCACAACAAAATGAACACCAAATTCACAGGGGTAGTTACTTCAATGGTAGAAATATATAAAAGAAAGATTGTGTATAAGAATATAATACAAGAAGAAAGAATTAGTTCGTAGAAATAAAGGCATGAAGCAATTTTAATCTCACAGTTTAAGGGAAGACAAAGTGTATACACGGACGCCATTGTGATCGATTCTGAGCCATGTCACCCAGAGTCTCCAACCATTGCTTACGATAGTCACGCGGACCCCAACCAAGTAGTCTGCATCTACCAACATGGCTAAGACTAGAAGTTGGTGACTTCAAGCACTGATGCCGCGTTTTGGTTTGACCGCCCTTACTTTTTTTTCAAACATCCCCAACTCTAGTCAGCATTGTGTATTGTGATAATCGGTGTTCAGGCATTATTTATTTATTTATTTTAACACATAGATATTGGTACAAGGAAGCACCAAATACATATGCGCCACACAAATTTCACTCGATATGTGTGAAGGCTGTGATACTGCCCGGGTTCCCAAACCAAAGCAGGTGGTTATCTTAGAGGGCCACTCCCCGAGCCTTTGACCTAAAGGTCTAACCCACAAGGCAGTGGAGCATCGTAAGGAGATGCAGTCCCATGGAAGCCGGTGACCGACGATTGGTTCATACGCCATACTGGAGCCCATGTGCACCATTGATTTGGAATCCGGCTCAAGCGCCGGACATTCGCTCTTCGTCCTCTCATTTTCGTAAACAACACCCCCGCCACGAGAAGGCAGTGAGTAGGACTTCCCTGGCAGAGGCTGTATACGCGTAGCCGTGTGAGAGCATTTCAAGAGGGATAGCGGACTCTCCCCACTCTCGGCCGTACCAGGGCATTTGAGGGCGTTCAGACATACGTAACACGTGGCCCAACCATCTCAGTCTAAATCAAGAAAGACCACCATTTTCGGACGCCGATAAGCAAGACTGCGTTCTAAAATCTGACGAATGGTTAATATGTGGTTGATGCAGCCACGACAAGGTCTGAAGCCAGCTTGATTCTCTCGTGTTTGCGGTTCACGAATCTTTGTTAGGCGTTCGATAATTATTGATGCTAGTATTTTAGATGCTATGTTAGTCAAACTAATCCCTCTATGGTTATCACAGGATGATTTTGACCCTTTCTTATGTATTGGGACAATAAGTGGTTGGAATCAGTCAGATGGAATGTTATATAGATCGCAGATTTTAGCTAGAATATTAGTCAATTTAGTCGACAAAACTGAACCACCATCCCTAAAGACCTCTGGAGCCAATCCATCTGGACCAGCTGCTCTTCCTCGTTTCAAGTTAGCTATAGCCTAAACATTCATCAGTGTAGAGTAGGAAGAGCAGGAAACTTCAGACAATAATTCGTAGCACGTCACACTTTACAGGGCTTCATCCGGTTAGGGTTTCGTATTTATTTCACTCCGTATTAGGTCTCAGAAGAGATATCTCATCCAACCCCTTGTTATTCCGAATCTGAAAAGCTCCTGTACAAATCATGAGTGACAACCTATCGATGTGCAATGCTAACCGGTGTTGGGGATCATTGGGAGAAAGTTAGGGGTGGCCAAACCAAAACGTGGCATCAGTGCTTGAAGACACTAACATCTGGTCTGAGTCATGTTGGTAAATGCAGACTATTTGATTGTGGTCCGTGTGACTATCGTAAGCAATGGTTGGAGGCCCTGGGTGACATGGCTCGGAATCTATCACAATGGCGTAGGTGTATACACTTTGTTTTCCCGTACGTACTATATCTTTCTTCCTGTACTATATCCTTACATGCAATCTTTCTTTTATATATTACCACCATTGATTTAACTACTCCTATGAATTTGGTGTTCATCTTGTGCTAATGACGTGTGGCAACTTGGACCGATGCATATATGTGCCTAGTCCTACATTATAGCTGACTAACTGACTGACAACCTATCGAATGCCCTGCTGCAATTTACGAACATTGATAGAAAATCCAATTTCTTGGGTCACTGGCTTGTTCTCGTCCTGCGATTCGGTTATATTCGGACAGGACCTCTTACGAAACTCATGTTACTGTAGATTCAACAGACTTCAAGACTCTGTGACTATGCAACTCATCATTACGTGTTTTTACCACTATGCTGGTCAGATTAACACGTTGGTAGTTAGATCAGTCAGTCAGTCAGTCAGCAACAACGTAGAACGTACGTGCGTACATTAGTTCGAGTTGCCATACCACATTAGCACAGAGATACAATTGTCGATTCAAATCCCATAGTGGTATATGTAGTAAAAGTGTAAACAGTAATCGTAAAGATTAGGGTTTTTTGATGTTATTCAAGGAATATCGTCCAGTGAAATAAATTTAGAAAGAGAAAAAAGAGATGTGAGGAATTTGGGAGAACACAAAGAATGGATTAACCCGCGCCATTGCAAACGATTTTGAGCCATGTCATTCAAAGTCTCTAATCATCGGTTACTATCGTCTCGCGGATCCCAACCAGGGTAGTCTACACCTACCAACATGGCTCAGTCCACTTGTCAGGGACTTCATGGACTTGTGCCAAGTTTTGGTCTGGCCGCCCCTAGCTTTCTTCCAATCTACTCCTACACAAAAAAAGATAAAATTTAGAGAACGATAGCGAATAACACTAGGCGGACTCGGATCGCGGGAACTACTGCTCAAGGCAGATGGACCATACGTGTTAATCAAGAGAGGCGGACCAGTGTATGCTATCCTTAAAAGCAACAAAGTGAAACGCTAGCTCCAAAAGTATTTCCAATGAATTGACAGATTGGGGACGGTGATGGCTGAACCACAGAGGTCAGCACGCCTATAGACTCGACTATTCGACATGGGTTAGATGCTACTCACAAGATTGCTTGTAAGTAGTATATGGTGGAACTTGTCATCGAATCTATTTCAGATATCAGACGGAAACAAGAGTTTCAACTGTTAAAATGCACTTATTAGGAAGAACACTCAAAGGTCAGACAAGAAGACAGTAACATGCGTAAATTTTATGAAACTCACTTGTGTCGACAGATTGCATTTGAGGGTTACGATAGGTTTTTGGCATTACGGTAAAGCTAAGTTTAAAAAAGTCGATTTTAGAAAAATTAGTGCATTCTTTAAGCCGACAAGTCCTGGGTGATGTCTACATTGCAGGTGAAAACACTCACTTTATCAACAACGTTTTGATAATCAGAGTCCAGTAACTCGTCGTGGAACTGACAGACAAAAATATCGAAATAAGTTGAGTTGTTTTTTGTTCAACAATTAATAATTATTGAAAGAAATTTATATAAAAGACAGTTGGTGTCGAATAGACAGTGACCGGCTGTTGCTTCTAGACAGACTGGTAGATAGTTAGACAGATATTCGACGTATCAAATACATTTTTCCTACTTTTTATACTTACCTAATTATTGATTTATATAGTTGCCAGTCAGGTGAATTACATGTTGTTGATTTGAGTTGAATTAATGTGTCCGTGAATTGGTAGCTCATCAATTGTTTTATGGAACTTTCGCGTTAATGTATGCAGGAACATAGTTTTTACTGAGTACTTCATCTCAAGCTCTAAACTTTTACTTTCTTTGCTCTTTTATTATTTGATCTTTTATATGTAAATAGCCTTAGATGACTGAAATGAAATCCTCAGAGAAAATTATACTATTGTGTACATCACTGATAATAGGTGAACGAGAAAATGGTCAAATAAGCTAAATAATATACTTCTGTGGAATACTGGTAAAAGTTGGTAGATTAGTTGATGGTGTGGTGAACGAGATTGGTTGTATTTAGACACAAAATTACAAAATTACTTCATTTGCGAAATATCAATCAATCGTCTCAGATTTCACTGTCCCTTCATTTTCACACTAATCATTCTCTATTCTCGTTCTCTTTTCTTCCATCTTCTTAACCTTCTTCCATTAGGCATTTTACTTTCGATTGATGATACGTACCACTTGTATCTATCGACATCAGTAACACACATCACACGGGTAGGGTTTCTGATATACAGTAAGTCAGTCGTATAAATAATAAGATCGATGATTGTTCGTCCCAAATAAACTACCGTCCTATTGGTGTTCAGGAGAAAATCGGACGCCATTTAAGTGGCGGGTATTTTTTAAAACGGATATACACCAATATAACCCGTTATATCAATAATGAAGATGATCTCAAATTACTATCTCAATAGCAAAATACACTTATTGAACTATTGGTCAAGAATATGTCGTCGTCTATATATATATATATATATATATATATATATATATATATATACATTCACAGTGCTTAATTATGCTAAGAACTCAATAAAACAAACGATAGTTGAAAAGGAATTTCGTCAAAAATACAAACATAAAAATGCATCAACTCAGTGATTAACATATACTGCAAGATAACCTCAAAAGAAATCAGAATGATTCTAAATCATCACATTATATAAGAAAATTTATACGAATAAGTAATGCTTTTAGGTGTAACTCGGTAAGTGTCTAATGCATAATACCCGAAGATCAAGAAAAGAATCGAGACTATCAGTCAGAAGATTAGAATTTGGGAGAACACAAAGAATGGATTAACCCGCGCCATTGCAAACGATTTTGAGCCATGTCATTCAAAGTCTCTAATCATCGGTTGCTATCGTCTCGCGGATCCCAACCAGGGTAGTCTACACCTACCAACATGGCTCAGTCCACTTGTCAGGGACTTCATGGACTTGTGCCAAGTTTTGGTCTGGCCGCCCCTAGCTTTCTTCCAATCTACTCCTACACCATAAAACATCTCACGTCGGGGCAGTCGGTGGTTGGGCATACTTAACACATATCCTAGCCATCTCAACTAATGAAGTTTTAATACTTCATCAATTGATTCGCCATCCTTACCTAGTACCTGTTCCCTAACAACTGAGTTACTCGGTGGTCCCAGAGTATACGAGCAATGTTTCGAGGACACCCATGATGAAATACTAGTAACCTACTCTTACAAGCCGTGTTTCACTGCCATAAAGTAGAACAGAACGAACTGCTGCGCAGTAAACACGTTCTTTGGTTGGTAGACGAATATCTCGTCTACGCCATAAATGACGCAAGTTGACAAAAGCTAGTCGAGCCTTCTGTATCCGTGCTGAGATTTCGTCACACATCAGACCACAAAAGCTGATGAGACTCCCAAAATAAGTAGAGCGATCGTTACGTTCAACTACTTCACTCCCTATAATTAATTCGGGTGTCGATACAACCCAATCCTGAAGCAACGTTTTGCATTTCGAGGGCGAGAATCGCATCCTGAACATGCCTGCATTGTTGCTTAGAGTGGTCAAAAGACTCTGCATTTTGTCAGCGTCTTCACCAAATAAAACGATGTCATCAGCATATTCTAAGTCAACAAGTGAATCTCTCGGTACAAGTTTAACCCCTGGAAAGTCAGATGTGAAAATTTTTATCTCTAAAAGCACGTCAAGGACAAAGTTAAACAAGAACGGAAAGAGTGGATAGCCCTGACGAACACCACTTGAGGTAATCAGTTCTGATGACAGTTCGCCATAAGCCCTCACTCGATCAGATATGTTCGAGAAGAGAACCTGTATAAGGTTAGTGTACTTCATTGGTACTCCTTTCAGTGACAAACACTGCCATAGAACCTCACGATCAACAGGGTCGAATGCTGCCTTAAGGTCGAGAAATACTATGATTGTGGGGCGTCTGGATGTGTGTCTATGTTCCAGGACCTGACGTAGTGTGAATATCTGGTCTATACAACCACGTCCAGATCGGAAACCAGCCTGGTTTTCTCTAGTCTGTTCTTCACGAGCTTTAGTTAGGCGGCGAAGAATTATTGAAGCTAATATTTTAGACACTATATTAGTCAAACTAATTCCTGTGTGATTGTCGCAAGAGGACTTTTGTCCTTTCTTATTGACTGGCACAATCAATGATTGAGACCAGTCAGATGGGATTACGTCCAGTTCCCAAATTCTACCTAAGACCTCAGTCAATCTCGCTGCTAATACTGAACCACCATCCTTAAAACTCTCAAAAGTAAACCTGTCAGGGCCCGCTGCTATCCCACGCTTCAGATTTCCTATAAATTTCTCAACTTAGTAAAGGGTTGGAGGACTTACATCAACTTGCCATTCAGGTTGACTGGAGATCGTGGGAAACCGAAGTGTGGCTGAAGGCCAGTTGAACTGATCCCTAAAGTGTTCTGCCCATCGATCCAATCTCCTGGATTGAGAATGTATAATATGTCCATCTTTTTCTAGATAGTTTCGCTAACAGTCGGGCTCCTAATACCGGTTTCCTTAACAAGTCTGAACAGTTGTCTGATGTTACCTATTGCCGCTACTTTTTCCATCTGTCTTGCTTTCGCTACCCATCACTGTTTACGATCATTGCGTAGGCTTCTTGTCAGCTTGCGCTTAAGCTGACTCTGCTCTTCGTTATGCTCAGAGCCAGATGGAATGGGTTTTGAGCATCTATCACAGTGGTAGATGCTGCTGAGATCCAGTGTTTCTCCCCAACTTTATGGTTTACCGTACTAGCAGATATCACTGCTGTTTTCACATCTTTTCGGACATCATCTCAGACCGCCTGAGGAAGGACATCACTCACATGGTTGCCTAACTGTTTTTCTAGTTGTTTCTGAAATACATTGCTGGGTTGGCTATCATTAAGTAGGGCTGTTATATCCTAGCAAAGATTACATTATGAGTAACTTCTGAGACATATTAATTGTGGTATAACTATCCAATAGTTAGATTGTGTATATCTATATTCCCCTTATTATAAGCTTCATTTTGACACACAATTTATTATTATATGATTTACTGTTCTTAAATTATACTCAGTTTATTAATTACGGTCTCCAACATTCACAGACACATTTCGGCTTTGTGTATGAATGCTATTTATTATTTTATGATGCATTGCGGTCTGTTTGATTGATATATAAACCCAGTATGTTTGAAATATATGATTCGCATAGTGGAGGCTGTTGTTGGCATTCCGAACTCAGCTGAATGTGCTAGGCGAGCAAAGAACCAATAGGACGCCAGGCTGATCAGACCGGTCGGACGTCATTGGTTTAGTACAGTATAAGAGCGAATAAGTCGTATTTTGATTGGTGAATAGATTTCGTGATAACTAGCGGGCCATAAAGACACAACAAGGGCCCTAAGAGGTTTCATTGCAGCGTCTTTCCTACGTCCAGTGGGACGCAGACAAATAAGCGACCGCATTAGACAGTGATTTGAATCTGAGCATGTGCTCCAGAACGAGACCCTCCACCGGTGGCCGATAGCGATGTGATCTATTTGTCTCCAACTTTGGGACGAATTCGGGGGTGGCCATGTCAATAGGTGTCTTTCTTTGTGCTTAACGTTAGGATTTGATAGAAACAGGCGGTTATCTGAGCATAGCTGCAACAGATAGTCGTCATTATCTGTTCATTGAGCCGCGACACCATAAGATCCACCCATGTGTCTTTCCCTTTCGCTTAGTTTACCTACTTGAGCATTAAAGTCACCATCCACTATTACTACATCAGAGCACCTAGATTTTCGGAGAAGGTCGGAAAGCTTTCTGTAAAACTCATCTTTTACATCGTCTGAACTGCAGTCAGTGAGAGAATAGGCAGAGGCAACGACGAGTGTCCCTATCTTTCCGAGTCCTTACTGTTCCGTTTAGTCGGACAGCGCACAAACTACTGTCTACTGGGATCCACTCTAAGAGAGCTAGTTCTGCCCTAGGACTCAATGCTATACCTACGCCAGCGAGGCCACGGGAAGCAGCATCAGGGCTTCCAGATACACGAAGCGTGGATCGCGTTGGCTCGTTACTTTGACATGGTGAGGTCAAATGAGTGACACTACTCGGATCCTGTATGCGCGTTTCGGAGACGCAGGACACATCGATGGCGCGAGATTCTAAAGTCCTAGCTAAGGAAGCCTGTTGTCCTATTTGGCACAGTGTTCGGACGTTATAAGCTCCAACATGAAGTTTAGAGCGTGGTTTCAGGAGACCAGGAATAACGTTCCGCGTACTCGAATCGTTTGCCCTAGCGGTGCGAGGTGATAAAGGGACGTGAGAAGGGTTAGTCGGGGAGATAAGAGAGGTATTAGGAGGTGTAGGAGGGATTTGAATGTGACTAACTTGGTCTCGCGTGCTGTTACGGGTATGAGAGCTGATATCACTTCCTGGCTGCCCACACTGTGGAAGGGTATTTCTTGAGGAACCTGAAAAGGAAGTTGGATCAATGTTGGCCTTAGTGACCTGGGAGTGTGACCGCAGAGCCCAAGGGACAACTGCTTGAGGCTGGTCGCGCACAGTCTTTTGTGGGAGGTTTTTAATGTGTTAGCTCCGTTCTTCAAAGGGCCTTACCGCCGGAGACGGAAATCTGTGGGATACGATGAGGTGTGCATTTTTTGGGTCGACCTTTTCCAACCCCACCCATCCTTGTGAGAAGACAGCATCGCTGCAGATGCTGGTTGTCCGAGGGAAACATCTTACTGCTGTCACACCCCTTTACAGCCAGTAGTACGACTTCGCCTTTAGACCTTGAGTTGCTGCTTTTAGTGTTACCGTTCTCCAATCGACCTTCCTGGCATGGTCGGACCTACAGAACATGTGTTCCAGCCAATATAGCTCGGTTGGGTCATCACGGTAGGCAAGCCTGACCACCGCATCAAAGTAGCAGCTACTGTATGGAAAAGAGTCTATGATATAGAATGTAGTGACTGCAATACTATATATGTAAGTGATAACATGACAGTCGAGTATTAGTCTGAAGAAGCACAAACTATGTTTGGAACATTTTTCTAAATCATCAGAAATAAAAAGACTTGAAGATAGATCACAGATAGCGCTAAATACATATAACTGACCTCGATAGTATAACATTTTTAGTGCTTACAAAGAAAGAACGAAGGATATAGCCTAACAGATCTGGGAAGAACAAAACAACTTAGACAGAAGGGATGCAGTATAATTAAATTCACTATGATAGCTGGTTAATAATGATTAAATAGTGGTCTAAAACGAAACTGATGGTGGGGTCGTGAATAAGCACTGTTTAGGAGTTTCATTCTAGGAAGAAACAGTTGTCCAATGCTTCTTAGGTTTTAACGATTGTTTAGGTAAGATCATTCCGCGAGGTCAACTACGAAGATGAAATTTATTTATTTTACTACTGCTTCTCCAACTCGCCTTGTGGACAGAAACGATGGGTTTTTATTTATTATAAATAGTTATTATGTTTGAATTTACCATGAATAGTCGGTCTGTTTAGCATGATATAATTATGCCATTTTCCGTTTATTTGTATTCGATGCATTTCATGACAATTTTGACTAACTATCAAACGAATTCATTTGGTATTGTTTGTTTGAATCTTCCCATTGATGTTTAGGACTGTAATTGATCAGTCTCTTATTGGCATATATGCATCCTGTGCGGACAGCCTCGATATTGCCTTAATTCACAAGCATTCTAAACAAAGATGGTTGATAGCTATCGAATGAATTAATTCCACTTGCAACCATATACTGTGTTCGACGACTTGCATACTAAATTTATATGTTTATAGCATACACAAATTTCTATTTTTAATACATTCCATTCCTGTGGCTCACATTCACACTCGAATTTCAAGAACATTCTGAATTCTAACTTCTTAAAAATTATTGGACACCTGGTTAGTACACAATTATTTCATGAACCTATTTATACTCGGTAATTTAATATTTGATCCTTTCCGTGAAGAGGTTGAGATCAGACTGGGAAGCGAAACGTTGGACTTTTATAATTTTCAATCCCCGAGATTTTTGTCTACGTATATATTCATTTTCAATGCCCTTCATCAACTTGGCTCAAAATATTTGTAAAACTACTCGTTTTAAATTTAAACGAAAGTTCTTATAAAATGTCATTATTCTTAAGATTAAGAATGGGTTGAGGTAGTAACAAAACTATTTTAGTACTGGTTTAATGAATGTAGCTTCGGTAGTGAACAAAAAGACATGTTTGAATACTTTCGAAACCAGTACGTATTTAAAGTGTTGAATCGGTTCCACAGTACAAACTATCAATTTCCTTGTGCTAAATTCACATTACTAATTACTTGTTAATGTTTAGTTAGTCTTCTAATATAAAGTTCTATATCAATTCAGCCAAAATCCAAACGATGTATATCATTTTTCTACATATAATTATCATTTTCAACAATTAATATTTTTCTGTATTATCTACAGTCAATAGCTTTAGATAATTAAACCTATTTTCGAACATGTAATAGTAATCTTGAAATGCTTGTTTTACTTTAACCTTAATTATTCCTTAAGCTTATCGGCAAATTATAAATTCAATTTTTCACCTCAGCATTGATATGTGTATTCAGTGTGAAAAAACGGATGAGCATCATGAACTTAAATTGAATAAAGAAAGACATCGATTTGAATGACATTTATTTTTGTGTTCGACAATGTAGGATAATTAATTTTTAAATTTCCTCCTCATACACATCCATTCATCCATACATATGCACATATATACATATGAACTTTGATACATTCCATTATCATTTTTATTTTCATTACAGAAATTATTCTCACAGCTATAATAAGTTAGCCAGTAATAAATACATAACTGTTAATTTGAAAAAAAAAGATTTTTTGAAAGATATTTTACTGTAGTTTATCACGTTTTCTTTCACGTGATTACATTCTGATTCGATTTTCTATGATATTATATTGTCAAAAATCAGTAAAACTATGTGATTTAATTAGATTCGTAAATGTAATTAGTTGTAAAGATAAAATAACACTGAATTCAGATAGCGATGGTGAAGAAGCTCGGCTACAGGTTCTCGCGCACAGGTTAAATATTACCGAGGATGACGGATGTCGTTATTGTTCAGATATTAACAGTATTTTCTCAGTCACACATCAATTTTCATAATGTTTGTACATGTTACATAGCTTTTATTCCAGTTTATTATTAGTTTGACGTATATATTGCTCAAAACATGAGTGAATGTTTAGTCAGCCTAACCAAGTTATTTATAACAATGCAATATCAGGCAAGTAACAATCATCATTCAAAAAATCAAAATTCGACCGCTAAAAAGTATTATGCCAAAAATGAGCTCTGACAACTTGAACATTTAAATGAAAACACTTATTATTATTATTATTATTATTATTATTATTATTATTATTATTATTATGATGATGATGATGATGATGATGATGATGATGATGATGATGATGATGATGATGATGATGATGATGATGATGATGATGATGATGATGATGATGATGATGATGATGATGATGATGATGATGATGATGATGATGATGATGATGATGATGATGATGATGATGATGATGATGATGATGATGATGATGATGATGATGATGATGATGATGATGATGATGATGATGATGATGATGATGATGATGATGATGATGATGATGATGATGATGATGATGATGATGATGATGATGATGATGATGATGATGATGATGATGATGATGATGATGATGATGATGATGATGATGATGATGATGATGATGATGATGATGATGATGATGATGATGATGATGATGATGATGATGATGATGATGATGATGATGATGATGATGATGATGATGATGATGATGATGATGATGATGATGATGATGATGATGATGATGATGATGATGATGATGATGATGATGATGATGATGATGATGATGATGATGATGATGATGATGATGATGATGATGATGATGATGATGATGATGATGATGATGATGATGATGATTGTATGAACTTTCTTTTTTGAAATACATATAAGAGAAGTTTACTCCGTCTTTCGCACTATAAATCGTTTTATTATGTATAAGTATAATCTATTTCGATACTGATAGTACTTTGATAATAGATCTCATCCGAAAACGGCTAATTTGTCATTTAATTGCCTATTCTGTAATATCTTATGTGGAAGTCGCATCCTTGTGTATACTTAATTGTGATAAATAACAATAATACTTGGTGTTTCTGAAAAACACATTTGTCCTGAGTATAGAATAATGTATTTGATGTGAATATTAAGAAGTTACACATAGTGGCCACGTCTGCAAGTCTGAGCCATGTCATCCAGTTGAATGAATATCTCCACGTTCACCATCGCCAACCTTCTCCAAGTGTTACATGTCGAATATACATCTTTTCAGTCGTTATATGCTTGGCTTCAAAGACCGTGTGTTTAAGAGTCAATGCCACTACAATTATTCATCCGAATACACTGTCATAGTGAAGAAACGTATATATACAACGCAACATTCTAGTGAAAATTCTAGACCGATGCAGTACTACAAGTTTTCGTAAAGAAACGGGTACTTATAAAGCCAACTCTTGTTTTTAATTTTCACAAACAGTTACTCGTTAAGATTATCGGTATATCTCCCCATGAAACTACGAAAAAGACGAAAATAAAAATTGGGCAAAAGTTTATTGATGCATCATTACTACTGGTACAAGAAGAGCAAACTTTTGAAAGGAGCGAGAACAAACATTCTAGCAGAATAGCATGAATTCATTTTATTTCGTTGGTTCTTGTCAGCTGCTTACAACATGTGGTATTTAAAATCATAATTCCATAATGGGTTTAAATTACTTACATGAGAGGGTTTAGTCGGAAGTTATATTGAAGACATATTAGTATAGTGTAGCAAGGCTGTAAATAAATTTAATAGACTGAATATTGTAAATATATACATTCAGTAAAAGAACATTCTACAGCATTGATTGTGAACAACATTTGATGCAGAAAAATCAGTTTACAAGTTGAATATAAAGTTAAGTTAAAAATACTACAAAGAACTTCCTATAGTAAACAGTTTCTGCCATGTCTCCACACTTTGTTGTATTTTGATCCATATTTTATATCGTTAAGAATACTACACAAAGACAAACGTTAGAGAAACTACAGTCTTACCTACTTATTGGTAATTCGTAGATAAAAATTGGCTACGTTGAGTGTCATCTATCTTCAATCGACTACAATACCTAAGAATATGAGGAACTTTGCATTTTATATTTCTCAATTGATCGAGATTGCCTGTAAGAGTTCGTCTTCTTATGTATGCCAGAAGCATATGACGGCAAGGACACCGGCATGTCCCATTTTATCCACGATTGAGGTTACATCTGCTCGCAATTCTTTTTACTTCCAGCCACATAGAAAAGGACGTTCCCGACCAAAATTATCGGTTATTACCAACTGAAATACCGAATATCTACAAAGTAGAATTGATCTGAAAATAGTTCACTTTCGGCGTGAATGTAATGAGTATGGGAAGTCTGAAAAGGGAAAAATTATTCTATTTTACTTTTGGAATGCCTTTAGCATACTAACAAATTTAGTCCAGCTTCTGAAACGTCTGTTGAATTTTATACGTTGAAATGTCCCGCTTACGTCAACTAAAATATCTCTTGAACGTAAGGCACAACAAACAGAGCTGAGCAATTATTAAAAATTGGTTATTCGTCGCAACAATTATTTACTAACTGAAGAAAGTACTACCAACATTTAAGACTTACCGGTTATTTGATATTTGGTCATAATCCTTGAGTAAAACAGCGATTCACATAAAGTTCGCGTATCTAGAACTGTTAAGTTATTCTTATTTTTGCTACGTTGTTTTCTGGACCTTATCAATTTTTAAACAAAGACGGTAAGGTTCAGTAAAGAAATTGCTATCGCAGATCAAGCTACGAAGCAACAATCGATCCAATGTGTGCACTACAAGACAGAAAGAGCTAAATTAATGTTCTTCGCAATGATTTTTGCTGCAGCAAAAGACTACCTAATATTCATGCAACCCGAAGACACCCAACAAACCCACAGCAATGGGGTGGCCACTTCATGTCAGGTCGTTTAAGGTCGTTTAAAAGCAACTGAGGGTGGCTTTGAGCGAACCTGACATTTATACCGTCCTTTTAGATACTCACTGATTTCAAGGAAATTTAGCAGTCTCCATAACCTAATACTGACGATTATCACGTGCCCACTAGCTTTAAGAGGAATTTTTTTCGGAATTCCTGATGTGCGGAAAGTACCCACGGTATACAATAGAAGATCGTTATGCACCATCGCGGACTAAGTGAGATTAGACGTGTGTATCGTTGGATGTAGGTTTAGTGGTCTGGAGGTTAAGCGTTCGTGTGAGAGACCGAATCCCCTGAGTTTAACGCCCGGTGGTGGGGTCGTGAATGGTGCTTGTGACTTACAACTATTATTAAGGCAATCTACACAGCATCTGCATCTCAGAGTGGACATCGACTCTGGGATGCAGGTACATCTATATAATGAGTCCCAAGTAGTACGAAATGCGAATCCTGGATTCCACTGTTAAGCAACATCCATCTCTGTTTGAAATCTCTTTCTAAGCATTTTGTGATTTCGTTCCATTCGGTTATAGAGCACTAAATAACTACCGCTTGATCACCTATCTTCTTTCTAGATTTTTGCTAGATTCCGTGGTTGTTCAGTTTAGATACAAATACATACTCTATCAACGAGCTTGTTCAACCTGTTATGAGAATTAGCAAGCTAGGGATAACTGGGAAACTGTAATTGGGATACCAAATGAAGTAGATAGATATGAAGTTATAGATATGCACACATGCTTCCCTTGAACCAAGAAAGAAGACCTTGAATAGATGAATGATTGCCCTCTTGCAAAAACGTTTCTTGTTTCCAATCTATCACCTAGTGTTTAACTTTAAGATAGTATGTAATGTAAAGCATGTGATATGTCTAGATTTCTCCGGTACATCACTCTGTATTCAAATAGCCTGATATATGCATACAAATAATAGTGGTAACCCCATTCTTAAATATAATAATCAGCAGAAAAAACATATGGTAACTTTAGTAACACAAGGATGTAGGGAGTAAATCCATACAGATCGAATATTAAATTGCAATAGCAGCAAACAAACAAAGCACAAAACGACTTATGTACCGACGTTATACAGAAGAGCCAAAATTCACCATATGAAAAACTCAAGCCATTCATCTTCCTTGAGTCCTTGGTAAAGATGGGTATCAACATAGCTTCAGCAAAAATGTTTAGGAAGTGGACACACTAGTACAGTAAACAAAAACCGAGTTGTCTTACCAATAAATGAAAAGCATCTTAGAAATCACCACAAAGATTTGCAAGCTTTTCAGAACGAGAACTGCCCAGAAGCGAATAAAAACACATTATTCCTTTTTATACGAATTGAACGACACAACAGCTAAAAAGAGCAAATGTAATAACATCTACAAAATAAATTGTGCTATCCACAAAAGATATTACATTGGATAAAGTAGATGACTCATCCATAAATGTTTAGCAATTAAAACATTGAGTTCAGGGAAGATTGCACAGTCAAAAATAATAATTGCGTTTATCACATTAATTATTCGGTGATTACTATTGATTGCAATAATATTATTTTAAAATTTAAATAGCAAAAATATCGTAAAAATTTGATAGGAATTTAATGAAATAAACTGAATTAAGTTACTGCTCAAGTTTGCAACAAATTGCACATAAGAAATTCCCATCGTGTAAAGCAAAACAACACAGATATAATAGTAAATTCATTTTTATGATATCCCAAAGAGTAGAAAATTGCATTTCTTACTTTTCGTGCCTCAATGTAAGTTACTTCTTCAGAGTAAATAAACAACCAAAAAAACGTAGATTTGAGCAAAAAATTATGCTTTCAACTAGACCTTCATCAGGCTTCAATTTAATATACAAGAGTATTTGTATGAATATTTGTAAAGTATTGAACTAATCAAGACAACTAACGAGTTTTTGGTGACCATGAAATGGAGATTACATATCTATACGTACTAAGAAAAAGTACGAAGTTATTTTACGATGTCAGATGTACTAATAATAATAAATACTTGACTCACTGTTTTATCCTAAGAAGTAGATCAAAACTTGGGAAATATTAACATTAGAATAAACCTTATTAAAAGTAATTCGAATTAAGTAATGAGAAGTTCCCAATTAATCAGATAGTGAATGATTTATACGAAAAACGGGGTAAAAACACATATGAGCACATGAAGAAAATTAATTGAAAAACTAGTAAAATCGTTTGTTAAGCTTTATTTTGGTAAGGAAAGGATAGAAGTATTAAAAATTTCTTCTAAACGCACAGAATAAAGTCGTAAGTTATATGTAGGAGACGAAAGTGAATCCCCTTGTGAAAATTTATTTGCCAAATATCAATCAATCGTCTCAGATTTCACTGTTCCTTCATTTTCACACCAATCATTCTCTGTTCTCGTTCTCTTTTCTTCCATCAGGCAATTTACTTTCGATTGATGATACATACTACTTACATCCATCGACATTAGTAGCACACACTGAAGTAGAAATACGTTTGTTCACTGCTCAAAACGTCTAGGATGTTTATGAAATATCTTTTCATGACACCATAGAGCATAATTGATAGTGTTAAATTTATTACATGCTCAAATATTTCTCTGTAGACCGTATACAACGGACAAATCAACACTCTCTAAATCTTAATCCTGAGCCTTTCATATTTGAACAAACCTTAAACTTGTGGCACTACGTATTGATGACAGTCTAGTCAGATAGCAACTCTCGGGTTTTTTAGTGAGAATCATTTATCTATATGACCGTTGAATATTTTTACATCGTAGCTGGTGACAGTTCGTGATGAAAATTTCAACTCTAAATCCCTCATCCTAAAACTAACTTGAAACAATGTGGGCGCTCTTAAAAATCCATTTGGGTCGATTCAAGTTTTCAGGGTATGGATAATCTATATTCATAACGACGAGTTTATATGTTGTTGATTTTTCGATTTGCAGACAGAGTAGTCTGTAGATGAGATGAATGGACTCATTAATCATGCAAAATCTGTTTACACAATGCAATATGATTGTTTTCTTTTCGATAAACTATCCATTTATGGAAGTTTTGTTCTAATTGACTATAAACTATTTGGAAATTCGTCCATATACTACCTACTTTTACCAAGTAAGTAACTTAAATTCCCTAATGGTCAATCGCTTTCGGCTTCCGACAACTATGACGGAATCAGTGAAACACATTGGACGCAAGTTGGACAACAACGAATTGCTTCAGGGGAGCTTCTGCTATACTCCGGCCATGATGGAGAAAATGCCCCACATACACAAGGAATTGCATTGATGCTGTTCAAACCAGCACAAAATGCACTTATAGGATGGGAATCTCATGAACCAAGGATCATCAAAGCCTCATTCAAAACAAAGAAAGAGGGCATTACAATGAACGTCATCCAATCCCATGTGCCTAGCAACGACTACAATGAAGACGTTAAAGATCAATTCTACAATAGGCTCCAGTCAATCGTCGAGAAGTGCTCAAGAAAGGACCTGACCATTCTGATGGCAGATTTCAGTGCCATGGTTGGAATGGACAACATCGGATATGAAGACATCATGTGATGACACGGACTTGGAGAAAGGAACGAAAATGGTGAGAGATTTGCAAACCTATTTGCCTTCAATAAACTGGTCATAGGCGGAACTATATTCCCACATAAGCGCATTCACAAAATCACATGGACTTCACCGGATCACATCACGCACAACCAAATCGACCATATCTGCATCAACAAAAATTTCAGGAGGACTACAGAGGACGTGAGAACCAAGAGAGGAGCTGACATAGCCTCAGATCATCACTTGCTGGTCGCCAAGATGAAATTGAAACTCAAGAAGTACTGGACAATGGGGCGGACAATATCACAAAAGTTCAATACGACCTTTCTTCAGGATACTAACAAACTCAACAAATTCAAGATAGACCTCAGCAACAAGTTCCAGGCCTTTCATAATCTACTCAACGGAGAAGGAACTACTGTGGAGAGCAACTGGAAGGGGATCAAAGAGGCAATCACTTCAACATGTCATGAGGTTCTGGGCCACAAGAAGCACCATCACAAGGAATGGATCACTGTTGATACACTGGATAAGATTCAAGAAAGGAGGAACAAGAAGGCAGCAATCAATACCAGTCGAACAAGAGCAGAGAAAGGCAAGGGACAAGCTGAATACACAGAAGTAAACAAACAGATGAAGAGGAGTATCAGAACAGACAAACGTAAATATGTGGAAGATTTAGCAACGACGGCGGAAAAGGCTGCAAGAGAAGGAAACATGAGACAATTGTATGGCACAACAAAGAAACTCGCTGGGAATCGCAGCGAACCAGAACGACCAGTGAAAAGCAAGGAAGGCGAAGTAATCACCAACACTGATGAACAACAAAACAGGTGGGTCGAACACTTCAAAGGACCCTTGAATCAACCAGCCCCATTGAACCCACCCAACATCGAAGTAACATCCACGGACCACCCAATCGATGTTGGCCCACCAACAATTGGAGAGATCAGCATGGCCATTAGGCAAATCAAGAGCAGCAAAACAGCTGGACCAGACAACATTCCAGAAGAAGCAATGCTTTAATTTAAAGTTTATTTTACCTACGACACAGTGAAGGAATACAAATTATATGTGTCCACATGACACTACACAACAGAAATAGGTTTATACGATACTTGATTTTTAGCCAAATTTCCCTACTCCAAAAAAGTCCTTATCTACTTGTCAATGAGATTTAGAAGCTTCCATATATTTTTGGTATATCAAATAATGAAGCTAAGTCAGACTACTGTGGGGTCGGCGGTTACAAAGTTACGACCATGTTGCAGCATTTTCTAAAGGTTAGCAATCGTTCTGTAAGTGAACATATAATTTAGTTAACAAGCCCAGATACATTGATTGTCCTATCTGGTAGAATTCAATTAGCACTAAAAAGGACTTGATATACGTGACATTGGCTAATACTCGGTGATCAATCAATTTTAATTACATCTTAATTCTACAAGTCAATCATGGCACAAATAACTTCAAGAAAATTCGTGTAATATTGACGTTTTATTTGGTCAGTTTTTCTAATTCAATTCTATATTTCAACAGATGAAATGCACTGGTGAACATCGAACGATATATTTACAATAGTTTGTAATACACTGAAGATCATACAATTACACTGAAACGAAGGTGAATTAGGAACTATGAAATATTCTTAATTGGTTTATGAATTTAAGTCTAGATAATAATTAAATAAGAAAGAAAGATTAGTTCAGCGAAGAGTTCTCTTTTCGGCGAATTCATTTTCAAAGCTGTACAATCGCAAATATATATACTTATTTTTACAGGGTGATAATAATACTGATAATAAACTTGTGATATACATGGTGACAGTGAGGTTAAATAAACAAAGGTATTAGAAAAAAAATTTTTTTAAAAAAAACAAGGAAAGTTTGATAGTTAATGGCTTAGATATTCATCGGGTAAGAGTAGCTCAGCATGATAAAATAACATAAAATGTTGAAACAGAGATAATAATTATAAATCGTACTTTCACTGGTAGCCTATGATGATGGGATTGTTAGAAGAGTTATCTTTGATTTATTAAGTAATCAATTTTATTTCATACTAGACTGGTTAAGCGAGAAAGTTGAACTTCGAATATGAAATCTAGTTCACGCATCCTACTTAGATCTGAATTACTTTTTCCGTTGTAATGAACACAGATAATTCAGTCATATTGTAGTGAGCGAGAACACAAGCAGGAACAATCAAAGTTACAGAATATCTTAGTAAAATCTAAGGACCATACAGGAAATACTTCATTTGCAGTGTTAATAAACTGTTTCAGATTCGATTGTTCCTTCGTTTCCACAACAATCAATCGCTGTCTTCGTTCTCTTTTCTGCCATCTTTTTAACCTTCTGCCAACAGGCATTTCACTTTCATTTGATGATACATACTACTTATGTCTATCGACATCAGTAGCATATACCACAGAACCTGTGTGTCTAAACATTTTTCCTGATTCGACTTTCCACTTTGCATTTGTTTCATCACACTGTATTCAGTTAATTAACAAGCTTTACTATATTATGAAATGTATTGTGTAGTGATTTATGAGAGAGTTCTATAAATACACGTATAGTTTGACCACCGTAAAAATTTCTGTAAATATTATCTAATTAAATTTATCGTATAAATAACCATAACTGAGCTGCTGAAAACTTTTGGATATAGATTTAGTGATATTTGAGACCTGAAAACCTAGAGTTTATCTGTAATTCTAAAGGAACTGATGCTCTTCATATGGAATTCAAAGCCGATTCACCAGACTACAATCTAAACTATTCAGGCTGTGATTGGTTGGATTACAATACTGACATATTTAAACCTTTTAGTCATTTAATAAAAACCAGTGTTATGATGTATAGTTCGTAGAATCCTATGGACTGCGTGTATACACTGTGATTTCAGTTCTTACGTTTAGATATTCATGACAATCCTTTGCTCGATAACGTATCTATGATTACACTCATGCATGTTAAATTCCATGGCTTCTTTATGTTTTATCTCGCTTGTTATATAACGTTAAAGCTTATAAACGTTATATTCAATTCGATATTAATAGAAAAGAATATTTTCTATTAATTTATCAGAGGTTTTCATGAAACCTTTGTATTAGTTCACATTAATTGATAAAAAAAGTCAACTGATGCTAAACAAAAGTGTACAACTTTTATTGAAATTACCCAATGTTAGGATAGAAATGAACTCTTTTAAATATGATCAACAATCTCCTAATGTTACGGATCTGATTTTAACTGAATTATTTTCAAACTAAATCGTCTTGTAATATATATTCGAAGTTTGTGTGCACTGTTCGGTGCATACCACTATCAACAAGCATGCATATACTAAACAAAAACTATGGGTTTAGTTTCAGAATATTGACATTCAGCATGGTTAATAATTTAAATGGGGATCAATAAAACGTTGGAAAACTGTAGATATTTTACAGGTTTCTAGATATCAGTAGTCTATAGATTTTTGAATTTTAACTTGTAGCATAAAGTGAAGGGATATGTCTTTCAAGAAGCTTCTAAAAATAAATTCGATTATCCTATAATCAGTGAAATAAATCAATGTAATCAGTATACTGCTTGGATAAGTTAACACTGAGATCCAGGGTTCTAGTTTCGTCCTGTTTGCAACAAATCAGCTTGACGTACCTGAGTCTTTACGTTGAGAACCTGAAAAGTTGATGGATATTTTGACATATAAAATTAATGGTTAACGCATTTGGGTTGGAAATGACAGGATTCAGGGTGAACGTCAGTATTGATATTCAGCGAAAGAGTTTCATATACTACCACTTCTACTACAACTACTGTACTACTTCATTGGTTATATCTAATTTCTTTTCATCCATGGTCTTGCGCGACTGTTCATTAATTGTCTCCGGTGAATAACCTTCTATCGATGTACACGGATTCTATTAGTAAAATATTTAATGTAATTATAGAAAGTAGGTGAAACGCACAATCATACAGACCAGTATTTCGTGTCTTATCGATATAAGTAAAATAGTGATTTGTAGTAGCACTAATATAATAGTGTTCTTCAATTGGCAGTTCAAATTCAACAGATTTAGTCTATAGATACATTAGACCAGGTTGACGTGAGATGCATTCAAGCAGCAATTTGATTGGTTAATTATGTACATTATCAAAACACTAGTCAGGGAGTTTTTACAAGAAATACCTAGCAACGATATAGGTAAAAGGCGCAAAAGAAGGAAATATGAAATATCTATATGACACAACGAAGAAACTGGTAAACCAGAGATATCAGTCAAGAGCATAGAATGTAGGCCAATCACCGAGATCAAAGGACAGAGGAGCAGATGGGTAGAACACGTTGAGGAACTCTTGAATAGACCAGCCCCACCGAATCCACTGGACATCGGAGCAACACATACGGATCGACTGAAGTTAAACATTAACACTGTTGGATACCAGCTCCGCGATCTATAGGTTAAGCGTCTGCGATCGAGATCCACAGTCCTGGGACCGAGTCACACATGCGGGATCGTGGATGCGCACTGATGAGTAGTCCCATACTAGGATTTATTTTGACCTTTGGGTAGATAGATTATTTTACCTTTTACAATCATTCTGTTGTTTATACGTGTGACCCTGAGAGTGTCTACGTTTCTATACACTTACTCGTATCTCTTTCATGACTATGAATAACACTGAGTCACTATGTCTTAATTAAGTCGAGTGGAGTGCACTTGCCACTGATCTTTCGTTGTCTGTCTGGAGTAGATGGATGTGTGAAATGTATTTATCGAAAACATCTCTCGTATTCGACTTTTAATATACGATTGTCTTAATCGTGGCAAGTCGACAGAACATGTATGGAGTTAAATGGGGGACGTATTCTATTGAGATCAATATGATTCAGTCATACTGGAGTTAGGCGAGCATAAATTATATGCAATGAATTGCAAGAAAAAAAATATGCACGTACTAATGTGAAATTCGGAGGAGTAGAAGGTTAATGTCTACGCATTTTGTCACATGAAAAACGGAATTTCTTAAGTCCAACAAAATCACCATCCATGTATGTTCATAAAAGACCGACTAGATCAAACTTGGTTAGCAAAGTGAATTTCGATTAAAAGGACTGAAGCTGAAAGACCACTCACAGTATAATCAGTAACCAATTTCAAAGTTTTACCACGGGAATTAACCTATCTGGTTTCAATTCTGTATATAGTATGCCAACCACGAGAGTGGCTAAAAGCCGGTAACTATTTTGGATATCAAAGTGGATGGTGATCTTTTGATATCAAGAATCGATAAAAGTTAGAAACGTAAACCGTTAAATACCAATTCAATAGTGTAAGTGGTTAAACGCTCATCGCCTAACATGAATGTCTTGAGCGTCAACTACTGGTTCGTTGTGGATGATCATCACTAAGGAGCTTCTCTCTAGAAACAAACGACTGTCCCGTTCTTCTTAATTCTCGTTGGTTATCTAACTGAAGTCAATCCATAATGTGAAACTATGAAACCCAACAATGGCTACAATCCCTCCAACTAAAAATACCTCTATTTGTACTATAATACCTAATGGAACCTTCTTCGACACTATGGTGTACCTGAGATTGTCAGCATATGAAATTCTTACGATGGACCTCACTGCAAAGTCTTGCATGGAGCATAGCTGAGAGGTGCATTGCAAGTGAAGACCAGTTTCAGACAAAGCTGTTTGCATGCTTTCACCTTTCCTCTTATTTCTGGTGGTTGGCTTGACCGTGAGGACCTGCACATTCCCGAGGAAGCGTGAAATACACTGCAGATCTTGCATACACCTAAATGATTTGGGCTTCGTGGATGACCTAACTCTTCTGTCCCATACACAGCAGCAAACGCAGATGTAGACTGCCAGTTAGAAAGTAGCCTCTGAAGCAATTGCTCTCAATATTCATAAGGGAAAAAGCAAGATCCTGAAACATAAAAAACGGAGAGTACCAACCAGACCACAAAAGATAGAGGAGCTCTGGAAGAGATGGAAACTTTCACATACCTGGGTGGCATCATAAATAAACAAAGAGGATCCGACGCAGATAAGAAGGCACGAATTGGCAAAACAAGGTCTCTTTTCCTACAATTGAAGAATATTTGAAACTCGAAAAGAACTGTCGGCCAACACTAAAGTTAAAACAGCTCCATGGTACAGGGCTGAAAATTGGGTAACTACTACAATTATCATCAAAAAAGGTATAGGTAATTAGATCCCGACCGTAGCTGCTACTTTGACGCGGTGGTCAGGCTTGCCTACCGTGATGACCCAACCGAGCTATATTGGCTGGAACACATGTTCTGTAGGTCCGACCATGCCAGGAAGGTCGATTGGAGAACGGTAACACTAAAAGCAGCAACTCAAGGTCTAAAGGCGAAGTCGTACTACTGGCTGTAAAGGGGTGTGACAGCAGTAAGATGTTTCCCTCGGACAACCAGCATCTGCAGCGATGCTGTCTTCTCACAAGGATGGGTGGGGTTGGAAAAGGTCGACCCAAAAAATGCACACCTCATCGTATCCCACAGATTTCCGTCTCCGGCGGTAAGGCCCTTTGAAGAACGGAGCTAACACATTAAAAACCTCCCACAAAAGACTGTGCGCGACCAGCCTCAAGCAGTTGTCCCTTGGGCTCTGCGGTCACACTCCCAGGTCACTAAGGCCAACATTGATCCAACTTCCTTTTCAGGTTCCTCAAGAAATACCCTTCCACAGTGTGGGCAGCCAGGAAGTGATATCAGCTCTCATACCCGTAACAGCACGCGAGACCAAGTTAGTCACATTCAAATCCCTCCTACACCTCCTAATACCTCTCTTATCTCCCCGACTAACCCTTCTCACGTCCCTTTATCACCTCGCACCGCTAGGGCAAACGATTCGAGTACGCGGAACGTTATTCCTGGTCTCCTGAAACCACGCTCTAAACTTCATGTTGGAGCTTATAACGTCCGAACACTGTGCCAAATAGGACAACAGGCTTCCTTAGCTAGGACTTTAGAATCTCGCGCCATCGATGTGTCCTGCGTCTCCGAAACGCGCATACAGGATCCGAGTAGTGTCACTCATTTGACCTCACCATGTCAAAGTAACGAGCCAACGCGATCCACGCTTCGTGTATCTGGAAGCCCTGATGCTGCTTCCCGTGGCCTCGCTGGCGTAGGTATAGCATTGAGTCCTAGGGCAGAACTAGCTCTCTTAGAGTGGATCCCAGTAGACAGTAGTTTGTGCGCTGTCCGACTAAACGGAACAGTAAGGACTCGGAAAGATAGGGACACTCGTCGTTGCCTCTGCCTATTCTCTCACTGACTGCAGTTCAGACGATGTAAAAGATGAGTTTTACAGAAAGCTTTCCGACCTTCTCCGAAAATCTAGGTGCTCTGATGTAGTAATAGTGGATGGTGACTTTAATGCTCAAGTAGGTAAACTAAGCGAAAGGGAAAGACACATGGGTGGATCTTATGGTGTCGCGGCTCAATGAACAGATAATGACGACTATCTGTTGCAGCTATGCTCAGATAACCGCCTGTTTCTATCAAATCCTAACGTTAAGCACAAAGAAAGACACCTATTGACATGGCCACCCCCGAATTCGTCCCAAAGTTGGAGACAAATAGATCACATCGCTATCGGCCACCGGTGGAGGGTCTCGTTCTGGAGCACATGCTCAGATTCAAACCACTGTCTAATGCGGTCGCTTATTTGTCTGCGTCCCACTGGACGTAGGAAAGACGCTGCAATGAAACCTCTTAGGGCCCTTGTTGTGTCTTTATGGCCCGCTAGTTATCACGAAATCTATTCACCAATCAAAATACGACTTATTCGCTCTTATACTGTACTAAACCAATGACGTCCGACCGGTCTGATCAGCCTGGCGTCCTATTGGTTCTTTGCTCGCCTAGCACATTCAGCTGAGTTCGGAATGCCAACAACAGCCTCCACTATGCGAATCATATATTTCAAACATACTGGGTTTATATATCAATCAAACAGACCGCAATGCATCATAAAATAATAAATAGCATTCATACACAAAGCCGAAATGTGTCTGTGAATGTTGGAGACCGTAATTAATAAACTGAGTATAATTTAAGAACAGTAAATCATATAATAATAAATTGTGTGTCAAAATGAAGCTTATAATAAGGGGAATATAGATATACACAATCTAACTATTGGATAGTTATACCACAATTAATATGTCTCAGAAGTTACTCATAATGTAATCTTTGCTAGGATATAACAGCCCTACTTAATGATAGCCAACCCAGCAATGTATTTCAGAAACAACTAGAAAAACAGTTAGGCAACCATGTGAGTGATGTCCTTCCTCAGGCGGTCTGAGATGATGTCCGAAAAGATGTGAAAACAGCAGTGATATCTGCTAGTACGGTAAACCATAAAGTTGGGGAGAAACACTGGATCTCAGCAGCATCTACCACTGTGATAGATGCTCAAAACCCATTCCATCTGGCTCTGAGCATAACGAAGAGCAGAGTCAGCAAGCGCAAGCTGACAAGAAGCCTACGCAATGATCGTAAACAGTGATGGGTAGCGAAAGCAAGACAGATGGAAAAAGTAGCGGCAATAGGTAACATCAGACAACTGTTCAGACTTGTTAAGGAAACCGGTATTAGGAGCCCGACTGTTAGCGAAACTATCTAGAAAAAAGATGGACATATTATACATTCTCAATCCAGGAGATTGGATCGATGGGCAGAACACTTTAGGGATCAGTTCAACTGGCCTTCAGCCACACTTCGGTTTCCCACGATCTCCAGTCAACCTGAATGGCAAGTTGATGTAAGTCCTCCAACCCTTTACTAAGTTGAGAAATTTATAGGAAATCTGAAGCGTGGGATAGCAGCGGGCCCTGACAGGTTTACTTTTGAGAGTTTTAAGGATGGTGGTTCAGTATTAGCAGCGAGATTGACTGAGGTCTTAGGTAGAATTTGGGAACTGGACGTAATCCCATCTGACTGGTCTCAATCATTGATTGTGCCAGTCAATAAGAAAGGACAAAAGTCCTCTTGCGACAATCACACAGGAATTAGTTTGACTAATATAGTGTCTAAAATATTAGCTTCAATAATTCTTCGCCGCCTAACTAAAGCTCGTGAAGAACAGACTAGAGAAAACCAGGCTGGTTTCCGATCTGGACGTGGTTGTATAGACCAGATATTCACACTACGTCAGGTCCTGGAACATAGACACACATCCAGACGCCCCACAATCATAGTATTTCTCGACCTTAAGGCAGGTTCGCATCTCTGAGCATACTCCGAAGAACTTGACGCTGAGAGGGACTAAAGCTTTTAACAGTGCAATAGCTCGGCATCTACTTGACACCGGGCATACCGTCGATATTATGCGCGCGTTTAAAATTATCAATAGACAAAGAACTACAACCACTCTCCGCTTTGCTGAAGCCATTGGAATTAAGAAACTGAAACCGGACTTATGCATCCAAAAAGAGACTTTAATAAACTTATCACTACCCTGGTAATCTTTTTGTTTCTGTTTGTTTTGTGTTTTGGTTATTTTATTCATTTACTTATTCTAAGATAATTTATATCCCCCCTATTACCGAATTCTTAAAATAAAATAAATTTTATTCACACATTTCCGTCACCTGATCCTCTTAAATCATCTTAACTTTCCAAACCCTATTTAATTATTATTACGTAATCTACCTTATCATTATTTAATTCCATTAATCTCTACAATTATCACACAATTTATGAACTTCACTAAATTATTAAAGCACCCACCCTGGATTAACCCCCCTCTTTTGACCTCTGACCTGTTTCCAGCATATATATATATATAGTTATTATTGTAATCACGTTATTTACACTCATTTATGTCACTTGTTTCACACTATCTCCATGTAAAAATTCTATCACAATTTTGGTTTGTAAGCAGCTGACGAGAAACCTCGAAATAATATGAATTCATACTATTCTGCATCCATGTTTGTTCTTGCTCTATTTAAATTCATAAAGGGAACCAATTGCATGTAATTTGTGATTGTTATCTCAGAGAGCAGCTTACAAGTCACATTCATTCCATATCAGCTTTTATCATTTTGTTGTTTAATATACCATTTATATTGTAACTGTAATTTTTTACCATTTGCGTTACTCATAAACAGACACTTGGGTTTGTAGTGTTGTTTTTGGTATATTATTTGTAACTTTGAGTTTTGTTATATCCTGAATAAGCTCTTTTGATGGGATCCACCACATGTCGGAATCGCTTATCACTTATACTCATAAACGAGAAAGCAATGCAATTCCCACGACGCGAAAGTAAGTACACAAAGACTGGTACAATTGAAGATTTATTAATCCCAAAACATGACGATGACCCTAGTCGAAAATAAACTCATTTATGCATTGACTGTACATCCATTTTGATTATTAATTAGGATGAAATCACATAAATGATAAATGCTTAGTTATAACAATTTAGTTGTAACCATTAAGTGGCACTCATGGATTATCGTACAGAGTCATCGTCTCGGGATTACTGCTACTAATCTGCTATCGTACTCTCCCCGGGTCAACACTCTTGCGGCGTTCAGCCTCAACCGGTTTTTCTGGTTGAAAAGTATAGTTTCTTCCTTGTTTAGCCTCTGAGTATTAACGTCAGTTCCTTCGACCACAGTTGGCCTCACTGCTCTGAGTGTTGGACTGGAGTCCTGACAACAAACAAGTGTTTCTAGATCAGACCGCATTGTGTTGACTCCAAAGACCACTTCGCATATGTCACTGTCGTTCTTCCCTCGTGATAGATTATTCGTAACCACATTTTCCCTACCCAACATTTGACCAGCCGTGCTCCTGCGGGCGCTATGTCCATCTTCATGATTTTCCCCGGGGATATTTTGCTGGTTTTTATCAGTTGTAGTTGCTTGTGATCAGTCTCAAAGTAGAATCGTTGATCAAGTATATACGATCTCCATCGGCCTACTGCCCAAGTGGTTGTTAAAAATTCTTTTTCGACGACTGAGTACCTTCGTTTGGCAGCTGTTAAAACGCGGACGGAATATCCCACAATTCTGTTGTTCTGTTTGAGCACCACCCCTATTCACCGATCATCGGCGCCTGTGGATACCGTAGATGGCTTACTGTAGATTGGTAAATTCAGCGTTATATGTTTGTCAATCAAACGTTCCCTGCACCTCTTCTGTCCACGATCTCGTTGAATTTCTTCCAGAAGCTATTATAAGACTCTGTTCTTTGCATGAACTGTCCCAGTTTCTTTTTAGAGATGGGTGCCTTTATGTGCTTGATTGTAAAGATTCTCTCAAGAGCCGAAATCACTGCATTTTTCCTAACTTTATATTTTAACAGAATAACAGTAGTCTTAACTATCTGCGATTTCTTTTCGTTAACTCTTCGATTCCCCTCAGGACCGCCTCCAAGTATCTTGTGTGGTCTTTTTCAGTATGGCTGTACAAAACTTGATCATCTCTTTATACCTCGACGTCTCTAAGATTCCGAATTAACAAGGCCATAGGTCTTCTGAAAGTAAAAAGCGCGTCTGCCAGTCCAAACGTCATTCTTTCAAACTGGTATTATCTCTGCCTCATACTAAACACCATCTTGTATCTGTCGCTTAATTTAATTGGTAGTTCGCAATATCTTGATTGTATGAACTATTTATTTCTTCCATTATTCCATCCCTCAATATATCTTCCACCTGGAGACTCATTTCTATTTATAGATGATCAGGAGTCCAACGCGTTTAAAATGTTGTCTTTTAGTGACATTATGGGGATTTCATTCGTCACTTGGCGACAATACCTATAGGCTACTCCATCTTCGGTGAAAAGATTTCCAAATTTTGTCATCAGTATTTCAACTTATGACACATTGTTTTCACCTATGGTTGCAGTTTGTACCTCTTCTATCCTACTGCTTTAATGTATTATGAAATGTCCGTGCTTAGTGGTCACTTTCATGGTCTTTGGGTCACTCGCAGCTTTCATTTCCCTAAGAAAATCTCTCAATATGATTTGTTGTATCCCTTTGGTCACAATAAAGGGATTTACACCCTACACACATATTTTGACACAGCAGTACGCCACCCCTAAATTTTCCAGTGAAAGCCCGCTTACAGTTTGTACGTCATAGGTCAATGGCCCAATCTTTGGACAGTGCTCCTCGTCTATTGACGATATCGCCGTGCCTGTGGTACGCAAGCAAGCCAACTCTTTCCCATTCACTCGCATTCTCGTGTGCATTGAATTCTTGATGACTAGCCCGACAACTTCAAGCGTCCTTTTGAGTACAAATGGCATATTATAACGTATAAATGGGTTCTGTTTCCTCTTTCTTGAACAATCGTTCCTGTAATATCCTAGCTTTCTGTACTCAAAACATCTAACAATCCTCTTGATGCATTCCTTTATCTCTGCTAATTGTTGCCGTAGATTTTTGGTCTCCTCCATCACGAAGACTGAGGTTCGACAGTCGTCCGTTATTGACAATACGGTCGAACTCATCAGTTGTATCCTCTCTTTTCTTGTTCAATGTACATTTGTAAACAAGTGTTTTTATGAATAAATTCGAATCTCAATTCACAGATACAAGTTTTAAGTCAATATATTGCATGATAACAAATAATGATAATAATAATAATGTTGACTGAAAAGTAATAACTGAACTCACTCGTCCCACTGTACATTGACCAATAATTTCCAATGATACTCCAGCTTAAGGTAGTCAGTGATTTACAGAAGAAACTAATTTTCATAAAACCCTTACATCTAAACTATAACCTAGAGGTCATTGGTAACTTATTTCGGGGAGAATATCGGGAGCATAAATGGAAAGTATTGACCGATGAAATTCAAACACATCAAATATTGTACAAACATTCAAATCGTAAAATTGAAGTGCCTGTTACATCTTAAAGGCTGATTTCTTGATATACCGCGTATAACAGAGCACTAGGACACCAAAACCCTTCCAAGTCGCAGTAAGAAGACAGTAGACTAACGAAAGGAATATTATTCCAAACAGTGTCAATTATAATACAAAATTGTCAGGTATTTATAGTTTTTAGTAAGAACGAAATCATCAATACAGTCCGCCAATCCGCGTACATGGGATTATTAGCATTCATCAATCAGGAGGCTACACGTTGAAATTCTAGAATATTCTCCTGAAAGGTGATTGGATGGAATATCTTCGGCTCCTTCTGAGCCCCTTACAACTTCCTCAAGCTCACCCGTGGTCCGTCGTCACACCTCCCCCTTTTAAAGTCTGTTGAGTAAGGCTTCTTTCCTGGATCCACCTGAAAGTTTGTTGCCGCATTCCTCTTGCGGTCCATCACTCTCAAGGTTTGTACAGCTTTCCCCTTGCATCGTTTTTCTCTGCTATGTTTGCGCTCATGATGTCTTTTCTGAGATGAATCCGCAAGGAATTGAAATGGGAGCTGGCTTTCTTGAACCAAAGTACTGCCGTCTCTTTGTATTTGATTTATGTGTCTTATGCATTTTCCGACACCTTTCCGGACCAGGTATAGTATATTTCCGATTCGACGTTCTATGACACCTGTTTCCAACTTCCTATTATTTAGATACGATCTGACGAGTACCTTTTCACCCACCTGGAAGCTACGAGTGACCGTACGATATTCATTCAGGGGTTTATTTGTCTCTCTGAGCGGCAACATACTGTTAAAGACTGTCCGGATTTTCCTTCTGAACATACACTCGGTTGGCGACTCTCCTTCGGGTACTGCAGGATTAGGGGTTACCCTGTACGACATTAAGAACTTACTGATCACCTGTTCCGAGATACCCTCACCTCCCCCTTTGACCAGGGCTCTTTCTAACGTATCTACGAATCTTTCTGCTTGGCCATTCGATTGAGGATGGTACGGAGGCGATTGTAGGTGAGATATACCATTTTCACTGCAAAGGCGTTTGAAAACAGTTGACATAAACAGGGTACAGTTCTCGGTTACTAATATCTCTGGAACCCCGAAACTAGCAAACAATCCTGACAATCTTCTTATTGTACTCTCCGATGTCATTTTCGGCATGTCGTATACTTCTGGCCATTTTATGAATGCATCGACAATAACCAAGTAATTTCTGCCTTGTATAGGTCCGGCGAAATCAGCATGTATTCTTTGCCAAGGCCCGTCCAGTTTCGGCCATGGTTGGGGTTCAACTTTCGTCGGATTCTTTGCAGCCTCTGGACAGGACCAACAACTGAGACATTTTTGTTCTATATCGTGTTCCATTGACGACCAGTATGCATAGCTACGAGTTAGTGGTTTCATTTTACTATCCCCGGGTGTCCGCTGTAGAACTGCTTAATGACTTGGTTTCTAAGATTTCTAGGGATAATGATACGATGGCCAAACATGATACATGAATAGACAACTTTTAATGACTCGTGTGTACGAAGATATTGTATGAGCTCTCCGTGTAGTCTAGATGAAGGTCACTTGTTGAGTATGCAATGGCGAACAGTCTTTAATGCACTATCGTCCTTGCTAGCCTCCTTAATGACTCCGAATGTGACCGTGAGTCCGGAAACAAGCACCTCTTCTTCTTGTTTTGCATGTAAACCAATCAGTCTTGAGAGGGCATCTGCCTGTCCAAAATCTGTTGTTGGTTGATACTTTATCTTGAAATCATGACCCAGCAGCGTAGTTGCCCATCTCTGTAACCGGTTCGCTGTATATACAAGCAAACCGTTTTCTGATCCAAAAACTGCCAGTAACGGTTTATGGTCTGTAAGTAAGGTGAACTGTCTGCCAAACATCATCTTATGGAACTTTTTTACAGCAAATATAATGGGGAGGGCTTCTTTTTCTATCTGACTCTAGTTCATTTCAGTCATAGTCAGCGATCTCGCAGCGTGGACGATTGCTTTCTCAGACCCTTCAGGGTAAGTATGTGAAATTGATGCTCCGATTCCGTAGTTAGATGCATCTACTGCGACTGTAATTGGAAGATATGGATCATGTTCTGTAATAAAAGATTTGATTATAGGGGCTGTTTTGGTTTTAGGAATGCTTCCTGACATTTGGTTGACCATCACCACTTGTTATCTTTTTCAGTAAGCAATTAAGAGGAGCAAGATGACGGTGCAAATCTGGAAGAAAAACACCATAATGACTAATCATTCCCAGGAAAGAACGTAAAGTTGGTACATCCGTCGGTGGGGGTGTAGTGTAGTGACATCGGACCATAACCACACAATCCTCAAAGATGAATACGAGATTACTCAGAAAATAGATATTCAATATTTAATGCGGAGAAACACCTAACGATGGAGAAGGCGCGAACAATGAATTGAATGGACTGGAGTTGATCGAGTGGCATGGCTCGGCCATGCAGGCGTGGTCTCTGCTGAATGTTACCTTATATCTTCTATTCATATTAAATATATTGTTCCTTCTCTAGCCTAATCTTGTTCTACATCATGTATTGGTAATTGATACGATACAGTGAGTTGGTGTAGTCGATGGTGTGACTTCCACGTAGGATCTTATGGATTAGGCAGTTAGATCATGACAAATCTACAATTTTGGGATCAGGTCTATTATTAGAGCAGTACTAGTATCATAGGAGACCATAATTCTACATTGGTGAGCCCGACTACAGAAGCGCAACCTATTATTGTTAATCCTTATTTCCTCCTTAGCCTTCTCAATCGATTTCTATTTGTGTAAACACATTATTCTAGTAGTCCTCTGATTAATGCTCACATGTATTATCGTAATGTTATATTGATTAGTTCTCATAACATACTAGCTCAATCGATAGTAAAAACTGGTCGTCAATATTAACTAATTAACTTTGATGGTTCGTTAACAAGCTTTAATAGCATTTACATGCTTCAGCAACATAGTCTTGTTTAAACATCAAGCTCCAGCAAATATGACCTGTAAATAGCGTAAATATACATTGACTAACAATGTAATCAAGGATTCAATAGTTATCTGGATCTATTTCTCAGTGTTCCTTCACTTAACACCTCATCCTGTTTTAAACTATGCACTACCCTGTATTATCTTTTCTTCCGACCACTGCCTGCCTAATTTCAAATTTTCGAGTTCCATTGCCAAACAACAAGGATGACACTTCTCCAAAAACATACGGTGAGTTTCAGCCATAGGTTTTCTGCAATCGTAAGGTCATTATAGATGGCTCGTTCAATAACAACCACACAATTATCTGGATTCATTCGATTGTTCTGATCCGAGCAAGTGGCAAAGACGTCAACGGCATCAAGCACCCTGGAAGTGATTGCCATACTGCATGTTTTATTCTGGATACTTTTGGTTCATTACTACTCCTCACGAATGGCGTTATATATGTCGTCCACTGAATAATATAGTTTTCAAAAATAATCCAGGCGACTTTAACTAATTTACTGGACGATTTTTGTTTTGTACTTAACATGTATATGTTTTCCAGTTGCTTGTGCCATATATTTGTGTCTGTAGGCTAAATGCAGAGATTTCTCATGGAAAGTTTATAACGCGTTACATTCCTGCCTGAAGTTTCATAAGCAGTCTTGACTTTAAAATTATTTATCTGGTCATGTTCACTATTTCTAAATTGTCATATACGTCAACAACTTGCATGTTAACCTGGCCCGTACATACGTAACACTATATCTTCATGTCTTCTAAATTTAGGAATCATCTGAATCGCCTTTAACATTTATCAATAAACCCATCATATTCGTTGTTGCTAATCGTATATGGGTTTATGGATTGGTTTATCATATTAGCAGCCTAAAATACGAACATAGTTTAGATAATAATATTAAAAATTTAGGGACTATCAACTGCACTAGTAAAATAACTAAATCCCTAGGTAGCTGTTGGCTAAACAAACGTTTAAAATCAAAACTCCGGAGCCAACTAAAATTAACAAGTGACGAATATTTTCGAATTGAAATTTATAATATAATTAGGCGTCTCGGATTCTTTAACGTTATAAATTTCTGATAATTTTGAATCACTTAAAGCAACAATACCTATTTTTCCACTGACTAATCCTCAATCAACACTATAACTAGTTAAACGTAATTGTTTCGGGATATCGTCATAAAGCATTGTCATAACTTGACAATCACATAATATGACTTATAAAATTAATGGAACTATTAACGAAATCGGTCAACAAATTGACTTATAATTACCATTAAATGGTGTTGTTTTCTTGGTATCTTCATTCACTACAAATGATTACAGTATGTTTCTCTATCAGATGCCCACTCAGTAAATATCTCAAAATTTTGACAGTCTAAGTGATGGTTTGGCAACACAATTATGCATGCGAATAATCAGTATAAGCAGTCGAGCGAATCTCCGGTAAACTGTAAATATCAATGTCGAATTTACCCCAACACTGACTAAGGTTCAAGCCATTATCATAAACATGAGTTGGGAGTGTACTCCCCTCGGTTACAACTTATGTTCTCCTTGATAATCACATGAGCATCACTCAGTATTAATCATCTTGTAAAAACTTATTTGGCCGAGTACAACTTACAGCACCACATCACCTAGTAATGTGACACAGGCTTAACTGATTTCAATAACTTATAATCACCATATCTCAATTAAATCGTATTCTGCCTGCATACGTGCAACTAACTTGTATGCACCATCAGCCGGCAAGTATAAATATAAATAAATAGTCTATCGCAGATCAGAACATTGAGTCTAGAGCATGTCTCTTACGAGTACACTCATGTTTAACGATTTTTTCCTAGCTATCTGTCCAAAATTCATATAATCATCACTCACGTATTTAAATTTTGTTTTGATAAACACTCATGTGTATTAGTAGTATTACTAAATTCTATCACGGTCAAGTAAAAATGAGGTTGAGAAAATCTCCCCGTAACTAAATAAAGCGTATCAAACTAACTGGAACACTAGTTGGAATTCTTCTCCACGGTAATACTTTTTTTCCTTCAGTTAGCCTACTAACACATAGGCAATTGCAATTCAACTCATATAGACAACTTACCGGCATAATCGTTATTTGATTTCATAATTTAAACCAAAACTAATACCAATATTAACATCTCTACAACATTCATTACTTTAATATTTCTAAACACAAAATACTTACTACTTATACGTTAAGTTATTAACCAACATCTATTAACACTCATCGTTTTGTTATTATTATTATTATTATTATTATTGTAATCCCATTTTTTATAGCTCAAATAGTCTTCACCCAAATTTTCATTTCAAGCGTTTTAAGCATGAAGGCAGATATTTTAAAATTATTACATGTATTTCCCGACCAGATGCTGCCGCTTTCTTTTTGATTTATCTTTCAGCTTATCATTACCCGGAGGATTCTTATTATCCTTGGTAACCTTCAGCGCACGGCAATCCTATCCAATTCGGTATCGAACCAACATCACGTTGATTCTGGTGGGAGAGTAGTGTAGTGGCATCGGACCATAACCACACAATCCTCAAAGATGAATACGAGATTACTCAGAAAATAGATATTCAATATTTAATGCGGAGAAACACCTAACGATGGAGAAGGCGCGAACAATGAATTGAATGGACTGGAGTTGATCGAGTGGCATGGCTCGGCCATGCAGGCGTGGTCTCTGCTGAATGTTACCTTATATCTTCTATTCATATTAAATATATTGTTCCTTCTCTAGCCTAATCTTGTTCTACATCATGTATTGGTAATTGATACGATACAGTGAGTTGGTGTAGTCGATGGTGTGACTTCCACGTAAGATCTTATAGATTAGGCAGTTAGATCATGACAAATCTACTATTTTGGGATCAGGTCTATTATTAGAGCAGTACTAATATCATAGGAGACCATTATTCTACAGTTGTGCCTCAGCTTACTATTCGGTTTTTTTTACAGTTTTTCACGTAGAGACTAGTTCAGTTTTTCTCATCCGTTTTATCCATTTTTGTCCGTTTTCAGTGTGTTTTTTAGTGTATTTTTTACGGTCTTAGGCTTTTGCTAGCATCTTCAACACAGTTTACGTCAATACAGTCACAAAAAGTCCATGCAAACGGCCTGGATGCCGTTTTGCTGTTACATCTGGCATGTAGTGCGACAACTGCAAAGGTTGGTTCCGCGAAGCATGCACAGATCTCACAGCAACTGCTTACAACAGACTCAGCAAGTCGGATCATAAGTGGGAATTTGTTACATGCAGCACGGATGCTGCAGTCTTGCTGAGTAATATCATTGTCCTACTAACAGGTCTGCAGACCAAGTTGTCGGCAATCTTGTGAAAAGACAGTCAAAAAATGGGTAGACAAACAAGAAAGCGCATTGAAAATGAGAACAGGGATGTCGACAGGTCTACCAACGACGGAGCATGTAACAGCATTATTGATGACACGCTGAAACTCAGCACCATGGTTGCGACGACGGTACTCGACAACCTCAGCAAACTTGGGTCTCACAGCTGAAGGTCCTTGAACGCGACAGTGGTTCCCAAAAACCCTGTAGATTATTGGACCCATGTCAAAAGAGCTAAAAAGGAACAGGTGTCACAGTCTAAGTTGAACATCCCAGCTGTTGAACGGAAGTCAACTGGTGATCTGGTCGCACAGTCTACCCCCAAGATTGTCCGTCTGGTCATCAAAAAGCCAAGGATTGATAAACATGCTTCGACCCCCAAACAACAAGATGCTAGACCTGAACGCACCGGAAAACCTGGGACGACAATAACGGTTCGTGATGACTCTCTCATAGTCATGAACCTCAAAGAAAACCCTGACCTTCCTCTCAGTTTACAGGACAAAAATGATAGGATGCTCTGGGAAGAATTGAACAAGAAACTTGGACTTCCAAGGATAGAGCCTTTGACAGTCACACAGCTCACTCGGGGAAACGAATCTAAGCATCAAAATCACCCGAGGCTACTTCGCGTAACACTTAAGAATGCTACCGACGTAGAGGATGTCTTACTAGCGAGTCATTTACTGAAATCAGATGGGAATGTAAGAATACTGCCTGACATACCGTACTCTGAGCGCAATCTCATCCGGAACATCCCCAAAGAAACTCCTGATCAGTTTTTCCGCGGGAGGAATATAATCGTGCAAGGTATACCGGAAAATACGGACCCTACTCAATCAAAGACTGACATCAGGGAATGGATATTCATCAAACAGTCCTTGAGGCTCGAAAACACACTGACTCAGCATGTGACGAGACTAGCCAAGAAGGATGGTGATTCTAGACCCCGTCTAATGAGGATAACCTTCCCATCTTCCAGTATGGCGGCTGCAACTCTGAAAGCATTTCGTGCCAACAGACGTCGACTGCCACCTGGAGTCCACATGCACCCTGATAGGCCATACGAAGCTAGGACCAAACACAAAGGCAAGTTGGAGCTGATCATTTCACTTGTGGACTGTCTAGACGATAAAAAGAAACGTGTAAAGGACAGGGCCTGCCACCTCGGCAAACCTCATATAGATGAGCTACCTGTCAATTCACGTAAGGCTCATACAGACAAACAGGAAGAAGCTCACGCGTTTCAAATTGAAAGCATAAACTGCTTATATATGAACGCTGCGAGTCTACCAAACAAATTGAATGAACTATGCGAACTTAGCAATGCTAATGAGGCCCATCTGATAGGAATATCTGAAACCTGGATATCGTCTCAGTTCTCGGACCATGAGTTAGCATTATCTGGGATGTCTTTGTTCCACAATGACAGAAAATCAGGATTTTGGGGCGGAGTAGCTGTTTACATACGTTCTTGCTTGGAGATGCGTCAAGCTCATAACCTCGAGTTTAACAATCTTGAGGAATCTATATGCTGCTCTGTCACATTGTCCAGTACTTCGAGGTGTCTAGTCGGAGTCATTTACAGGAAGCTAACTGCCGACATCGAGTACGATAGTCGTATGCTGGAAGGACTATCCCGCTCTACTCGTCTCGGTTTCACACACATCCTGATTCTAGGGGACTTTAATCTCCCTAGAGTCAACTTCGCAGAACACACGTATAATGGAGGCGACAACTCAATTGAAGCTCGGTTCTTAAACCTCATTGATGACTTGCGATTTTACGAAAATGTGGGGTCGGCAACTCGTTGGAGAAACAGTCAGACACCATCGCGCTTAGACTGTGTATTCACAAACGAAGAATTTCTAGTTGACAACCTCTCAATCCTGGCTCCCCTGGGAAAAAGCGATCATGCCGTCATAGCCTTCAGTTTTGTCAGCAAAACTGAGCTAAGATACCCCACCAATAACTTGCGTTTGAATTTTAAACGGCTAAATGTGCCAGCTCTACACAACTATCTACAACAGGTGGTTTGGGATGTTCACCCCCAACTCGATGTGGACGGTTATTGGGACTTCTTACTGCACACGCTCTTACATGCTACAAACCATTCAGTTCCTCAAACGGTTCCCAAAAGCTGCAAGCCACCTGCAATAATCAAGAACCGTACCCTTCGCCTGCTAAGCCGCAAAAGGCACTCTTGGGCGGAATACAAACGAACTGACGACGACGGAGCGTACAGGCAATATAAACATATAAGGAACATATGCACGAAGGCTATAAGACAGGCTTTAGTACCAGACAAAGCTTATGGACAAATTTGTCTCTAATCTGAAAAGCTTATTCCGTTATGCAGCCTCTCTTCGTCAAGCCAAAACTGGAGTTTCCCAGCTGCTAGGTCTTAACGGCCCGACCAACAACGATGGCGATGCCGCTAACCTTCTGGCTGAACATTGCTCTCAGACATTTCAACCGACCCACATCAACTTTACTGGTGACATTTTCATATGCAATTCTACAGGACTTACCGAAGTGAACCCAAGCGCTGACTTGGTGTTCCGGAAATTGCAGCACTTAAGATTAGACACTTCTCCTGGACGGATATGGTCCATTCCGCCATACTGAGGGAAGCAGCCCCAATCTTGGCAACGCCGCTTAGCGTGATGCTCTCACACTCGCTAAGTCGAGGAAAACTACCGGGAAATTGGAGGCTGGCTCACATCACACCAATCTTCAAAGGAGGTCGACGCAGCGAACCTTCTAGTTACCGACCGGTGGCTCTTCTCTCCATACCCTCAAAAATCATGGAGTCCCTGATATGCGATGGTATAAATGACTATTTACTGTCCTTAAATTTCTTCTCACCCCAACAGCATGGTTTCAGGAAGGGTTACTCTTGTATTACCAACCTGATGACTGCGGTGGACAGATGGACAAGCATCCTTGGTCACAAGGGGAAGGTTGATATCATCTACCTAGGTTTCTCAAAAGCTTTTGATAAGGTTAACCATACATGTCTTATCAATAAGCTCAAACGATTGGGTATCAGACCACCTCTAATCGATTGGCTCACTTCATACCTGAAAAATCGACATTTTAAGGTCAGGGTTAATTTCACTTTATCTCAGGCTATGAAATGTCCTAGTGGGGTCCCCCAGAGCTGAGTACTAGGGCCTCTTCTCTTATTGATCTACATAAATGATTTTCCTCAACAGGTAACTTCAGACTTATTACTTTTTGCCGACGACGTGAAACTTTGGAGAGAGATACGCAACCAAGACGACAAACGGGCACTTCAGGAGGATCTGACTCGACTTCAAAGCTGGGCAGACGATAACAGACTCACCTTTAACACTTCAAAGTGTAAAGTAGTCCATCCGCGACATGTCGCAGACTACAGTCATAACGTAGGTACCTCCTCTCTAGTAGTATCCCAAGTCGAAAAAGATTTAGGATTCCTGGTGCCCTACGATTTAAAGTCTTACGCCAACTGTGACAAAAATGCCTTCCGAGCAAACCTTGCACTGGTAACATTGAAGCGCATTTTTTACCAGCTTGACGGAAGAACTTTCCATATAATCTTCAATAATTTTATCCGTCCCCATTTAGAGTACGGAAACATAGTATTTCCCCCTCATTCCAAAAGGATAAGGACACCCTGGAGCGTATCCAACGACGAGCCACGAAATCAGTTCGAGGACTCAAATTTAAACCTTACGAAGAGCGCCTCCATTTACTTAACCTTTACCCATTAGAGTATAGACGCCTTAGAGGTGACTTTCTGATGGCTTATAGTATCCTTAACACTCTAGGACATCCTCTCAAACACCTACTTAAGCTTAGTTCCAACACTAACCTAAGAGGTAACACCCAAAAACTGGAGACACAGCATAGCAGAACGGACTGTAGACACAACTTCTACTTCTTTAAGAGTTGTCAAATGTTGGAATTCGCTGCCGGCCGAGCTAGTCGAAGCGACTTCCCAGGAGTCCTTTAAGAGGCAACTTGATTTATTCTTAAGGACTAAGGATAGTATCACACTATGATTTACTAATTTCTTTTCCTGTTTTCTTGTTAACATACCTAGGTTCCTGCCTGGAGGATTTGGTGGTCCCCTGCTACTAGACACGGAAGCCTGTTAAGCGAAAGCTTCTTCTATTCCGTCCACAGTCATTTGAACCATTGGAATTATAGCCATTGTGTGCTTCCATTGCCATCCATCATTGTTCCGCGGTTTTTGGTACTGTTCGCACGTACTCCTTTCTCTAGTTTCCACTTGTACCATTCCTTGGCACGATCTTGGTATTCTTTGAATACCACGAGATCGCCAACGAAATAAATCTGGTTACGTTCAACCTTTGCCTTCTGATTTACTTGGCACGTGTTTCTTGGTAGCGGTGTTCATAGTTAATCTCGACTCGACGCCACGCTACAACTGGTGAGCCGAATTTTGGAACACGCCCCAACCTCTGGTCAAATCTTCCAAAGAAGCCGATTCGGTGAGTCTATAGTTTATCTATCCACGTCTGTCGTATATTTTCATAATAATATTTTTTAATATTTAATAAACACTACATGGCGGATAGCGACAAGAATAGTATCAATGTTATAGACTCAGACGTAGAGGCCATTCACTTTCGACCTGTATCATTCATTCCCCACGACCCAGAGGTTTGGTTTGCTGCATTAGAGTCTCATTTCGAGACTCGTCGCATTACGAGCCAAAGGCAAAGGTACGCCTTCGCTCTCGAATCACTACCCGGGGACCATTTAGTAGCTGTACGTGAGGTCATCCTCAATTCCAATGTGCCTAATGTTTATGATCGCCTCAAAGAGGCAATTCTCCGACATTTCCTCCCATCGAGGGAGGAACGATTGAGGACATTGTTAGCACGTCACCCCCTGGGTGATGCTAAATCAAGCCACCACCTCACGCGCCTGCAATCTCTTGCAGGACCAGCAGCATCTGACTCGGAAATGGTTAAGGAATTGTGGCTCGAGTCGTTAACAGCTCACATCCAACCTACTGTGACGGCACTACTCGAGGAAGCACCGCTTAACCAGGTAGCCCTCATAGCAGACAAAATTTTAGCGAGGACTAATAACAGAAACAGCTATGTGGTTGCTTCAACGGCACGTCCTAAAGTAGACATGGACGCCGGTCACTCACCAGCTCATGGTGACAGGGGCGGGTGTATTCACACACGTCTTAATTTTCGAGACCGTTGTAACGTACCCCAACCCTACGTCCCCCGAGCTCGCTCAAGTTATCGCAAACCCGTCACCACCCGCCCAAAAAGGGAATCTTCCATGCCACTCTGAAATGCGGCTTCGGAAGCGAGTGACAGTCGGTGCTGGTTTCATAAGTCCTTCGGGTCTGATGCCCGCCGTCGTCGAGCACCATGCTCATACAAGGTGGGAAACGCCAGCGCCGGCGAGTAAAAGCGGCCGTACTCGCCGGCCTTTCTCCCCAGGTTGGTCGCTTATTCTGTGTGCACGACTATCGCACAAACGCTAGGTTCCTAGTAGACACTGGGGCCCAAGTCTCTGTCGTAACACGAGGTAGCAGCAAGTCACAAGCCACAGTGCTTCGACTACGCGTTGCGGTACCTACCTACGGTACACGACAACTCGCGGTCAACCTAGGCAACCGACGACGACACTGTGGACGTTCATCATATCATCAGATCCCAGTCGCTCTTGAAGATATCGAAAAAACTGCTATCACGACTCCTTTCGGTTTGTTTGAGTTTCTACGAATGCCATTTGGATTACGGAATGCTGCTCAAGCTTTTCAAAGGTTTATCGGTAGCATTGTACGAGACATATATTTTGTTCACGTCTATATTGATGACCTGCTAATCGCATCATCAAACGTAGATGAAAATCATCAACATCTTGCGCTATTATTACGAGTTTCGGATAATGGAATAGTAGTTAACCCAGACAAATGCGAGTTGGGTAAACGAGAAATAATATTTCTGGGTCATGTTATCAAGCAAGAGGGTATTCTACCTTGCGAGGACAAAGTGCAGACAATAAAGGAGTACAACGTGCCGTCCTCACTCAAAGAACTGAAGGCTTTTCTCGGTTTGGTTAACTCCTACCGTCGTTTCATCCCACACGCGGCAGAACGGTTACGACCACTGACCGACTTACTTTGCGGCAACCCACGCAGATTAGAAATGAACGATTCTGCACGTACTGCATCCACTGAAACCAAAACGGCCCTTGCGCAAGCCACTCTTCTCGCCCATCCCGATCCATCAGCCACGCTTAGTATAGAGGTTGATGCATCCGATGTTGCTATAGGAGCAGTCATGCAACAAAACATCTCCGGTAGTTGACAACCCCTAGAGTTCTTCTCACGACGCCTTACTCCCACGGAGACGAGATATAGCGCTTTTGGTCGCGAGCTGCTAGCAGCCTTCTGTGCCATCAAACATTTTCGGCACGCAGTAGAAGGACGTCAATTCATCTTATTCACCGACCATAAGTCCTTAACGTATTCTTTGCACACCAAGTCTGACCGCTACTCACCACAAGAGTGCAGACATTTGGACTATATCTCCCAGTTCGCGACAGGTCTTCATCACGTCAAAGGCAAGTCGAACTGTGTTGCCGATGCTCTATCACAAATCCAAACGAGTGCAGTTACTCTGCCAGTGCTCGATCTTCCTGCTATGGCCGCTACCCAAGCAAACGATCCCAGTTGTACAAAAGCACCACACTCTACGTCCCTTCAATATCAGGAAGTACCTCTAGCCACGACTTCTGGCACCATTCTATGTGATACTTTTACCGGTTTTCCTCGACCCATCGTACCCTCTGCTTATCGCCGTCTCGTATTCGATGCCCTGGATGGATTATCTCACCCAGGTATCGCAGCCACATTACGTCTCATCGCTGCACGATACGTCTGGCCGTCAATGAATAAAGATGTTCGTATGTGGGCGAAGCGATGCTTACAATGTCAACGATCAAGAGTGCACAGGCACGTAGCCGCCCCCCTTGGTACATTCGCTACGCCTGATGCTCGCTTCGATCACGTTCACTTAGACATTGTAGGACCACTGCCACCATCGCACGAGTATGATCACATACTCACGTGCATCGACCGCTTCACCAGATGACCCATCACGTCTATCACGGCGGAGACAGTTGCTCACCGCTTCGTAGAACGATGGATAGCTCTATACAGTTGTCCCTCGACTGTCACGACTGACCGAGGACAACAATTTGAGTCCGCATTATTCTCCTCACTTACTCGAATGCTTGGTACGGAACGCATACGCACTACCGCCTACCATCCAGCTTCAAATGGTTTAGTTGAAAGGTTTCACCGTCAACTTAAAAGTGCTTTTCGAGCGCACGAAAACGACAACTGGTACGAAACCTTACCGCTTGCTCTCTTAGGCATCAGAACGAGCTTGAACGCAGATATCCAATGTCCCGCCGCTGAACTGGTATACGGCACGACATTGCGTCTGCCCGGGGAATTCTTCACACCAAGGAGCAGACCTAATTTCGGTAAATCAGACTACGTCCAACGATTGTCTGAATATATGCGAACACCGTCTCTGGTGTCAACTCGAATACAACATCGACAGGTCGCTCTCCTTCGAGAGTTAGTTACCTGTTCACATGTTTTCATACGAGCAGATTCGGTACGCAAACCTTTGCAACAACCTTACGAAGGCATTTTTTCGCGTGATCGCTCGTCACGAAAAGACCTTCAAGGTTGATCGATACGGCCGCGTCGAGATCGTCAGCATTGATCGTCTCAAACCAGCACACGTCGATGACAGTGCCCTATCTGATAACCTGAGATTCAATGCTAGACCTATCAAACCTACTAGCGGGATCCTTAAATCTTCAGGTCCCACGCTAGATACACCTGAGACCTCATTCTCACGTCCCAGTCAACAGCACGCATCATCTGTTTTGTCTACGGACGAGACGACAGTCCCACGTCCAGATCAGCAGACCACACCGCCCTTGACTTCGGATGAGATTGCAGGCTCACGCGACGCGAACGAGACTGCCGTCTCATGTTCCGGTCTCCGAGTACGGTTGCCTGTACGCTTCCGCGAATAGTCACACAGTCAACAACCAATACGGTGTAGAATTATTCCTATACTACACGCATGCTACACTCTTCTCTTTTTTGCTTTTCTTTCTGCTTCCTGAGCCCGCGCCTTTGACCATCTCCGTTTGGGTCCGTCGACTTCAGTCAACTTTGGCGAAAGCTGGATTGGCCACCCACGCTCTTGTCAACGCACTCAGTCGATATATTGGTTTCGAATGCTTGGCATACGCTTGGTCTCGAACTTGATCGTTACGATCGCTTCTGGTCTTTTGGCTCAACGTGGTTTCATCCTACGTCCGCAGCATTTCTGGTCCGCATTCCCTATGAACGCCCTCTTCAGATTCTGGATACAAACCACTCTGGTGTAGCATGCCAACTCAAGCAACAAATACAGCACATCGCCCTTGGTACCGTTCTCCGAAAAAGAGCTTCGTTGGCAACTCGACGATCAACAATCGCTTTCCTGTTTCGCCAATCCTTCCGTCCTACAATCGCTCGTCAGCCGATCAGTCCCACGATTTAAACCGCTACTCATCGAAAGTGTAGACCTTTTCTAGCGGGGGGCTCCTGTAGTGACACATTTATCACGAGAACACGATTGGTTTCATGAAAACAATTATTATTATAACCAACTGTACCAGTGCTTGTTTTAATGTGCTTTTGTTTAACTGTACTACGTATAGCCACTGTGTGCTTCCATTGCCATCCATCATTGTTCCGCGGTTTTTGGTACTGTTCGCACGTACTCCTTTCTCTAGTTTCCACTTGTACCATTCCTTGGCACGATCTTGGTATTCTTTGAATACCACGAGATCGCCAACGAAATAAATCTGGTTACGTTCAACCTTTGCCTTCTGATTTACTTGGCACGTGTTTCTTGGTAGCGGTGTTCATAGTTAATCTCGACTCGACGCCACGCTACACTGTATACGGAATAAGGACGCCTGTTCACAAAACACTTTATTTAGGGTGTTAACAGTTTTATCGAAGTTAACTTCTCGTGGATGTTTAGGCAGAATATGGTTTCTATACTTTTGATGCTCGTTAGGACCAAGCTTCTGTAAGATCAGCCGGACTTTCTTTGCGTCATCCATAGCAGCAAATTCCACTCGGAAAATATCTTCAATTCTGCCAAACCACGCTTCAAACGTGTGACCATTGTCTGCATCAAATATAAATTCTGGAACTGGATTGAGATATGACTCTATACTTTTATGTTCTGGAATGTCTTGTTGGATAGATAGTTTCCCCAAAATTGTTTCCAGAAATTTCTGTTGAGAAGCTAACATCTGCTACTGCTGTTGTTGTTGATGTTGTTACTGTTGCTGCTGCTGCTGTAATATTAACTGCAACTGTTCTAAAGAAATCGCCATATTTTTACTGACAATAATGATATTAACTCCAAAATCACCGGCAATTAATATGGCTTATTTCTTCCAAAAGCTGAGTCACCAATTGTTGTATATATTGTTTTATTCGCCAAAATCCCCGTTGCCAATTTTTTGTTTTTATGTCCGGCTAGTTATCACGGGATTTATCCACCAATCAAAATACGGCTTATACTATCTCAGCACTGTGCCAAACCAATGACGTTCGATCGATATGGCTTTATTCAATATTATATTTTGGTACAATATAAAATTCTCAGCACAGGGTATTTCTGATCCTGAAGTCTAGTGTGATTTATGTCGTTTGAGGGAGATACACTCGACTTCATATGTTGTAATACCGTCATAAGGCATGATAAAAGTACCAATACATATGAATGTTCATGATGGGCCAGTGGAACTGACTTGGTTGTGACGATCATGTGTGTATCCTTGAGAGACTAGTTCAAACTCTATGTTCTGATATACAGTACGACAGGAATAGAATATTAATTGTATTAATCGAGTACTGTTTGGGGGTAATGAATGTTGCAGATTGTGTTTATACATGTGAACGAATAGATAATTTGAACATAATTGTTACTAATCGTCTAGTAATACGGCATCGAATACTTGATGTGTGTATAGACATTAAAGTAAGGATAATTGATTAAACAAAAAAATGGCTGAAAGTCGGTTTAGATTATCATTGAAAAAGTAGAAAAACGAAGATTGATGCGTAAAAATGAAATGAATGAACGTTAGTTGCATATCGAGGACATACGTTACCACTACCGAAAGTATGACTCCAAACTTATGTATATGATAGAGCTGCTAACTATTGCCAGCTTTAAGGTAGTTTAGACCATACCGTTATCAGCGTGCCGGAGGTTCGCTCGGCTGCTTAAACTAAGAATTCGTGTGCATGCTCGGGTCGCTAGACAACCAATTTACTTAACAGGTTGCAGGTAGTTCGGTGTGCTAGTATCTGGTGGATGCGTCGGAAAGATAGGACGTCTCATAGACATAGTGTAATGATTAGAAGTATTTGAGTTATTGTATTAACTAGGAATTCCAGAAATAGATCAATTTACAGCAAGTAGAACTAGATAAGCACAAACGAATGTATTATATGTAGAATTCGAAATCAGGTGGTCATCAAGTACAAATGAATCATTAATTCACACAAATACTACAACCACCACCGTCAAATGTTGAAGGAGATGTGGAATCAATAGCAGTTTGCATTGTCCTAACCAACATCTCTGCCTGACCATTAAAACATGGATGCTAGGGAGCAGGGAACAGATGTGTTCACCCCATACTATTCACCCAGGTAGTGACTGCGTCCGCAGCAAAATGAGAGCCATTATTAGCCACCAACACCATTGAACTACCTTCAAGACTACAAACCTTTCTTAATGCTTGGATTGTGAAGTCACAACTTGGTGAAGTGGAAAAACGTCAAGCCACATAGAACAAGAATCAACGACCACAAGTGCATAGTATTTGCTGAGAAATGGACTATAGTTACTTACTTCCTTACGCCTGTTACCTCCAGTCGAGCATGTGCTGCCGACCAGCACTCTCCAACCCACTCTGTCCTGGCCCTTCTGTTCCAGTCCTATCTATTTTTTGTTCATTTTTCTCATGTCTGTCTCTATTTCTCGGCGTAATGTGTTCTTTGGTCTTCTTGTCTTCCTTTGGATTTGAGGAACTAGGGTGAAGGCTTGCCTTGTGACGTAGTTTGTTGCTTTACTCAATGTGCGTCCTACACACTTCCAGCGCTCCTTCCTGATTTCTTCCTCCACTGGAATCTGGTTTGTTCCCTCCCACAGTAGGTTGTTTCTCATAGTGTTTGGCCAACACATCCGAAGTATTTTGAGTAGACAACAGTTAATAAAAACTTGTGTCTTCTGGAAGATGGCTTTCGTAGTTCTCCAAGTTTCCGCCCCATACAGTAGAACTGCCTTGACATTTGTATTGAAAATTCTGACTTTGGTGCTGGTTGAAAGACATTTGTTTTGATTTCCAAATTTTCTTCAGTCGTATAGACGCTGCTCTTGTTCTGCCGGTCTGCGCCTTCACATCTGCATCAGATCCACCATGTTCATCAATGATGCTGCCCAGATATGTATAGGTTTTAACATCTTCCAAAGCTTCTCCATCAATTGTGATTCAATTGTTGCATGCCGTTCTGTACATGTGAATCTTGCTTTTTCCTTTGTGTATGTTGAGACCTACTGCTGCTGAGGCTGCTGTTATACTGGTTGTCTTCTCATTATTAAAAAATACAGATCACTCAAAGAGAAAATAACTTCACAAATTTGTTGTTCTCATTTGATGGTTATTGTCTTAACAAGTCGAACGTTCGGTCACATAGTATACAGAATAGGTAAAATTTATTTCAATATTTGCTCACTAGTGACTAGCTTCAAGATGGATTTCCTGGAGTTCTAGTGACCAGTAGATTCCAATCCATATCTGGTGGTGACAGTTACCTACCACAGACAATGTATGAAGAGTTGCGCAAGATCATTGATAGATTGAAGTTAAGTATTAACACTGTTAAATACCGGCCTAGTGATCTAGAGGTTAAGCGTTTGCGCGCGAGACTGAAGCTCCTGAGCTTTGGCCTGTGCACGACCGATCCTTACGGAATCCAGCTTGTTGATCTTGAAGTTGGTCGTCTACTGTGTCTTCCATCCAGTTTAGCAACACTCTGTTGAAAACTTTTCCTGGTACTGACAGTAGTGTGATGCCTCTGTAGTTTTCCAGTTGCTCAAATCTCCTTTTCTTGGCATCTTAATGAGTTCTCCTTTTCAGTCCGTCTGCACTTGTCTTCTCAAATCTTTCTCAATGGGATGTGAAGTATGCTTGTGGTTGCTTCTATATCTGACTTTGGTGCTCCAGCTGGTATACTATCAGGTCCTTCTGCTTTCCTAATCTTGATTTTTCTGATGGCCATCCTGGTCTCTCCGATCGTTGGTGGAGTGATATATATGGGATGGTTTGTAGTTGTTGCTTCGATGTCCGGTGGATTCAATGGAGCTGGTCTATTCAAGAGTTCCCCAATATGTTCTACCCATCTATTCCTCTATTCTTGAATCTCAGTGATTGACTTGCCTCCTTTGTCTTTAACTGGCCTCTCTGGTTTAACATTTCCCTGCCAGTTTCTTCATTGTATCATATAGCTGTCTCATACTTCCTTCTCCTGAAGCTTTTTCCCATGTCGTTGCTGGGCCTTTCACGTATTTCTGCTTGTCGGCTCTAATGCTCTTCTTCACCTGCTTGTTTGCTTCCGTGTTTTTAGCGTGTTCCTTGACTTTCTCTGTCCTTGTTCGGTTGTTGCTAATCGCTGTGTTCTCGTTTTTCCTTTTTTTGATCCTGTCCAGTGTTTCTTTAGAGATCTGTTCTTTATGATTATGCTTCTTTCGGCCCAGAAACTCTTGACACGTTGAAATTAGTGCTTTCTTTATCCCTTTCCAGTTGTCCTCCATAGTAGATTCTTCTCCCTTCAGTAGATCCTGTAAGGCTTGAAATCTGTTGTTGGGAGTTGTCTTGAATTTGTTGAGTTCATCAGTATCCCGGACTAAGACTGTATCGAACCGTTTTACTTCTGTTTCCCCAGATGTCCAGTGTTTCTTTAGTTTCACTTTCATCTTGTTCACAACCAGGTGGTGATTGGATTCTATGTCAGCCCCTCTCTTGATTCTCACGTCTTTCGGTATCCTACTGAATCTTTTTATTGATACAAATGTGGTCTATCTGGTTCTTCGTGGTAAGACCCATGTAGCTTTGCATATGCCTTCGCGAGGGAATATGATGCCAGCCATAATCATTTTGTTGAATGCACATAACTGCAAACACGTCACCATTCTTTTTTCATTCCCCCAGTTCATGTCGTCCCATGATATCTTCATAGCTGGTGTTGTCCATTCCGACATTTGTGTTTAGTTATCTCATCACGATGGCCAGGTTCTTTCCTGAGTATTTCTCCATGATCGACTGCAGCCTCCTATAAAATTGATCTTTATCGTCATCATTGTTGTTATTGATGGGTGTATAGCACCGGATGATACTCATTGTGATTCCCCCTTCTCTGTTTTAAAGAATGTCATGATGGTTCTGGGTTCATGAGATTCCCATGCTATAAGTGATTTTTGTGCTTGTTTGGATAGCATCAGTGTAACACCTTATGTATGTGGTGCGTTTTTGTCTTCATGACCAGAGTGTAACAGCTGGTTGTCTGAAGCTAGCGTTCAAAGTGTTTCACTGATTTCATGCACCTCCAAGTTGTATCTTTTCATTGCTGCACGCTGTTTAATTAGGACGGTGGTATTTTTCCGTGTTTAGTTACTGTTATCGTTTTGACCGTTTATTGCAAACCAAGACTGTTGTTTTTGCTTTCATTGGATTTATTGCAGTCAATTTATCGTTTTTTAAAATACATTTTCACCTGCAACTTTGAGCACGTCAGTTCCATGTGTATTTGTTGGCACTTTAAGTTCTGACAAGCCATAGTTTGGTTTACTTTCTCCTGTCATTGGCTTCTTTAGTCCTCTGATTGATGACTGGACAGTGCAAGAAATGCTATTGCCAGCGCCCAGGCTATCAATACCCTGCGAAAGGCAGCAGCACTGCAGAGTGTGCAAAGAATGGTACAACGAATTTTATACAAATCTAATACCTATGGCTTTCAAACGGTTTAGTAAAAATAGCTGCGTGTCGCTGTGTCAGCGATGCTGCAAACAGTTTGCGATCCGAAGCCATTGCAGTAACGAATGCTGTTAAAATAAGTATTAGCAAGCGTAGTCGAGTCACAACAAACCATCCAGTGTCTCAGGATATTTCTGGAGTCACCCTGCTAAATGTTTATAGACTAGGTAGCTGAATGAGCCCGAAACAGAATCGAACTAGGCAGCTCAAAGTAGTATCTAGGTCTTTTAATGGTCCCTTTCATTGATAGATCTAATACCACAGAATGTATATAAAAAAGGAGTCAAGAGTTTATGTCTGTAAGGACTTACCACACGCAAACTGTACAAAAGGATGAGAAGCTGAAGGAGAGCTAAACCTAAGATTAAATGTTGGCGGAAAAGACCCTAAAATTGTAAAGCTGCACAACTCTGGAACTTGAAGACTTCCAGTATATGTATATATATTGTGTAACTTTGATGTTAATTCCCGAAATAGTTTGAAGTCTGTACTCTCGGTTGAAAACCGATCAGTGCCCTGTGAATTTGCTTATCATCATTTAACTAAGCAAGCAAAATATTATTCAGGGTCGTTAGATCTGCAACTACGTCACATCTACATTATTCCTGAGGTATATGAAGTTAAACAAAAGTACGGTACATCACACGTCCCCATCATTCATCATGGAAACCAATCACTTTCATGCCCCAATTGTGGGATGTGAGTTATTTCTGGAATCAATGTAAACCAATATTGATGCCGTGTTTCGTATTACTAAGGTTAACACATATAAGCCAGAATACGTTCTCTCAGGTTTTACATCATGAAGGGATGTGGTCAATCGGTAAGGTTGTGGGTTTCCATGTTTCAAATGTCAAACAGTAGACACATCTCCAAAGGTGGTTTTTCACATTGTCGTGTCTCGCTAATGTTATGACTATTGAGTTTTACTGCATCACTGTTCAGCTTGGTGTTGGGATTTTTCTCTGTCTGATTTTCAACCTTGCCACTTTAAGTCGTGTTAGTTTCAGTTCTTCAGATTTTTTAGTGTTATCAGTGACCCTTATAATAAACGCCATTTGGTGTACTTGTATCTTGTGAGTGCAGTTCGAGTCATTTGTCATCGAGTTTCTAAGTTTCTGTATTTGAGTAATAAAGGTCTTGTCCAGGTTACTTGAAAATTTGCAAAGTTTTTCTAAAAGTTTCCAACTCATATGATTCATTTTACTCAACTAAGATTGTCAAGAAATGTATCCAGTGTCATAATGGTGTTAGATCAAAGAGTTCTGTAAACTATCTCAAGGATTGTTTTAGGTTAGCCAGGCAGGCAATCACATCAGAATGCAGTAGGTTTGCAGTGGTAAATAAATCTCCAAAATAAATGGTTGTTCACGTCTTCAACATTGATGCTGACCTCCTTAATTCCGTTAGACACACCCAGCTGAAGGCACTCAGTCGAGCGTCCCATCAGTTCACGAGTGTGTGTGCCGTGCTACTCATCTCTTGCAACTTCCAGCCAGCTCAGATGGGACGCTTCTCGCCTTATCAATAACCCACCAAACGTATCTTCGAACTCTTTCACTGATGACTTTTGATTCCACTGGTTGGTATCCTTTGATTATAAAGCTGTTAAGGATAAAGACGTCGTTGAATTCTGAATATCTGTGGCAACTTTAGTGATGATCACAACGTGATCCAGTACATAAAACAATAATCTGAGTTTATTCCTTATTGTGAGACTGTATATTGTTTTGATTCTTATTTTTCCTACATATCGGAATTACACTTTTGTATTCTCAGCTTTTTTAACCCATTTATATACTTTTTGCCTATTATAACGAAGCAAACACCCAGATAGTCAAAGCTTAAGACTCTAGTGCACCCATGTTTCAACACATTCCATTATGGTTTGATAATATCAAAGTCTGGCTCTTCTACTCAGAAGCTGGCTTCCTCAAGTTCGGAGTGGTAGACTAATGTACGCAATTCCTCGCAGTAATGCAGGTGCTACGACGCGTTTCGACAGGTACGGTACTCTCATTGTGTTGTCTGTGTTCTATATGTACAGACTGAGTTAAGTAATGTGTCAGTAGTCGAAACTAGAATTCTAACGAACAGAAGAGAAATGAATACAAGGTAAGAGAAAACTGAAAGCAATCAATATAACATCAGGAATGGAAGAACGATGGAGTTTTAAAGCGATAACTCAAGAAAAATGTGAATGTATTGGAAGTATTTAACGTTTTGATATTTTGAAAACGCAATGTGAAATTTCGCATGATTGAATAAATTGGTTTACCTTAACCAATAATCTGTTCTTCACAATATGTCAGAACCTTACGATGCCTGTTAAAGAGATATCCTTAAACGCGTAGATCTGACCAACTGACAAAGGTTAGATCAACGTTTGCGCAACATCAAATCGCCAAACAGCTCAACAATCGAAATGTTACTACAAATGCCAGAAATCATTGGTCAGCAGACATTTCACGAGGCTCCTTTTAGGAACCTATTCTTATCTGTGCGTCCTCAACAAATGTTAATGTTTATGGTCTCATTTTAAAATAACTCTGTTAACGAAAGAACCGCATCTGCCGACCGGATTCTGAAGATAACTAGAACGAACAGAGCCGTGTTCGTTTTGCTAAACAAAGCCTCAAACGACAAAAAACGACGTTGCAGATCTTCGTGATAGTCTCAGTCGTCATCTTCATATTCACGACAACCGCAAACGCCGCTGAAGATGCTACGGGTATTCGGAGTTTGACAACGCTTTAATCAGTAACACCTTCTAATATGAATCGTACCCACCAAGTGAAATCAAAGACAGAAGCGAGGAGGTTCGAAGATATATTTGACAGGCTATCAATATATTGAAGATCGTCTGATCTAATATGGCTAGCGATTGTAGGGGTTGTTGAGCACGGCGTTCTCACTCGTGATCTGGTGCGGATGCATGATCGAGCGTCTTTAGCTAGGTGAGTCCATCAAAACTAATGTGGTCATCATCCAATGTCGAAAACTTACAGTTATTTATTTTGGTGATTTATTTACCGCTACAGGTCACTCCCTCCTAGTGGGGTAGTGATGACCCTAAGACGTGGCCAGCCAGAAGTCTAAGCCCAACGAGTTTGTCGTTGGTAAACACTCTTCTGATAGCTTGCTAGGTTATGAAGCGTCTGGTCGTCCTTCCGTACTATAAGGGACCATGAAATACAATATAGTAAGAAAATAATGTACAATGAAAATTTTGGTTCCTTGTAAACCTCATCGTTCTTTTTATCGTCTTTTCCAGCAGTCCTAGAAAAGAAAGAAAGCATATGTAAGTGCACGTCAAAATACACTCGTACGCGTGTAAAAACACAGAGCGGGCGAAAAAATGGAAAGTAAACTCACGCACATGTAATGGCGTATAAAAAAGGAATTTTCATAATATGATTTTTTTTGTTTTCTTCAGAAATAAAAATATAAATGTATAAACATAGTAAAATTGTTTTTTTAATTATGTGCCAACCTTGACTCACCTTCCTTCTTGTGAGCTTATTCCAACTTGTTAAACGACACAACTCATTGTTTTTTATTACTGCATTCTCTTATATGGAGCCTCTGACTTCATTTCATTCTAACAATAAATAATATGAAGTTCATCTAATTTATTATACCTCTGTCTGTTCTACTACACAATGTTATGCGACGTTTGGCGTTCATGTCCAAGTGCCTTGCTGATCTGTTTCTCTTTTTTCCCCTTCAAAATCTTGCTCTGAGGCCACAGCTATTAAACCTCTGACGTCTGGAACATACTTGATGTACGCGTCTCCTCAAGGTCACGGTTTAAAGCAAGCGCTGTACGAGTGTACTTTATAACAACTATAAACTTGATAAGTTGGGAGGCATATTGTGAACCAACAAATGTTGTAATTTATAGATCATGCCTGTAAAAATGGCGTGTACCTGCACATGCAGACATATATAATTATTATTATTACAAAGGAAAATCGAGAAGATATAAAATGTCAACTAGTATCGTACGTGCAATAATCGTTCAAATATTCTGGAAATCTTACTCTTCTTCCAGAACGCGTTGTTTTAAGTTTATTTTCTGATACTGCCGAAGTATCATCGTGCGTATTGGCTGTGTGTTGAGGTATTATAAGTGAAGGAGTCGTGTCGTGCGATTGTACCGAAGGGAAATCGACGTGAATAGGATTTCCTTCTAAATACGCGATCGATGCTGATGCTATCGTTGGTTACGTTCTTATCGATTATATAGTACTTGGGTTCGCGTTGAAGAACTTTAAAAAATCCTTCGTATGCTGATTGAAAGGTCGTCGATGCGAGTCTCGACGAATGAAAACGTGTGTACTATATCGTAAGTCAGGTTGAACGAAAACATCAGTTGATTGAGGTCGAGTGGAAGCAGGTTTAACTGAACGCATTGCGTTTGTAAGCCTGTTCGTGTAGGAGGTTAGATCCATGTTCATTGAAGAGGATGAAGGATTCACGAATTCTCCTGGAAGTCGAAGTGTCGTTCCATAAACGAGTTGAGCCGCAGTGTATCCAATGTCAGCTTTCACTGCATTGCGGATACCTAGTAAGACGAGTGGAAGAGCGTCGGTTCACTGAGAAATGTTTGCAGCTGATAGTGAAGCTTTTAGTTGTCGGTGAAAGTTTGCTATTAACCTGTTTGCTTGTGAGTGGTAGGCAGTCGTTCGGAAACGAGTGATTCCTAAAAGTGTGGTCAGACGACGGAAATGTTCAGATTCAAACTGACGTCCGCAGTCTGTAGTGATGGTTGAAGGGCAGCCGAAGTTTGCCACCCATCGTTCGACGAAGGCGCGGGCCACTGTTTCAGCAGTGATGTTCTTGATAGGTACTGCTTCTGGTCATCGAGTGAAATGGTCTACGCAGGTTAAGAGATAAGAGTATCCATTTGAATCTGGCAAAGGTCCCACCAAATCCAGATGAACATGATCGAAACGAGCATCGGGAGTTCTGAAAGAGCTTAAGGGACATTTTATGTGTCTGATAACCTTAAATTTTTGGCAGCTTACACAGGAGCGTGCCCACTCCCTCACGTCTTTATTCATGCCAGGCCAGCAAAACCGTTCTGCTATAAGCTTGATGGTTGCACGAACACCTGGATGCGAAAGTTTGTGCAATGTGTTGAAGACATTGCGTCGATAATATTTCGGCACGATTGAACGATTTCAACCTGTAGATGTGTCAAAAAGTAGAGTTTCCTTACCTGTTCCAACTGTTTGATGCGTAGTTTGAGGGTTGTAGACGATAACACGTGCTGAAGATCACTGTCTTCTTTTTGAAGCTGGGTAAGTTTCAGAAGGTCGATTCCTTGGAAACTGTTCAAGGAAGTTATTCGAGACAAGGTGTCCGCGACTACATTGTTTACTCCAGAAATGTGTTGGATGTCTGAAGTAAACTGCGAAATGTAGTCCAGTTGTCGAGACTCACGAGGTGAGTACTTGTCAGAGTAAGAGCTTAACGAAAAGGTAAGCGGTTTACGGTAATTGAAAAGGGTAAATTCACGGCCTTCGATGTAGTGTTGGAAATGCCATACAGCACAATACATAGCTAGGAGTTCCCTACCGAATGTGCTGTACCTCGATTCGGTGTCTAGCAACCTTCTAGAGAAAAATGCCAATGGCTGCCAGTAGTTGTTAACCCATTGTTGTAAGACTCCTCCGATTGCCGAGTCGGATGCGTCTACTGCGATGCTAATGGGTGCTCGGGTGTCCTGATGTGCGAGCATTGTTGCTTTAGCAATCAGTTCCTTAACTGTGGAGAATGCTTTTCGTGCGGTATCGTCCAAATTAATGGATTTCGCATTCCCACGAAGTTGATCGGTAAGAGGCTTCGTGAGTAATGTGCATTTCGGTATGAATCGTCTATGGAAACTTACGAGGCCGTTGAACGTGCGTAATTGCTTGACGGTGGTCGGTTCTGGGTAATCCAGAATGGCCGCCACTTTGGTTCTAAGGGGTCGAATGCCTTGAGCATCGATAGTGTGTCCTAGGAAGTCCAATGAGCCGGTTCCGATTTGGCAGTTCTGAATGTTAACAGTAATGTCATGTTTCTGTAGTCGGTCGAAAACAAGATTCAGATGCTTGAGATGCGATTCTCTGTCCGGACTTGCGATTAGACAGTCATCAACATACGCATGTACGAAGTTAAGACCTCGGAAAACGTCCTTTATGAACCTTTGGAATGTTTGAGCAACGTTTCTTAGACTGAAAGGCATTCGCAAAAATTCAGAGTCCGAATGGAGTAATGATGGCGAATTTTGGAATGTCGTCTGTAGACATAGGGAATTGGTCATACGCTTTAACCAAGTCGATTTTCGAAAAGACAGTTGTACCTTTCAAGGCAGCTGTCAAATCGTGAATGTGAGGCAACGGGTAACGATTGGGGAAGGTTTTCTCATTCAATCTCCGATAGTCACCAGTTGGACGCCAAACGTTGTTGTTCTTTTTAGGGACAATGTGCAACTTATCCTACTGTTCTTTATCAAAGGCTGTTCTACTTTCTAGTAAGTTGCTGACCGACACTGGAACACTAATTAAATTAGGGAGTTTGTCAAACGTCATTGTTCCTCATTTTTATATTTCAGGGAGCTACCGTTTAGCCATTTCGCCTCTCAATTACCACTGCTTCTTACTGTCAGTAGATACTGGGTTATTAACAGCAGTCAGTAAGTTCGTTAGTGTATGAGCTCGGGTTGTGGCTGCCCTAGTCTCGTATTTGGCTGAACATCTGTTTTACGAGTTTGTAATACTGGTGTGGATGGTTTTATTTATTTTCGTTAGGGGACCTACGCTTACACAGCGGTTCAACTAGGTATGATTATGATTATCAGGTTTGTTATTGTGGTTTTCTACTGGCAAGGTGAATACGCAGTACACTAGACTCGGACGGTGAACACGAAGGAACATTACAGCGCGTGCCTAGAGTCATCAGTTTCTGTACACTCGCATATTACAATGGCTTTAAATATGTGTAAGATATTGAACTTATTCTCACACATCTTTGCACCCTCCAGGTTCAAGCGACCCCTGGTATATGACGGTCCGCCAATCTATTTGTTTCCCCTAATCTCTTCATGCCAACAGCAAGATTTAGTGACGGGCCACCGTTACATTGCTGACCTGCTGTCCTACGGTGGATTGATGAATTCTCAAACCTATTCTCAAAGAGAATGTGGATATAACACAGTTTCACTGTTCAAGAGTATTCGAACCGAAAGTAACTCAGTCTTCATTCATAAACCGACTGCATTCAAATCAAAATAAACAGCTTTTTAAGGTCGTTGCATATTCTTCATTTACATGAGCTACTGTAAATCATTATGTGATACTCCAGGGTTTGGTATTAGGATCTTTTCAATTGTTAAGTTATTCAAATGACATTACACGGAATTTTGACTTTTCAGTATTAATGTCAAGCTTCGGAAAGTGGGTTGTAACCACTATTGCAAGCCGAAAATTCAGAAGGATCTTTCTGTCTTTGAAGGTTGTATAAACAGTAATAGATATACTTTCAATACTTCAGTGTGAAGCGGTCGTTTTGAAACATAGCGCAAACTGCACATACAACTTGGAAAATCTCCTTATAGAAAAGGTCTTGTGAGCCTGGTACCCTGTGTTTCAAAATCCGCTGTAGAAGGATAATCAGACTGGATAACGTGCACATAGAAGAATCACAAAATCAGTTCCTGGGCTGGAATGAGATCCCAAATTGTAAAAAGTTAGTAATATTTGGGGTTGTTCAAAGTAGACTGTCAGTGAGCAAAGGCGAAAACTGTGAGGCTAAGTTTAGCCCTTGCAGTTGTGCTGTAGATCGTATTTTAATGTCTGAATGACTGAAGTGTTCAGTCTTGAAACAATATGGCATTTCATTTCCCAGGAACGTCCTATTGGTTCATGGTTCGTTTCATGGTTTGATAGGCTTAATTGTCCATAGTCAGCTACTTTAATTACGATGTCTTTTCAAATGAGACAATAAATACGATACCTCTTTAGTTTAGCATATTTTATTGTAATATGATTCCGTTTAGGCAACATGATAATGGTACTTGAGGAAATTAATGAAGCACATAAGTTTGATAACTAAAGTTGCTTACATTTTCATTTCCGTTGGTGCTCTTGAGCGTCAAAACTTGAAGGCGATCAGTATGAGATTCTGCATGCACATTCGTGTAACTAGCTCCAGGAAGCTTAAGTTAAGAGCCTGGAACTTGTGCAGTACAGGAGGAATCGGGAGGTAGATGTGATAATGTTGTGCTATATTTTTCATATTACCCCTTGCCATAACATATCACCAATTCGTTTCACTAATTAATTACACGTAAGACCGTAGGGATGGTATGTAATCTATACGTCTGGCTTCGACCATACTTCAAAATCACTACCTCTAAACAATTCCTCCCGGAGTTAACACTGATATGTGGATGATCAACTGGCAGCTTTGTTAGGTTATCGGAGAAGAGCAGTTGACTGTCCAAGGAGAGGAGTGTTCTAGGTCTTGATTAAATGCAACCGGCTATGAATAAAGATTAAAAACTTCTTACCCTACTGTCAATTTTGTTTTATCGAACGCTAAGTCATCTCGTATATTTTCCCGTGAAATGAGACGTGAAATCATCAGAATAGGTAAATGGAAGGAAAAGTATGAGGGCAGTACAATACGTTATTTAGCATATACTATACTTTGCAAAGGTTATAGGAAATGACCCCATCTTTAACTCATGTATATGAAAATGTAAGTAAACTAGTCTTCCAAATTCTTCTTTGCTTAAAAACTTCAATTTAGTTCGTTTGTTTACTTATTTCACGTTCATATATACATGCATTTGTTTTAGTTTCACAACCGCTTCCACTGTTTATAAGTTGCTTGGGTTAAGCCTCGGTTTCAGAAATAAAAACAAAAGACTGCAACATTGCATTGTCAATGTCAATGAAAACTTTATATGAATGTATACTTAATATTACTTTATTTGTGAAATTGTTTCTGAATAGGTTTGTAAATCTGATTCTATCTTGATTTGTGAAGTTAACTCTCGTTAGAAATCCATGAAGTACAAGCTCCTTGGCATTGAGCTCACACGTAATAAGTGACAACTAAAAGTGGTGCATGTCACAGACCCTGGGCCTTTCACACAATACCATACGAAGCAGATCGGTACGCTTCTAGCCTTCTTACAATCTGTATTAGTCATCATGGCACCTCACGGTGGTTGGTAGGCGGACATGCGTTATACTTGTCCGAACCATCGCCGCCGGTAAACAAGCCATATTTATAGAGTGCTGTGTTCTAATCTCCCAGTTGTTAACTCGAATGTCTTATAATTTGCGAGCGATGCCTCAAATACTCCCATGATGGAATACCAGTAACCTAAGGGCACACCACATAGTACGACACATATATAGCTTCTTAATTAGAACACGATGACGGTCTCTCTCACCGCGTCAAAATCCACGTCATTGTGTACATAGCAAACAAGTATGTATATACTGAATGTAATATAATGTTTTCATTTTTATAAAGTCAAACGTATGACATTTAAAAGTTGGAGTAAAATGGTAATATACAGCAAACACACACTGTACGACTTGTCTCAACTGATTACCTGAAACATAGAATAAGAGTTTTAGTTGGACAGGTGGATTCAATAAGACTTAGTTTTCTGGTAGGAAGGAAAACTGGACTTACTGAGTTTGAAATGGTTTTAGCATATGGTGAACGCTATCGAAACCGACAGTTTTTGAAGACATAATTACCATAGAAATAGTCTAAACGTTATCCAAAAACATAATTCTAATAGAGGAAGGCTGAAATCTAGGCTGTTACAAGTTACGTTTACTTTGAACTGCCTGTTTCCTTCTCTATAAGCAGATTTTCGTAATAAGGACGGTATTGGAATCAGACAAATCTCATCAAACAAAGGCCGACAACTGAAACATCTGTCAGATAGTTTTCATTTCTTGGATGATTGTACACCATTCTAGATGAAGCTATCGTGTACCGGATGACACCATAGCGCAAAGAAAACATGGCTTGGCGACCAATAAACTTTGGCCTCTAGAGGAGTGAGCATAATAACGGTTATTTACTGCTTCACTCTCCGAAGTCGTCCATCCGGCTTCGTTTGATGGACAAAAGAACGAACATATACAACATACTTATAGCGTATCCCGGGCGTTTGGTCATTTTACTTGCCTTCACACAGCACGTAACGCGTCTAAGTCATTTGACGACGTTACATGGTATATATTTGATAACGAGCTTGCTGCAAGAGACTGATAGTGTATCTGACTTGGTTTCATTTTGGTGGGTCTCGTGAACCTTTCTAACATATCACTGGTTTCCGCAAACGGATATTCCGTATTAGTTTGGCTCAATGACGGAAGAGGTTCATGATGCTATAGAGAATAACAAACCGAAAATCGTTTTCTTCCATAGTTCTCGGTAACTTAGTTGCCCTTGCAATTCTCATTGCCATCTTCTGCAATGCCTAATTAACAGAACAATTAAAGACTTCAATTTCTTAATAAATAGAGCACTCACAAGTAAAAACACTAAACGTGCACTTGAAAGCAGCATGTAAATACTTTTAAGGTTCACCATTATTTTCTTTACTTTGTTGATGAACATAATGAGTGATATAATGTATTGATATATTAAGGACTAGACAAGCATGACATTGATCACCATCCAGTGATCAATCAATTGTGATTACATCTCAGTCCTACAGGAGGTTAGTCACGGCTCGGATAGCTCAGTGGTAACGTCTCTGACTGTGAAGCTGGGTGACACGAGATCGAATCCGCCAGGGAGCACCAGTTCCCTCAAGATTACAGGTACACCTTGCTGACGAGTGCCAAGTAGCACGAAACCCGGGTCCAGGGTTTCCTGTTGAATACCTCCAACTACCATTTAAATATCAATACATAGTGCCCGCAGTGTCGAGTCACCTAGGCTGGTGGCCACATTGCAACATGATCGATAGCATTCGATCTGCACTAATAAGGACTAGACAAGCATGACATTGATCACCACCCAGTGATCAATCAATTGTGTGTACCAGTGGTTATTTTACTGCACCTGCTTGTTTAAGTGTACCAAAAACACACATTCTCCCGTTGTCCGTGGCCTTGCACGAACTCGTGTGCGCTCAGTAGTCACGCTTGCAAGCTTTGGCACGATCTCAATATTCTATCGATACCACGAGATATCCAATGAATAAATCTTCCTACAACCTTTAATTTCCTTCTGATATTTGGTCTACGGATGGATCCAACCTGGTAACTGGAACGTAGCCTTCCTGTAGTGGTGGTCATAGTCAACCGCGACTCGACGCCACACTACACATGTCCCTCCTTAAGCTATACACTGTGTTTGCTTCGTCTGGGAGAGCATTCTAAATGGAGCCAACTCTTGATTATAAAATAAGAGAGCACACCTGGGTGACTGCTCTTTGACGTACAATCATCCGAGGGTTAAGTCGAGCAATGTAGCAAAGATATTCTTGTAATATGACCACACTGAGCGGCTTAACATGTTCAATATGCTGCATGACATTATCAGATCACCGCTTATTCTTATGAAGCTTAGAGACGATAATCCCAGGTACCGAAGTCTATCTTAGCAAGATTTAAGTATTGGATGAGTCACCAACTTGATTGCCAGACTGTGTACTTGGCAAGAGAGATTTATATCCCTTTAAAAAACAAAGCGCAACAACAATGTGGACTTCAAGGTGAGGCCGCGAGTATGTTATAAATAGTGTTGGGAACAAAGCTGGGATGACCACGCCAATTTATTTGCTCATTCAGTGGAGAGTTGTATATACCTTGGAAGTATCCCCAGTATAATCCGAATCGGTTTCTAGGCTTTCTGTGGTTAAAAACCTGAGACTACACTTTGAAGAAACAATCGGGAGAGAGGTTCCATGGATGGCAAAAGTGCCTTGTGTCATGAAGCTGAAACACAGTTTATTGACCTAATCGTGACTTAAAACACAAATAACAGGAAATCCGAATTTAGGTACCAAAGTTTATTCGTAAATTACAGGTGATCAACTCAAATATAGCGTTTTAATGATAACTATAACAATTGCGCAAATAGCCTTCGATTTTCAGGTTCCGGAGTGAAGCTTCCAAAATACCAAGCCAATAGCAGAGTGAAACCAAAAATATCTGGGGTCAACGTTATAACCAAAATGTCCAGAGTTTGAGCAAACCAAATGCACTAAAAACACAGTGAAATTATTAGTGTTCAATATGACAGTTATTATTCAATCAATTACTTTTTGTTCTTCTTTTAAAACCGAGTGGTTTCTATGGCCTTACCATTCAGGAATCGACATTCCAAGCGCTTTTTACGCTGACATGTAGTCTTAGTTTTAGCCGTTTATCAACTTTATCATCTTTTGTATGATCAGAGAGCAATATGTCATTCTGGACATTCTTCATCTCATTTTTTATGTCCATTTTGTGGCGTTAATTTCTTTTCATTCGGAGATCAGAGTACCACCTTAAGTAATCCGCCCCGGTCTTAATCCAAGTCCTTTTTAGATTACCTATTCCGTAAACCCTTATTAAGGTGACCCCGTTGATACCCTATGTTGTTAATTGAATAGGTAACAAGAAAATGTTGATATAGTCCATGAAAATAACAGAAAAGTAAGAAAATTAAAGCTACGGTTAAAAAGTAACAATCTATTCTATAATCCAAAGATCCACTGAATTCGCATTCAAAAAGATTAGGAAGAATAACTTCACATATAAAGGTAAATCAACAAGTTACATTACAAAAATATGGTAGCGGATGAGTTTTCATATACATTCATGCAAACTTCCAAAAACGATTATGCAAACAGTTAATCCTTGGCTGTCAACACTTCCGACCGGTGGCTCAGTAGTTTAAGCGTTCGCGCCTTAATTACTAAGTCCCAAGCTTGAACCACGTCTTACCAATATCAATATAGGGATGTGAGGACACTCTCGGATATATCATGTTCGCGGCGCAACCGCATCAGGAACATAAAAAAATCCTATGAAGCGTCCTTTCGCTGAAGGAAAATTACTGTGCAAAGTAACCAAAAAAACACGGATCTTGATGATGGATTATTCTATATTCAAAAACAAAAATTTATGGAGGTCCTTAAAGCCGGAAACATCCCGGTTCAACAAGTGCTACGGTCAGCCAAGTAGGACGGAGATTCTAGATCACGACAGATGAAGACAACCTTCCCATTTTCCTCAATGATGACCCCCACTCTCAAGACATTTCATGCCAATAGAGGCAGGTTATTAACTGCAATCCACATGGAACAGTACAAGCCACATAGTGAGTGGACCAAACACGAAAGCAAATAAAGACTACTACCACTAGTGGAATGTCAAGAACACGAAGAGGATGTAGAAGGGCAGGGAGCAGACATTCGTAAAATCCTATGTAAGTTTCCTACCCACTCACACGAGGTTCATTGAGGGAAACAGAACGACGCTCAGGCAGTTTAAATTGAAAGTATCAACTGCTTACAAATAAACTTTGCAAGTTTACCAAACGAAGTTATGTGAACTAAATAATGCCAAAAATATTCATTGAATAGAAGCATCAGAAACATGAACATCTAACATCACGGAAAGAAGCTAGCAATACCTGGTACATCTGTTTGGTAACGACAGAAAAACTGTAATAGTTGGCGAGGCAGACTTGTACCTTTGATCCTTTTTGGTAGCAAATCAAGTTCATTAACCTAGATGAATCTGTATAGTTTCCAGTGAGACTATCCAAAACCTCAAGATGTCTTGTTGGGAACATCTACAGAAAGTCTACTGCTAATACCAAGTATGATTATCGTATGCTGGAGAAATTACTCCGCTCTAATCAACTCGGAAACATTCAGGTCATAGTTTCCGGAGATTTTAATCTTTATAAAGTCAACTGTATTGGATACACGTACAATAGAGGTGATGATTATGCTGATGCTCAGTCGCTTAACTCACTGAAGAATTTCAACTAATCGAAAATCTGAAGCCAGTAACGCCATGGGGAAAAGGTCAAACGTCTTCACACTTAAACTGAATTTTTATAAATAAGGTATTCTAAATTGGCAAGCTCTCATTTCTTGAAAAAAGTGATCAAGCCATCATAGTAATCAATTTTACAAACAAAACTGAACTGAGACATCCTTCTGACAACATATGTTGGGATTTCAAGTGGCCGGATGAGTGAGTTTTAAATGACAATCTACAGCAGATAGACTGGTAAACCCACCTCGAACATGATGCAGGCGGTTAATGGGATTTCCTACTGAACACGATCTCACGTGCTACAGACAAGTCTGTCCTACGGACGGTCCTCAGAAGTTACAAGCAAACTTAAGTCATGAGGAGTCATACTCTTCGAATGTTATGATTTGAAAGCCACGTTTAGGCGGAATGCAAATAAACCAGTGACAACACATACAGGAAATTCAAATAAGCAAGAGTCCAATATGCAAAGGTGGTAAGCGAAGACAGGCTTCATCGTAATGTGAAGCTAATCAACACATTTATCTTCAATCCGAAAAGCTTATTCTATCATGCGGAATTTCTTCAACAGGCCAAGACGACAATCTCACTATTATCAGGGTAGGTTAACGGTAAGAATAAATTGTCTGATGACGTCACAGGTATTCAGTGTTTGACAACGCTTCTACCAGTAACACCTTCTAATATATTTCGTTCCCACCAAGAGAAATCAAAAGACAGAGTCGAGGAGATCGGAAGAGTATATTTGGCGATGACCAATATATCGGAATTCTCTGATCTAATCTGGCTAGCGATTGCGGTTGATGTTGAGCACGGCGTTACCACACGTGATCTGGTGCGGATGCCTGACCTAGCGCCTTCAGCTAGGTGAGTCCACTAAAACATATGGTCAGCATCCAATGTCGAAAACTTACAGAGCTATTTATTTTAGGGATTTATTTACCGCTACAGATCACTCCCCCCCTAGTGGGGCAGTGACGACCCTAAGACGTGGCCAGCCAGAAGTTTAAACCCAACGAGTTTGTCGTTGGTAAACACCCTTCTGATAGCTTACTAAATTTAGCAGCGTCTGGTCGTCTTTCTTTACTATATGGGACGGAGGTACAACATAGTAAAAAAAGAAAATGTACAATGAAAATTTCGGGTCCTCATAAACGTCATCATTCTTTTCCAGCCGTCCTGGAAAAGAAAAAAGAAAATGTAAGTGCATGTCGAAATACACTCGTATGTGCGTAAAAACACAATGTCGGCGGAAAAAAAATGGAAAAAAAACTCATGAACACGTAATAGCATTTAAAAAATTGTTTTTTTTGTTTTCTTTTTTTTAAATAGAAATAAAAATATATAAGCATATTAAAATTGTTTTTTTAAAAAAATAATATAAATGTCGAGAAGTGCCTTACGTGCAATAGTCGTTTAAATGTTCTGGAAATCTCACCCTTCTTCCAGAACGCGTCGTTTTAGGTTTATTTTCGGATATTGTCGAAGTATCATCGTGTGTGTTGGTTGTCGGATGAGGTATTGTAAGTGTCGGAGTCGTGTCGTTCGATTGTACCGAAGGAAAATCGACGTGGATAGGATTTCCTTCTAAATACGCTGCTTTTAAGCGATCGATGCTGATGCTATCGTTGGTTCCGTTCTTATCGATTATATAGTACTTAGATTCACGTTGAAGAACTTTGAAGGGTCCTTCGTATGCTGATTCGAATGGTCGTCGATGCGAGTCTCGACGAATGAAAACGTGTGTACTATATCGTAAGTCAGGTTGAACGAAAACATCAGTTGATTGAGGTCGAGTGGAAGCAGGTTTAACTGAACGCATTGCGTTTGTAAGCCTGTTCGTGTAGGAGGTTAGATCCATGTTCATTGAAGAGGATGAAGGATTCACGAATTCTCCTGGAAGTCGAAGTGTCGTTCCATAAACGAGTTGAGCCGCAGTGTATCCAATGTCAGCTTTCACTGCATTGCGGATACCTAGTAAGACGAGTGGAAGAGCGTCGGTTCACTGAGAAATGTTTGCAGCTGATAGTGAAGCTTTTAGTTGTCGGTGAAAGTTTGCTATTAACCTGTTTGCTTGTGAGTGGTAGGCAGTCGTTCGGAAACGAGTGATTCCTAAAAGTGTGGTCAGACGACGGAAATGTTCAGATTCAAACTGACGTCCGCAGTCTGTAGTGATGGTTGAAGGGCAACCGAAGTTTGCTACCCATCGTTCGACGAAGGCGCGGGCCACTGTTTCAGCAGTGATGTTCTTGGTAGGTACTGCTTCTGGTCATCGAGTGAAATGGTCTACGCAGGTTAAGAGATAAGAGTATCCATTTGAATCTGGCAAAGGTCTCACCAAATCCAGATGAACATGGTCGAAACGAGCATCGGGAGTTCTGAAAGAGCTTAAGGGACATATATTGTGTCTGATAACCTTAGATTTTTGGCAGCTTACACAGGAGCGTGCCCACTCCCTCACGTCTTTATTCATTCCAGGCCAGCAAAACCGTTCTGCTATAAGCTTGATGGTTGCACGAACACCTGGATGCGAAAGTTTGTGCAATGTGTTGAAGACATTGCGTCGATAATGTTTCGGCACGATTGGGCGATCCCTACCTGTAGATGTGTCACAAAGTAAGGTTTCTTTACCTGTTCCCATCTGTTTGATGCGTAGTTTAAGGGTTGTGGACGATAACTCGTGCTGAAGATCACTGTCTTCTTCTTGAAGCTCGGCGAGTTTAAGAAGGTCGATTCCTTGGAAACTGTTCAAGGAAGTTATACGAGATAAAGCGTCTGCAACTACATTGTTTGCTCCAGAGATGTGTTGAATGTCTGAAGCAAACTGCGAAATGTAGTCCAGTTGTCGAGACTCACGAGGTGAGTACTTGTCAGAAGGAGAGCTTAACGAGAAGGTGAGCGGTTTATGGTCCGTGAAAAGAGTGAATTCACGACCTTCGATGTAGTGTTGGAAATGCCGTACAGCACAATACATAGCTAGGAGTTCCCTACCGAATGTGCTGTACCTCGATTCGGTGTCTAGCAACCTTCTAGAGAAAAATGCCACGGGTTGCCAGGAGTTGTTAACCCATTGTTGTAAGACTCCTCCGATTGCCGAGTCGGATGCGTCTACTGCGATGCTAATGGGTGCTCGGGTGTCCTGATGTGCGAGCATTGTTGCTTTAGCAATCAGTTCCTTAACTGTGGAGAATGCTTTTCGTGCGGTATCGTCCAAATTAATGGATTTCGCATTTCCACGAAGTTGGTCGGTCAGAGGTTTCATAAGTAATGCGCATTTGGGTATGAAACGTCTATAGAAACTTACGAGGCCGTTGAACGTGCGTAATTGCTTGACGGTGGTCGGTTCTGGGTAATCCAGAATGGCCGCCACTTTGGTCCTAAGAGGTCGAATGCCTTGAGCATCGATAGTGTGTCCCAGAAAGTCTAACGAGTCGGTTCCGAATTGGCATTTCTGAACGTTTACAGTAATGCCATGTTTTTGAAGTCGTTCGAAAACAAGATCCAGATGCTTGAGATGTGTTTCTCTGTCCGGACTTGCGATTAGACAGTCATCAACATACGCGTGTACGAAGTTGAGACCTCGAAAAACGTCGTCTATGAATCTTTGGAATGTTTGAGCAGCATTCCTTAGACCGAAAGGCATTCGCGAAAATTCATAGAGTCCGAAAGGAGTTATGATAGCTGTTTTCGGTATGTCGTCAGTAGCCATAGGGATTTGGTTATATGCTTTAACCAAGTCGATTTTCGAAAAGACAGTTGTACCTTTCAAGGTAGCTGTCAAATCGTGAATGTGAGGCAACGGGTAACGATCGGGAATGGTTTTCGCGTTCAATCGCCGATAGTCACCAGTTGGACGCCAATCGTTGCTGTCGTTTTTAGGGACCATGTGCAACGGAGATGCATATGGGCTACTTGCCGGTCGTATGATTCCTAAGTCCATCATGTGATCGAATTCGTTTTTCGCTAACCGTAGTTTTCAGGAGCTAGTCGTCGTGCTTTAGAGAATACAGGTGGTCCTGTAGTCGTGATGTGATGTGTAACGTTGCTGGTTACACACGGTAGTTTCGGTTGAGTTTGTTGTATCCCAGGGTACTTATCGAGTAGTGGTTGATAGAGTGGGTCTATCATATGTTTAACTGTGACTGGGGATACTCTACAACCAGTAAAAGAAGTTACGCAAACGGAAAAATTAGTGTTCCCGTCTACTAGCCTCCGTTTGCGCGTATCGATGATCAGATTGTGGTGTTGTAGAAGGTCCATACCAATGATTGGTATAGAAACATCTGCAACAACGAAAATCCAGTGTATGGGTTTGCGTAAACCCACGTTAAGGTAAACGTACCTTTTGCCATACGTAGCGATCGGTTTTCCGTTTGCCGCCTGTAAGTTTAGGGTCGATTCGTGAAGCCGGTCGTTAGGATTTGCTGGGAGAACGCTAACTTCTGCGCCAGTGTCGACGAGGTAGCGAACTCTCGTTGTCACATCTGTGACGAATAACAGACGGCTTTGTTCGCCGGCTACGGTTGCCGTTAACGCGTGCCGGCCTGGAAGTTTCCCGAATTGTTTTTCGAATCAGTCGGTTTCGTGTTGGGAAAATTGCAGGGTTTTCTGCAATTTCTGGAAAGCTTTCCATACTGGTTATGATACCAGCACCAGTCGGGGTTATCTGTCTCTCGTGGTCTAGAGACAGATCGCTTACGAGAAATGCTTCTACGTGGTGTGCGCGATCTCTTACGGTCGGTACGAAGACTAAGATAACGCGTGAGTGTGTGACATAAGTCGGTTATATCATTCTGAGTCGTGTGAGGCTTTTCTTTGACTGAAAATACCTCGGTAGTAGAAGGTTTCGTAATTTCTAGAATGCGGTCGGCAGATGCAGCTAGCTCGTCTAAGGCGTTGTTCTGGAACGAGACCAGAACTGCTTGCACCTGTTGGGGAAGTTTTGACAAGAAGAGTTATTTGAATAGACCTTCGTCGAAAGTTCTTGGGCCTATAACCTCTCTCATCCGTTGCAACATGTCTGTCGCAGAACCGTGTTGCAGGTCGATGTTATTGAAGAGTTGATCTAACCTTTGTCGATCGGTTAGGTCTCCTCGTTTAAGAATCGAGCGTTTTAAGATTTCGTAAGGATCGGAAACATCACTAGTAAACATACTAGGTGTTACGTACCTGTTGAATTCGCGCGGTAGTGCCTTGACTACTGCGAGGAATTGTGCACGTGTGTCGATCACGCCGTGCTCGGAGAAGTCGGCTTCTGCGTAGCAAAACCAGGCTTCGATGTTGTCGGGCCAGAAAGGCATCAGTTGAAACGAAGGTGGGGACAAAGTCTTAAGCTTGAGTACTTTAGGTGTCTGTTCAGTCATGATGAAGTATGAAGTACGATAATGAACGAGGGGAAAAAATATATATATATATCCAAGAAAAAACACGAAAAAAATCACAATGTTTAAAAAAAAATAAAAAATAAGGCAATGATATATAAAAAATCCCAAAAAGGAACAGACTCACAGTTGCAATTAGGTGTACCAGATCACGTCGGGCTCACCATTGATGATGTCACAGGTATTCAGTGTTTGACAACGCTTCTACCAGTAACACCTTCTTATGTATTTCGTTCCCACCAAGAGAAATCAAAAGACAGAGTCGAGGAGATCGGAAGAGTATATTTGGCGATGACCAATATATCGGAATTCTCTGATCTAATCTGGCTAGCGATTGCGGTTGATGTTGAGCACGGCGTTACCACACGTGATCTGGTGCGGATGCCTGACCGAGCGCCTTCAGCTAGGTGAGTCCACTAAAACATATGGTCAGCATCCAATGTCGAAAACTTACAGAGCTATTTATTTTAGGGATTTATCTACCGCTACATGTCTTTGAACACATGAAGAGGGTTTCAGTCTCCGTATAGCCAATGCTTCAATAAACCTTAGTGTGCGCTCTTCAAGGCTTTTGTACAACACTACAAAGGCTGACTTGATATCAACCTTATGACCGGTCACAACCAAATGTTTTGCAATTGAGGAAGATGTTTGTCCATCGTGCGATCTTACTTGAAGATTGGAATTCATTTGTTTTTGCAGCCATTTAGGTGTGTTCAGTCACCCTTACTTGCAAATCACGATTGCTCCTCCCTATGTATGTGTTTCCGCACATAACTGTAAATTGGTAGACACAATCGCTTACGTGTTGTTTGGGTTTTTGTGAAACATAGACTTTGTCTTTTCAATAATGACAAGTTGAGCTGCATAAAATGTTCGGTTGATGGCTAATCTAAGTCTCCGTCTTAACATGAGACTATTTAAGTGGCATCTAAATGGTAATATAATGTAAACTCGCATTTTGGGTGCCAGAAGCGTCATAGGTCTAATCGTATTGCAACCCTTCCAGCGATTTATGAACTTCAATGAATAGCCATTATTCATTAACGTTTCAGTCAAGAATTTCGTCTCTACTTCAATAGTATCGCTAGTACAAATATGATTAATTCTATTGAACAAACCCTTTACTAATCCACGTTTGTAATTTATTAGACAATGACTATGGAAATTAAGATATTACCCTATCCATGTTGGCTTTCTACATAGTCAGTAACAACGTAGAACTTCGTACGTACGTACATCAGTTTGTCAGTCAGCTAGTCAGCTACAACGTAGGACCAGGCACATATATGCATCGGTCCAGGTTGCCATACCTCATTAGCACAACAAGATGGACACCGGATTCATAAAAGTAGTTAATAAAGAGGTGGTAATATATAAAAGAAAGATTGCAATAAGGATATATTACAAGAAAGAATTAGTTCGTAGAAAGAAAAAAAGATATGAAGCGATTTTAATCTCTTAGTTTAAGGGAAGACATAGAGTGTATACACCGACGCCATTGTGATCGATTCCGAGCCATGTCACCAAGAGTCTCCGACCATTGCTTACGAGTCACGCGGACCCCAACCAAGTAGTCTGCATCTACCAACATGGCTCAGATTAGAAGTTAGTGACTGCAAGCACTGATGCCACGTTTTGTTTTGACCGCCCCTAACGTTCTTCCAACCATCTCCAACACCGGTTAGCATTGCACGTCGTGGTAATCGGTGTTCAGGCATACGTAGTACGTGGCCCAACCATCTCAGTCGATGAAGATTCACAACTGGTTTGCCATCATTCCCTAATACCCTACGTCTAACCTCACTATTACTTACCCGGTGATCCCAGCAGATGCCAGCAATATTTCTAAGGCATCTGTGGTCAAATACTAATAGCTTACGAGTGTCTTCTACTCTTAATGGCCATGTCTCGCTGCCGTAAAGTAAAACAGAACGGACTGCCGCGCAGTATACCCGTCCTTTTATTGATAGACGGATATCTCGCCTTCGCCACAAGTGACGTAAGTTGGCAAAAGCCAAGCGAGCTTTTCGAATCCGTGCTGAGACTTCGTCAGACACCAACCCATTAGGGCTGATCAGACTTCCAAGATAAGTGAAGTTGCCAACGCGTTCGACTACTTCACTCCCTATCCTTAGTTCAGGTGTTGACGCAGACCAGTCCTGAAGCAACAACTTGCATTTAGAGGGAGAGAAGCGCATCCCAAACATTCTGGCATTGTTGCTTAGTGCGATCAAAAGACTCTGCATTTAGTCAGCGTCTTCACCAAACAGGACTATGTCATCTGCGTATTCTAAGTCGATAAGTGGACCTCCTGGAAGGATATCAGTACACGAGAATTCAGTCGACGAGAGCATTATTTCCATTAGTAGGTCTATGATGAAGTTAAACAGAAATAGAGAAAGTGGACAGCCTTGACGGACACCACTTGAGGTTGCAAAAGCAGATGACAGTTCGCCATAAGCTCTGACTCGACTAGTAGTGTTCGAGTAAAAAGCCCTCACAAGGTTTATGTACTACTGGGGTACGCCTTTCAATGACAGACACTGCTACAGAATCTCGCGGTCTACCGAGTCAAATGCTGCTTTTAAGTCAAGAAAGACCACCATTGTCGGACGCCAATAAGTATGCCTATGTTCTAGAACCTGACGAATAGTGAATATGTGGTCGATATAGCCACGACCAGGTCTGAAGCCAGCTTGATTCTCTTGTGTTTGCAGCTCACGAGTCTTAGTTAAGCGTCTGGTAATTATCGAGGCTGGTGTTTTAGATGCTATGTTAGTCAAACTAATCCCTCTATGGTTATCACAGGATGATTTTGACCCTTTCTTATGTATTGGGACAATAAGTGGTTGGAATCAGTCAGATGGAATGTTATATAGATCGCAGATTTTAGCTAGAATATTAGTCAATTTAGTCGACAAAACTGAACCACCATCCCTAAAGACCTCTGGAGCCAATCCATCTGGACCAGCTGCTCTTCCTCGTTTCAAGTTAGCTATAGCCTAAACATTCATCAGTGTAGAGTAGGAAGAGCAGGAAACTTCAGACAATAATTCGTAGCACGTCACACTTTACAGGGCTTCATCCGGTTAGGGTTTCGTATTTATTTCACTCCGTATTAGGTCTCAGAAGAGATATCTCATCCAACCCCTTGTTATTCCGAATCTGAAAAGCTCCTGTACAAATCATGAGTGACAACCTATCGATGTGCAATGCTAACCGGTGTTGGGGATCATTGGGAGAAAGTTAGGGGTGGCCAAACCAAAACGTGGCATCAGTGCTTGAAGACACTAACATCTGGTCTGAGTCATGTTGGTAAATGCAGACTATTTGATTGTGGTCCGTGTGACTATCGTAAGCAATGGTTGGAGGCCCTGGGTGACATGGCTCGGAATCGATCACAATGGCGTAGGTGTATACACTTTGTTTTCCCGTACGTACTATATCTTTCTTCCTGTACTATATATATTACCACCATTGACTTAACTACTCCTATGAATTTGGTGTTCATCTTGTGCTAATGACGTGTGGCAACTTGGACCGATGCATATATGTGCCTAGTCCTACATTATAGCTGACTAACTGACTGACAACCTATCGAATGCCCTGCTGCAATTTACGAACATTGATAGAAAATCCAATTTCTTGGGTCACTGGCTTGTTCTCGTCCTGCGATTCGGTTATATTCGGACAGGACCTCTTACGAAACTCATGTTACTGTAGATTCAACAGACTTCAAGACTCTGTGACTATGCAACTCATCATTACGTGTTTTTACCACTATGCTGGTCAGATTAACACGTTGGTAGTTAGATCAGTCAGTCAGTCAGTCAGCAACAACGTAGAACGTACGTGCGTACATTAGTTCGAGTTGCCATACCACATTAGCACAGAGATAAATAGGTGTCGCTTCTATTCCCACAGCTCTTTGCATATCTTTCCAAGCAACATCTGGGTCAGCCTCGTTTTCAGAACTACTTGATTGTGACCTCAGTTTTTCCTGGAACCTACTTTTGGTTTTCTCGCTACTCAATTCAGTTCTAATGGGTCTTTTTAGTGTTGCTTTTTTGCGTACAGTGAGGCGCAAGCAGATGCGTGCTCGTATTAAAGCATGGTCAGAGTCCAAGCAGGTATTTCAGAATGAGCAACAATCTTCCATCGACCCTCTCCAACTATGACTGATGGCAATATGGTCTATTTGAGTCCATCGTTGGTTTGGTGTAGGGGGTCGTCATGTTAGACGATGTCTCTCCTTATTCTTAAAATTTGTGTTTGCTAGAAATAAACGATTGTCTGAGCATAGTTGCAGCAGACGATCACCATTATCTGTTCGCTGAGCCGGGATACTAAAATACCTACTTAAATGTCTTTCTGTTTGGTTTAAGCTTCCTACGTGGGCATTAAAGTCATGTGCTACGAGTATTATGTCTGAGCGTTTAGCTCTTTGAATAAGTTCAGAAAGCTTTCTGTAAAAGTTATCTTTCACTTCATCCAGGCCGCAGTCAGTGAGGGCGTAGGCAGAAACAAAGAAAAGGCAACGACGTGTGTCTCTATCCTTCCGAGTTCTTACGGAGCCGTTTAGCCGAACAGCACATAGGCGACTATTAACGGGGATCTACTCTAATAGTGCTTGTTCCGTCCTCGTATTTAGTGTTATGCCTACACCTGCCAGTCCACGAGAACTGGCCATTGGGTCGCCATATGCACGGAAGGCGTATCTCGTCGGCTCTCCGTTTTGGCAAGGTGAGGTCAAGTGAATGACTACACTAGTATCCTGTATGCGTGTTTCGGAAACAAAACATATATCAATAGTACGAGATTCAAGGGTTTTAGCCAGGGAGCCCTGCTGGCCGATTTGACCTGGGCTGTGTACGTTGAAGGCTGCAATGTGTAGTTTGGAGCGAGATTTCAGTAGACCTGGGACAATGTTTTGCGCACTAGAATCGTTGGCTATGGTGACACTTCAGGAGGAAGCCGAAAGAGGAAGTTTAGTGTTGAAAGTCGGTGTAGGAGGAATAATAGGAATTGAAGAGGTTGATTATGAATACAGTGGTCTTGAGTGCTGTTAGATGGATGAGTTTGAGTTGCCATACATAAGAGATGCAGTTGTCGATTAAAATCTTATAGTGGTAGAGGTAAGTGTATAAGCAGTAATCGGAAACACTAGGGTTTAAAGATGTTATTTAAGGAGTATAATCCAGTGAAATAAATTTGGAAAGAGAAAAAAGGACGTGAAGAACTTAGATTAGAATTTGGGAGAACACAAGGAGTGGATGCACCTGAGTCACTGCAAACAACTTTGAGTCATGTCATTCAGGGTCTCTAACCATCGGTTGCTATCATCTCGCAGACCCCAACCAAGTAGTCTACACCTACTAACACGGCTCAGTCTACTTGTCAGTGACTTCATAGATTTGTGCCAGACCAAAACATGGCTTTCTACGTACAAAACGTTTGATGGAACCATCATCTCTCCTACTGATCAGTATGTCTAGAAAAGGAGGCCGGTTATTCTTCTCTTCTTCGCATGTAAGAGAAATATGCTTTTGACTTGTGTTGAGTTCTTTTAACAAGAGGTTCACATCTTCAAGTTTATCACCTATGATTATGATGTCATCCACGTACTGCTTATACAGGCATATCTTCTGAATTGAGTCTTCAGCTAGATTTTCCACATATTCCATAAACACATCAGCCAACAACAGTCCAAAACAGCTATGCATAGCTACGCCATCAATCAAGTGCTCACCATCAAAAGTGAATTTTATGTTGTCAGTACATAATAATAATGTGTTTAAGAGTTTTAACAGAAAATGGCAACGGTTTAATTAATGAGATATAATCACATAAAATATTAAGTCTTTCTAAGAGGTGAATTTGTAAATAAAGTGTTTACATCATAGGGACACTGTCATAGACTTTTTATATTCATATTCATTAGGTACTTAAATAATCCAACTAATTCATTCAAATAATACTTACAAAATTGGTTGCGGATTGGGTTTAATACTTTTGACAGCCATTTTGCCAGATTGTGTGTAGGTGACCAACAAATTGATATATTTGGACGTAAAGGGGTGTCGGGTTTATGGGATTTTAGTAATCTCTATAAATTAGGATACACCGAACCCATATGTTTTAATTAATCAAACTCCTCTTTGTTGATAGCATTCGCGTTTAACAATTTGATTACATTTGAGTTTACTTCCCTTTTTAATTTACATAATCCATCAGCGTCAACATCAGTCATAAATTTGCTTTTATCACTGAAAATGGATTTCATTTTATTTTTGTAATAGGACTTATTCATAATAATGACATCTGATCCTTTATCATGTTCAACTATAATAATATCAGCATTATTTAGCAACTATTTTAATGACTTGTGCTCCGAAGTTAACATGCTTCTGTGCTTTGGTCCAAGAGAATGAAACTAGTGTGCTATATCTACTAGTTTAGCTTTAAACCAACTTTTATTCTCTAAGGATGAAGCGGGTAAAGTACTCAATTGATCATAGAGGTTTTCTAAAGGGGTAATGATTGTCACTCCAGAGATTTGAGTTGCATGGAAAGAAAAATTAAAACTCAGATAAAGTACCTCCCTTTCATGAACGGACAACACAATGGAGGATAAATTAGTGATATGTCTATCAGGATTGTATGGGAAAGAAGTGAGATGAATATTATCATTACAGCAAGATTTTTCCGGCTTTTTCAGATCCGTTCTTTCGTCTTCAAAATGCAAGTACCACAAAAATTGATGACTTTGATATGGCAAACTATAGCTATTTCTGCCAATACAGGCAAAGCAGGATAGACAAACATCTTCCTCAATTGCAAAACATTTGGTTGTGACCGGTCATAAGGTTGGTATCAAGTCAGCCTTTGTAGTGTTGTACAAAAGCCTTGAAGAGCGCACACTAAGGTTTATTGAAGCATTGGCTATACGGAGACTGAAACCCTCTTCATGTGTTCAAAGACAATTTATTCTTACCGTTAACCTACCCTGATAATAGTGATTTATTATGCAGCGTGGTTTTCACATTATGTACTTTATTATTCTTTATTTCCATTTACCTTTTAATTTTTCTAGTTGACCTTTAATTTTTCGCATAAAAATGTCTTAATAATTATATATGTGATCACATTGTTTGAAATATATTGCGCAAATATATTACATGATTCTGATAACCTTCGTCTTCTCACTGCATTACTGAAATAAACAGGATACCTTATAAAAATTAGGATATTATCTTAAATAATTCCATAAACTACCCATGAATAAATCTTGTCAGAAATAAGGGGAAACGTATTACGTACAAATGTAATGGATGAGTTAGAAAGAGCAATAATGTGAAATTTATAATTCGACCGTCAAATCTTATTAAATTCACTACTTTCCGTTTGCGCAGAATTTTCTAACTGCTCATCTGAGTAATCGCTGTTTTCACCAGATTTAGATTTTGACTTTGATTTCAGTTTTCTTTTATTTAATCGTTTTTCTTTCTTCATTTGACGCTTAGCACGCTTCTTAGCAGTTTTTTCAGCAGCTAGATCATTTAATGCTTTTTGCTTCATTTGGAACTCTCTATCTAAACGTTCCTAAAGAAATTAATAGTGATACACAATAAAATGTCTTACCTCTTCCGCAGTTTTTTCAATCATTTCTAAACGAGTATATTCTCTTCGTCTAATTCCTCTGTAAATGTGAAAGTCCCCACTGCCCACTCCAGCGGCAGAGCCTAAAATTTGTTTGGACTGAAAAGTGACATTACCCCATACATTGCGAACGAATTCAGGTGGTGGTTTAGGCAGCTGAGGTTGAGCTAATTCAGGAGCTACGAGCGCTTCTTCCTTTGTATGAAATGAACGTAAATAAGTATTTGGCAAACTTACCGGATGTGCGAAATATTTCTCAATGTCACGCCGCACGAAGTCATACGTGCTCATTTTACGATACTCATTACGCTTAATTTCTTCACCAGTTTCTAGATTCACATCTTTTTGAGCGTTATTTAGATTCATAGGTATGAAACAAATTTCAACGTTTGTCTAGGTATCCAAAAGCATAAAATGTACCGAATAAATTATAAACATTTACAGTATTTACGTGTCTAAAAACGAAACGAAAACTGGTAATGCGTGGAACCTTTGCTATCGCTTACACATGTCTCCGTCATTTACATGGGCAGTAGTTTTTCGGACAAAACTTCAACCATTAAAACTATCTTTTGAAATATAGTAACTATATTTTTCTATAATAATGCGTCGAATATCGTCATCTATGCCAGGTATATTTACTAATTGGTTGTGATAAACAATTAATTCATTGGAACTATTGATAGCTTTTATTACACTTGAAGGAAATACAGGTAGTTTAAAAGATCAACTTTACACTAAAATCGTTACTTATACGAACTTGAACTGTGTTCTTACTTTTATATCCTTGAAACGAACGAATCAAATGGTATTTTTCGTGGCCGTTTTTCTTTTTGACTTCGAAAGAGTTTAGTGTTAGTGAAGCGTTTCCTTTGTAATTATGATTAGTGAAGGACGATATGAGAAAACTCAAGAACAAAAACAAACGCAATAGTGAAGATTTCAGCTAACAAAATGATCCACAACTTATTCCGTTTTACAAAGATGTATTACAGACTTGACCTTTATTCGTAGTTTTCTTAAGCAAGTTTCGTGAAGATTCTGATAACAGTGGAAAAACGAGCTGTAAGTTCTAGTATTTCATTTGCAAAATACCTCCAGTAATAACAAGTAAATAGCTGTAGGTTCCAGGTTCAATTAACTGGCACGATTTAACGCAACTGCACAATAATAATGTCAGCGTAGATTAAACGACCTAACTATATCTTTACAAACTAATAAATGTTGGGGTTGGGTGAAAGCTTTTAAAACGAGCCATTTGATATGATGTAATAAGTGAGATAATCCCGAAATACATTGAACTATCTAGCCAGTTTACCTGAACATACATATATCGGAGAAAATGTGTAAGGTAATATATGATACAGACCAATAGTCTGTGTAGATAATACCTCGATGGATTAGTAATCCATTAGGGACAATAATCTGTGGTTGATAGATCTCCGTAATCATCAAAAGGTGAACTAAAGGTAACCGAAACGCATAAATCCGACCACAGGTAGAAAGTTATACGTTGAGGCAAGACACAATGTAAGTTTTATAAGTGTCACTATGAGTCCACATCATTCAACGAAAAATCCTTCAGGTGGATTTAATAGTTTGTAATCATAACCAGACAAACGAATCACAGGTTTTACCTCTTGTTAATTCGATCCCGAAATCGTATGATTACCTTGGTATAGGTATGAACAAAACTGTTGCTTATAATATCACCGACGTAAGCTTTAACATGATATGAATGATATAGAGCATCGTTATTCCAAAAACTCCAGGTTCATGTGAAAAAAGTCGTAAGTAACCTCAAAAGTGATCGCTTTATGATTTTACAACATCGAAACAATCATACAATGAATGTGATAGGTCATAAGGCTGTATACGAATTAACGTACATTGTCTAAAGAAAAACTAACAAGTTCTATGAACACTCGATGAAGAGCTCTATCGAAAACCTGGACGCGCTTCAATAAAGGAAGAAGACAACAATTAACAACAGCCGAACAAGAGCAGAGAAAGTCAAGGCACAGACTGAATACACAGAAGCAAACAAACAAGTGAAGAGGAGCATTAGAGCTGACAAGCAGAACTATGTGGAAGACCTAGTAACGAAACAGGAAAAAGCTGCAAAGAAGGAAGTATGAAACAACGGAGAAGCTAGTAGGGAAATACAGTAAGCCAGCGACATCGATCAACGACAAAGAAGGCAAGCCAATCACTGAAATTCAAGAAAAGAGGAACAGATGGATTGAACACTGAGGAACCCTTGAATGAGCCAGCCCCTTTGAATCCACCGAATATTGAAGTAGTACTTACAGACCTTCCTATAGATGTCACTCCACGAACGACCGAAGAAATCAGGGTGTCTATCAGACAAATCAAGATTAAAAAAGCTGTAGGACCTGAGAACATACCAGCTGAAGATCTTAAGTTTAAGTCAGACATAGGAGTAACTGCAAGTATGCTTTACACTATATTCAGGAAGATTTGGGAAGAGGAAACACTGTCCACAGACTGGAAAGAAGGACACCTCATCAGGATACCAAAAAAGGAGATCTGAGCAAATGTGAGAACTGCAGAGACATCACACTGCTGTCAGTACCAGGGAAATTTTTCAACAGTGTTGCCGAACCGGATGAAAAATTCAGTAGACTCCCAGCTTCGAGATCAATAGGCTGGATTCCGTAAGAATCGGTCGTGCATTGATTAAACAATGACACTTCGGATCACTGTTGAACAATCAAATGAATGGAACTTGTCACTATACACCAGCTTTCTTGACAATGAAAAAGCATTCGAAAGTCCGGATAGGAAGACTTTATGGAAACTTCTTCGACACTATGGTGTACCGGAGATCGTCAACACTGTACGGAATTCATACGACGTTTTACACTGCGAATTTGTGCATGCGGGACAGCTGATCGATGCATTCCAAGTAAAGATCAGTGTCACACAAGGCTGTTTACTTTCGCTCTTCCTCCTGGTGGTCGACCGGATTGTGAAGACCTCCACATCTCAAGGGAAGCACGGAATACAATGGACAGCTTGGATGCAACTAGACGATTTGGACTTCGCAGATGACTTAGCCCTTCTATCCGATACATAACAACAAATGCAGGTCAAGACAATCAGTGTGGAGGAAGCCTCCACATCAGTAGGCCTCAACATACACAAGGATAAAACCAAGGTCCTCAAATACAACACTGTAAACAAGCCAATCTCACTTGATGGAGAAGCTCTGGGAGATGTAGAATCTTTCACGTACCTGATCAGCATCATCGATGAACAAGGACGATCTGATGCAGACAGAAAGGTGATGATTGGCAAAGCAATGGACGCATTCATAAAATTGAAGAGCATATAACAACTGCCAACCAAAATCAAAGTGAGAATCTTCAATACGAAAGGTCTACTGTACGGAGCTGAGATGTGCAAAGTACTACAGCCATCATCAAAAAGGCACAAGTATTTATAAGCAGTTATCTACACAAGATACTCAATGTTCGTTGACCGGAAACCCTCAGCGACAGCCTACTATAAGAGAGAACAAATTAGGTTTTAGCTGAGGAGGAAATAAAGAAAGGACACTGGAAGTGGATAGGACATACATTACAGAAATCACCAAACTGCATCGCTATGCAAGCGCTTACCTGGAATCCTGGAAGGAAATGGGAAGGAGGAAGGCCGAACACACTACGTCGAAAATTGGAAGCAGACACCAAGAGGATGAATAGCAACTGGAAAGGATTGCCCAGGACAGAGTTGGATGGAAAATGCTGGTAGGCGGCCTATGCTCTTTAACGAGGGATAACAGGAGTAAGTAGGTACTCAAATGTTATTACTTCGAAATAATTACTAACTTTTAAATATCGTTCAACGTACCGCCAAGCAGTTTGCAGTCATTAATGCGCCAAGTAAGAAGCAGGTACTAATTGCAGCAAATGACTTGTTGGCGAAGAACTTGCACGTACCCTACCTGGTGTATGTGGACCAGAAAAAGTGCTCAACCAGATGACGATTAGTCAGTCATCAGGAGTAAGGTTATCTACTACTGTAGTGAGCTAAACACACTCCTTCCCTAAAAGCAATTTACAGACTGCGAAGGATTTATTGGTTTCGTTCGGCGAATTACCCGGCTGTCATGCCAATAATGTGACAAAAACACTGCCACTAAATACATGGAAGTCCAAAAAGTAAGCACAGTAATCCTATTGGTCTTTCAAAAAGAGGTATTGAAACGGAAACCAGAGTATTTATATGATTTAGTCGGCATGAATGTGGCTGAAATGAAGGCTACAATTATGCGTGCTCATTATATGAAGTTCAGGCTGCTCGACACTAGTGTGACCGATTGCACAGTGGGCACGTCCTAATTATAGCTGTTTATAAATAGATTTTCTACACAAGTAGACGCTGCCATCAATACCTACATCAACGCCTGTTGACATCGGGTCTGTAATTGAGTAACATTTACAATTTAAGTTGTTTTAGATTCGCAAAACTTCATACTGTACTGTATCAATGTCGTCAGCAATATCAAACTCCAGTGCCAATGTTATGCAGTTCATGTCTCAGTCTAAGTTTGATGTGCATGACTATCTATGGGAACTTGACATTAGATTATCAAGTTCTTATTTCTTTTTGACATCTGAAGGGGAACTGTGAACGTTGGATGCGTGTCTAGCAAGAAGACACGAGGGACAAACTCGTTGGATTATAACTTTACATGTCAGATGGTCATTGTGCCACAATCAATGAATGACAATCCCAAAACTTCCATGCGCTATATCTTATCGTATGCAGTGAAACCTGAAACGGCCAGCCATATTACTCTTGGCAATACAACAAGAAAAGAACTTCAGAAGCGCATAATTTTTATTAGTATATCAATTAGTTATGTTATAGTCATTAGGCGTACTAACACTGAGTATTTTATTGCCAACTTCCACAAGAAAAGACCTTGTGGAACTGTATAACATCGCAAGCTTATTTTCATGAAGTGAGATGAGCTCTAAAAGCGCTGTCGGAGAGAAAATGTAAGTAATAATTTGAAATGGAAACTTTCGGTTGCTGTCCTACAGATTCAGTGTTCTGCATCGACAAACATTACTGGAAGTCTCACTTTATGTTGTCGGTTGGTTTTTATTAAAATTCGGGATTCACAAAACAGTTACTACGATTCTGAATGGTAACAATGATTTACAATGAGGTGGTATTTTATAAGTTCTTTGTATCGTAACCGTAGTTTCCTAACAAACCATTCACCTATATGTCTGATTTCTAACGTACATATGCTATGTTAAGACGATATAAACGTATATAGGGAGAGAATGCATGATTCAATATTGAGTCGATAGTTATAGTACACTCCCAACAAATAGTAATAAAATTGACTCAAAAGTCAAATTTGTAATTTCTCAGGATAAACACCTAAATTTTATTTCAAGAGTCATTATAAAAAGATACATTGAAATATGGTCACCTGTAGAAGTTCGCGTCTCACCAGAAAGTACTTTGTGTACTAAGGGAGCATTCAGAGTAGCGTAAGTGATGAGGGCTGAAAAGGAGAACAAAAGAAAAGGTGAGTCGACGACTCAGCAAGCCCACACAATCTACTTAAATTTATAAGGCAAAGCAACAGACGACAATCACTAATCACACAAACTTCACATTGAGACAATTATGAAATCGAAACTGGCAACAGATAGTTGAACGAGTAGGAGCATATCACGTGTCAAGTAGACACAGCGGGCCACACAATCCATATATATGCATAAGTCAGCTCCAGCTTACAATTTCCTCACTAAGGTTTACACGACCTTGTAGAGTTGAAATAGCGGCTGGCATTCTGTATTTGAATAGCGCGATGTGGTCAGCTATATAAATTCTCCACATATATATATGTATTCGTAACCGCTACATAGTTCTTTAAACATTTTTACCGACTGGTCAATTCAATTGCTTTTGTTTCTGTTATGCTACAGCTAAAAGATATTCATGCGTTGTTTCACTACTTCCTACCTGTAGCGATTAGTGGTACTGCTGCATCAACTGGTTTCGTCCCGGCTTCTGTAAACCTGAACGTTATTTTCCGAGAGATTTCTCGATCAAAAGTTTTTCGGTTGGAAAGAATTAGAACGCGACTTTAAGGATTTTCAACAAATGAAACAGTAATCTCATGAGTTTATATGACGTGCACTCATTATGTTCATCAACAAAGTAAAGAAAATAATGGTGAACCTTAAAAGTATTTACATGCTGCTTTCAAGTGCACGTTTAGTGTTTTTACTTGTGAGTGCTCTATTTATTAAGAAATTGAAGTCTTTAATTGTTCTGTTAATTAGGCATTGCAGAAGATGGCAATGAGAATTGCAAGGGCAACTAAGTTACCGAGAACTATGGAAGAAAACGATTTTCGGTTTGTTATTCTCTATAGCATCATGAACCTCTTCCGTCATTGAGCCAAACTAATACGGAATATCCGTTTGCGGAAACCAGTGATATGTTAGAAAGGTTCACGAGACCCACCAAAATGAAACCAAGTCAGATACACTATCAGTCTCTTGCAGCAAGCTCGTTATCAAATATATACCATGTAACGTCGTCAAATGACTTAGACGCGTTACGTGCTGTGTGAAGGCAAGTAAAATGACCAAACGCCCGGGATACGCTATAAGTATGTTGTATATGTTCGTTCTTTTGTCCATCAAACGAAGCCGGATGGACGACTTCGGAGAGTGAAGCAGTAAATAACCGTTATTATGCTCACTCCTCTAGAGGCCAAAGTTTATTGGTCGCCAAGCCATGTTTTCTTTGCGCTATGGTGTCATCCGGTACACGATAGCTTCATCTAGAATGGTGTACAATCATCCAAGAAATGAAAACTATCTGACAGATGTTTCAGTTGTCGGCCTTTGTTTGATGAGATTTGTCTGATTCCAATACCGTCCTTATTACGAAAATCTGCTTATAGAGAAGGAAACAGGCAGTTCAAAGTAAACGTAACTTGTAACAGCCTAGATTTCAGCCTTCCTCTATTAGAATTATGTTTTTGGATAACGTTTAGACTATTTCTATGGTAATTATGTCTTCAAAAACTGTCGGTTTCGATAGCGTTCACCATATGCTAAAACCATTTCAAACTCAGTAAGTCCAGTTTTCCTTCCTACCAGAAAACTAAGTCTTATTGAATCCACCTGTCCAACTAAAACTCTTATTCTATGTTTCAGGTAATCAGTTGAGACAAGTCGTACAGTGTGTGTTTGCTGTATATTACCATTTTACTCCAACTTTTAAATGTCATACGTTTGACTTTATAAAAATGAAAACATTATATTACATTCAGTATATACATACTTGTTTGCTATGTACACAATGACGTGGATTTTGACGCGGTGAGAGAGACCGTCATCGTGTTCTAATTAAGAAGCTATATATGTGTCGTACTATGTGGTGTGCCCTTAGGTTACTGGTATTCCATCATGGGAGTATTTGAGGCATCGCTCGCAAATTATAAGACATTCGAGTTAACAACTGGGAGATTAGAACACAGCACTCTATAAATATGGCTTGTTTACCGGCGGCGATGGTTCGGACAAGTATAACGCATGTCCGCCTACCAACCACCGTGAGGTGCCATGATGACTAATACAGATTGTAAGAAGGCTAGAAGCGTACCGATCTGCTTCGTATGGTATTGTGTGAAAGGCCCAGGGTCTGTGACATGCACCACTTTTAGTTGTCACTTATTACGTGTGAGCTCAATGCCAAGGAGCTTGTACTTCATGGATTTCTAACGAGAGTTAACTTCACAAATCAAGATAGAATCAGATTTACAAACCTATTCAGAAACAATTTCACAAATAAAGTAATATTAAGTATACATTCATATAAAGTTTTCATTGACATTGACAATGCAATGTTGCAGTCTTTTGTTTTTATTTCTGAAACCGAGGCTTAACCCAAGCAACTTATAAACAGTGGAAGCGGTTGTGAAACTAAAACAAATGCATGTATATATGAACGTGAAATAAGTAAACAAACGAACTAAATTGAAGTTTTTTAAGCAAAGAAGAATTTGGAAGACTAGTTTACTTACATTTTCATATACATGAGTTAAAGATGGGGTCATTTCCTATAACCTTTGCAAAGTATAGTATATGCTAAATAACGTATTGTACTGCCCTCATACTTTTCCTTCCATTTACCTATTCTGATGATTTCACGTCTCATTTCACGGGAAAATATACGAGATGACTTAGCGTTCGATAAAACAAAATTGACAGTAGGGTAAGAAGTTTTTAATCTTTATTCATAGCCGGTTGCATTTAATCAAGACCTAGAACACTCCTCTCCTTGGACAGTCAACTGCTCTTCTCCGATAACCTAACAAAGCTGCCAGTTGATCATCCACATATCAGTGTTAACTCCGGGAGGAATTGTTTAGAGGTAGTGATTTTGAAGTATGGTCGAAGCCAGACGTATAGATTACATACCATCCCTACGGTCTTACGTGTAATTAATTAGTGAAACGAATTGGTGATATGTTATGGCAAGGGGTAATATGAAAAATATAGCACAACATTATCACATCTACCTCCCGATTCCTCCTGTACTGCACAAGTTCCAGGCTCTTAACTTAAGCTTCCTGGAGCTAGTTACACGAATGTGCATGCAGAATCTCATACTGATCGCCTTCAAGTTTTGACGCTCAAGAGCACCAACGGAAATGAAAATGTAAGCAACTTTAGTTATCAAACTTATGTGCTTCATTAATTTCCTCAAGTACCATTATCATGTTGCCTAAACGGAATCATATTACAATAAAATATGCTAAACTAAAGAGGTATCGTATTTATTGTCTCATTTGAAAAGACATCGTAATTAAAGTAGCTGACTATGGACAATTAAGCCTATCAAACCATGAAACGAACCATGAACCAATAGGACGTTCCTGGGAAATGAAATGCCATATTGTTTCAAGACTGAACACTTCAGTCATTCAGACATTAAAATACGATCTACAGCACAACTGCAAGGGCTAAACTTAGCCTCACAGTTTTCGCCTTTGCTCACTGACAGTCTACTTTGAACAACCCCAAATATTACTAACTTTTTACAATTTGGGATCTCATTCCAGCCCAGGAACTGATTTTGTGATTCTTCTATGTGCACGTTATCCAGTCTGATTATCCTTCTACAGCGGATTTTGAAACACAGGGTACCAGGCTCACAAGACCTTTTCTATAAGGAGATTTTCCAAGTTGTATGTGCAGTTTGCGCTATGTTTCAAAACGACCGCTTCACACTGAAGTATTGAAAGTATATCTATTACTGTTTATACAACCTTCAAAGACAGAAAGATCCTTCTGAATTTTCGGCTTGCAATAGTGGTTACAACCCACTTTCCGAAGCTTGACATTAATACTGAAAAGTCAAAATTCCGTGTAATGTCATTTGAATAACTTAACAATTGAAAAGATCCTAATACCAAACCCTGGAGTATCACATAATGATTTACAGTAGCTCATGTAAATGAAGAATATGCAACGACCTTAAAAAGCTGTTTATTTTGATTTGAATGCAGTCGGTTTATGAATGAAGACTGAGTTACTTTCGGTTCGAATACTCTTGAACAGTGAAACTGTGTTATATCCACATTCTCTTTGAGAATAGGTTTGAGAATTCATCAATCCACCGTAGGACAGCAGGTCAGCAATGTAACGGTGGCCCGTCACTAAATCTTGCTGTTGGCATGAAGAGATTAGGGGAAACAAATAGATTGGCGGACCGTCATATACCAGGGGTCGCTTGAACCTGGAGGGTGCAAAGATGTGTGAGAATAAGTTCAATATCTTACACATATTTAAAGCCATTGTAATATGCGAGTGTACAGAAACTGATGACTCTAGGCACGCGCTGTAATGTTCCTTCGTGTTCACCGTCCGAGTCTAGTGTACTGCGTATTCACCTTGCCAGTAGAAAACCACAATAACAAACCTGATAATCATAATCATACCTAGTTGAACCGCTGTGTAAGCGTAGGTCCCCTAACGAAAATAAATAAAACCATCCACACCAGTATTACAAACTCGTAAAACAGATGTTCAGCCAAATACGAGACTAGGGCAGCCACAACCCGAGCTCATACACTAACGAACTTACTGACTGTTGTTAATAACCCAGTATCTACTGACAGTAAGAAGCAGTGGTAATTGAGAGGCGAAATGGCTAAACGGTAGCTCCCTGAAATATAAAAATGAGGAACAATGACGTTTGACAAACTCCCTAATTTAATTAGTGTTCCAGTGTCGGTCAGCAACTTACTAGAAAGTAGAACAGCCTTTGATAAAGAACAGTAGGATAAGGATTGAACAATTCTCGGATGGGGTTTCACTTCATCCGACCTATTCCGCCCGTATAATGGTCAAAACGCAGCAAAATGTAGGGTCCTTCACCCAGGGTATCCTTGAACTCAGCATGTGTTACAAAGTATGCTTTACCGACATCCAAGATAACATGGGTAAACGATCCTCTCTAATCCTAGCAAGACACAAAAAGTCGTGGGCCGTGAGAAATGCTGCCCAGTTATGTCGTGTTCAACTTTGAGGATTGTGTGGTTATGACCAAAGCATCTACAAGGTCACCAAACATCCAGGAACCAATCATATGATCGTTCATAGGGTTCTTAAGCTGGAATTCGATAGTTAGAATGAAGCTTAGAGAAATGATACGAAGAAGTGGCGTTGGCCACCTTGTGACATAGGTCTTCACACCACTACAGTAATTAGCGTATCCAGTAAACCTTGTTTCCCGTGCCTCACGACCAATAATTTTCTGCATTCGATGGCCGTTATTCTGGGAACCAAGAGGACGTGGGGCTCTTGGCAGCCGGTAGGGCGCGAGGAATGACTCCTTCTCCCACATCAGACGATGTGAGGGCCGACTCTCATCGACAAGACGATGGTAGAAACACAAAATAAAGTGCGCGTTAGAACCAAACAACAAACTACGGCACGGGATACAGTGTCTACAGACTCGCTAATGGAACAAGCTATATAGACGAAAAACCATACAGCAGCCAGTTTCCACAGAACTGGCCTACACAGTTTAAGCAACAAATTTTTGAATCCGGAAAATAGATACTTCTATATAAAGTTTGGAAGTCTAGGAGAGATCAGAAACTTATCTGAAATTTGAAGTCCTTTTGGATGAAACATAGCTATCTCTATGTATCACGCATGACAAAGTGAGCATTCGAGGCATTACAATTTCCCAAGCTGATAGGGTACAAGAAACAGCATGAGGATTGACAATATGCAGTCTCAGTCACTTCGAACCTATAAATGTTTGGCCGGTAAGGCTATAGAAACTACTGCCAACTTACGGTTGTTGTTAAAAGAAGAATAAAATGTATTTCATTGAATAATAACTGTCATATTGAACACTAATAATTTCACTGTGTTTTTAGTGCATTTGGTTTGCTCAAACTCTGGACATTTTGGTTATAACGTTGACCCCAGATATTTTTGGTTTCACTCTGCTATTGGCTTGGTATTTTGGAAGCTTCACTCCGGAACCTGAAAATCGAAGGCTATTTGCGCAATTGTTATAGTTATCATTAAAACGCTATATTTGAGTTGATCACCTGTAATTTACGAATAAACTTTGGTACCTAAATTCGGATTTCCTGTTATTTGTGTTTTAAGTCACGATTAGGTCAATAAACTGTGTTTCAGCTTCATGACACAAGGCACTTTTGCCATCCATGGAACCTCTCTCCCGATTGTTTCTTCAAAGTGTAGTCTCAGGTTTTTAACCACAGAAAGCCTAGAAACCGATTCGGATTATACTGGGGATACTTCCAAGGTATATACAACTCTCCACTGAATGAGCAAATAAATTGGCGTGGTCATCCCAGCTTTGTTCCCAACACTATTTATAACATACTCGCGGCCTCACCTTGAAGTCCACATTGTTGTTGCGCTTTGTTTTTTAAAGGGATATAAATCTCTCTTGCCAAGTACACAGTCTGGCAATCAAGTTGGTGACTCATCCAATACTTAAATCTTGCTAAGATAGACTTCGGTACCTGGGATTATCGTCTCTAAGCTTCATAAGAATAAGCGGTGATCTGATAATGTCATGCAGCATATTGAACATGTTAAGCCGCTCAGTGTGGTCATATTACAAGAATATCTTTGCTACATTGCTCGACTTAACCCTCGGATGATTGTACGTCAAAGAGCAGTCACCCAGGTGTGCTCTCTTATTTTATAATCAAGAGTTGGCTCCATTTAGAATGCTCTCCCAGACGAAGCAAACACAGTGTATAGCTTAAGGAGGGACATGTGTAGTGTGGCGTCGAGTCGCGGTTGACTATGACCACCACTACAGGAAGGCTACGTTCCAGTTACCAGGTTGGATCCATCCGTAGACCAAATATCAGAAGGAAATTAAAGGTTGTAGGAAGATTTATTCATTGGATATCTCGTGGTATCGAGAGAATATTGAGATCGTGCCAAAGCTTGCAAGCGTGACTACTGAGCGCACACGAGTTCGTGCAAGGCCACGGACAACGGGAGAATGTGTGTTTTTGGTACACTTAAACAAGCAGGTGCAGTAAAATAACCACTGGTACACACAATTGATTGATCACTGGGTGGTGATCAATGTCATGCTTGTCTAGTCCTTATTAGTGCAGATCGAATGCTATCGATCATGTTGCAATGTGGCCACCAGCCTAGGTGACTCGACACTGCGGGCACTATGTATTGATATTTAAATGGTAGTTGGAGGTATTCAACAGGAAACCCTGGACCCGGGTTTCGTGCTACTTGGCACTCGTCAGCAAGGTGTACCTGTAATCTTGAGGGAACTGGTGCTCCCTGGCGGATTCGATCTCGTGTCACCCAGCTTCACAGTCAGAGACGTTACCACTGAGCTATCCGAGCCGTGACTAACCTCCTGCAGGACTGAGATGTAATCACAATTGATTGATCACTGGATGGTGATCAATGTCATGCTTGTCTAGTCCTTAATATATCAATACATTATATCAATATATTGTGCCCACAGTGGCGATCACCTAGGCTGGTGGCCACATTGCAACATGATCGATAGCATTCGATCTGCACTAATAAGGACTAGACAAGTATGAGATTGATCACCATCCAGTGATCAATCAATTGTGATTACATCTCAGTCCTACAGGAGGTTAGTCACGGCTCGGATAGCTCAGTGGTAACGTCTCTGACTGTGAAGCTGGGTGACACGAGATCGAATCCGCCAGGGAGCACCAGTTCCCTCAAGATTACAGGTACACCTTGCTGACGAGTGCCAAGTAGCACGAAACCCGGGTCCAGGGTTTCCTGTTGAATACCTCCAACTACCATCTAAACCACTGGTACAATTGGTTATAAAAATAATTTTTTCCATTAAACCAACCGCATTCTTTTCATAAAAGTAGGACACTACAGGAGCCTCCTGCTCTAAAGGGGTTAACCTTTCTCTGAGTGGCGGTTTCGGGACGACAAACTTCCGATTGTAGAACGAGATGGTTGACAAACAGGAAGCAGTATTTGATCCTCGGGTTTTCACTGAATGTCTTTTACATTGGACGGTACCAAGAGAAACGTGCTGTATTTGTTAGTTTGTATCCGGAATCTGAGGATTGCGTTTGTAGGGGTCCGGACCAGAAAACGCTGCAGACGTAGGACGGAACCACGTCGAGCCAAGAAACCAGAAGCAACCATATTAACCAAGTTCGAGACTATATGTATCCCAGACATATACGAAGCCAGAACCTCGGCTGAGTGCGTTGACAAGAGCGTGGGTGATCAGGACAGCTTTCGCCAAAGTTGATTGAAGTCAACGGTACCAAACGGGCAATGGTCGGATGCGTAGGCTTAGGATACAAAAATATCGAAGAAAAAGAGAAAGGTCTAGCATGCATGTAGTTTAGGGATAGAGTGCAATACCGTATCCGTCGTTAATTAAGAGGTTAGTCGCGAAAGCGTGCAGGTAGGTGTGCTTGGTGACCGGAATATGAGACGGTATTCTCGTTCGTACCTCGTGAGACTGCGATCTCATCCGAGGTCAAGGACGGCGTGGTCTGCTGATCTGGACGTGGGACTGAAGTCTCGTCCTTAGATAGTGCAGATGACGCGTGCTGTTGACCAGGATGTGAGAATGAGGTCTGTGATGTATCTAGCGAGAGGTCCAAATTTGGTGTAGGGATCCCGCTAGCAGGTTTGATGGGTCTAGCATTGAGTCTCAACTTATCAGACAGGGCACTGGCATCGACGTGTTCTGGTTTGAGACGATCAATACCGACTATCTCGACGCGGCCATGCCGATCAACTTTGAAGGTCTTTTCATGACGGGAAATCACGTGAAAGGGTCCTTCTTAAAGCTGTTGCAAAGGTTTGCTTACCGACTCTACTCGTACGAAAACATGTGAACAGGTGGATAACTCTCGATGGAGTGCGGTCTGTCAATATTGTATTCGAGTTGACACCAGAGACGGTGTTCGCATATATTCAGACAATCGTTGGACGTAGTCTGATTTGCCAAAATCGTTACTGCTCTGAGGTGTGAAGATTTCCCCAGGCATACGCAATATCGTGCCATGTACAAGTTTAGCGGCGGAACATTGAATATCTGCCATTAAGCTCGTTCTGATGCCTAAGAGGACGGGCGACAAGGTTTCGTACCAAATGTTGTTTTCGTGTGCTCGCAGAGCACATTTAAGTTGGCGATGAAACCGTTCAACTGAACTATTTGGTGCTGGGTGGAAGGCGGTATACGCGTGCGTTCCATAGCAAGCAGCCGGGTCAGTGAGGAGAAAAATGCGAACTAGAATTGTTGTCCCCGGTCAGTCGTGGCAGTCGAAGGACAGCCGTACAGCGCTATCCATCGTTCTATGAAGCGGTGAGCAACTGTCTCCGTCGTGATAGACGTGATGGGAATAGGTTCGGGCCATCCTGTGAAACGGTCGATGTGCGTGAGCATGTGATCGTACCCGTGAGATGGTGGCAATGGTCCCACAACGTCTATATGAACGTGATCGAAGCGAGCATCAGGCGTAGCGAAAGTGCCAATGGGGGCAGCTGTGTGCCTGTGCACTTTTGATAGTTGACATTCTAAGCACTGCTTTACCCACATACGGACATCTTCATTCATGGAAGGCCAGACATATCGTGCAGAGATGAAGTGTAATGTGGCTGCGATACCTGGGTGAGATAATCCACTCAGGGCACCGAATACGAGACGGCGATAAGCAGAGGGTACAATGGGTCGAGGAAGACCGGTAGAAGTATCACACAGGATAGTACTTGAGTTAGGAGCTATGGGTACTTCCCATCACTGAAGAGATGTAGAATGTTGTGCTTCAGAACAGGAGGGATCGCTTGCCTGGGCGCCAGACATAGCAGGAAGATCAAGCACTGGTAAATTAACCGCCTTCATTTGGATACGTGACAGAGCATCGGCAATACAGTTCGACTTGCCTTTACCGTGACGAAGGTCTGCCGTGGGCTGAGAGATGTAGTCGAAATGTCTGCATTCTCGTGGTGAGTAGCGATCAAACTTGGTACGCAGAGCATACGTCAAAGGCTTGTGGTTGGTGATGAAGATGAAATAGCGACCTTCTACCACGTGCCGCAAATATTTAATGGCACAGTAGGCTGCTAGTAGTTCTCGACCAAATGCGCTTTATCTCGTCTCCGTGGGAGTGAGGCGTCGTGAGAGAGCTTCGAGAGGTTTCCAACTTCCGGATATGTTCTGTTGCATAACAGCTCCTATAGCAAGATCCGATGCATCAACCTCTATACTAAGCGTGGCTGATGGGCGAGGGGTGTAGCTTGAGCCAGAGCCATTTTGATCTCTGAAAATGCGGTACGCGCTGCCTCGTTCAATTCCAATTCGCGTGGATAACCATGAAGCAAGTGGGATAATGGTCGTGACCATTCTACCACGTGTGGGGTGAAACGTTGGTATAAGTTGACCGAACAGAGAAATGCCTTCAGTTCTTTGAATGTGGGCGGTACGGTGTACTCCATTATTGCACGTACTTTGTCCTCGCAAGGTAAAATACCCGTTTGCTTAGTAATGTGACCTCAGAATTCAATTTCCTGCTTGCGCTGTTCACACTTATTAGGGTTGACTATTATTCCAATATCCGAAAGGCGCTGGAATAGGAGTGTTAGATGTTGATAATGTTCATCTACTTTGGTGATGCGATGAGGAGGTTATCAATATAGACGTGAACAAAACCTAAGTCTCCTACTATGCCATCGACAAACTTTTGGAAAGTTTGAGCAGCATTCCGTAATCCAAATGGCATTCGTAGGAACTCAAACGGACCTATAGGAGTCGTGCTAGCGATTTTCTATTTGTCTTTACGAGCGACTGGGATCTGACGATATGCCCGTAACAGATCAATCTTAGAAAAAATAGTCTTGTCCTTGAGTGATGCCGTGATGTCGCATATGTGGGGGATGTGGTAGCTATCGTCAAAACGTGTACCTACGTTTAATGCTCGGTAGTCGCCGCATTGTTTCCAACTAACCTCATCCTTTTTGCGAACCATATGGAGAGGTGAGGCCCAAGAACTGTGAGAAGAACGAATAATACCAGTAGTTAGTAAATTGTCAAACTAACGTTCAGTGAAAGCTAATTTGTGAGGTGCCAGTCAGAGAGGTTTTGTTATGACTGGGGGTCCGCGGATGACTATATGGCGTACGACACGATTGGCCACCGATGGAATCTCTTCGAGAGGCTCAGTTAATTAGGGAATTTCAGAAACAGAGCGTGAAATATATGGTCACGCGAATGAAATACGCCTAAGGTTCGGTATGCGTTTGTTTGAGCCTTAAAGCCCGTGAACATACAGTTCGACGAAGTATCGATTAGCTGCAGCCTATGTGAATCGACTAGCAATTCATAGTACTGCAGGAAATCAATACCGAGTATGGATGCGGAAACATGGGCTATGATATACGTCCACAGGTGCTGTAGTCGAATGCCCAGGTTGACCGTATGCTGTCGTGTACCATAGGTAGTAATGACTGAACCATTCGTGGCGCGTAGTCGAAGCATCGTAGCTTGAGACTTACTGTTATCAATAAATACGGCAGAAACTTCGGGGACACCTGGTTAAGTGGCATATCCTCGAGCAGAGCTGAAATCGTTGGTGATATATTTGCTGATAGTTATCCGAGGGGTGAAATTATCCGCAACGCAACCAAGTAAACTTAATGTATCACCCAGTGAAATAACGGTCATCTGTGCGTTCAAGTAACCACAGATGTTGTCATTTCATAATGTATTTCTAATTAAATAACTAGATTATGTTGTTAATTTTGCTCTGTTTTTAATTTTTATTCGCCACGTCCGACTGCGTTACACTGTACGTTCATTGCACGCTGGGATGATATCCCAAGTCAGTCAGTTTAATCACATAGTTGATTATCAGTATGGGGGTTGTGGAGATTGTTAAGTTTTTGGTTGAGATCATGAATTAATTGATGTTAGACCACAGTTGGAAACCTGGAAGCACTGGACGGCCGTTTCGTCCTAGTATGGGACTCCTCGGCAGTGCGCATCCACGATCCCGCACCCCGCGGGATTCGAACCCAGGACCTACTGGCTTCGCGCCTGAGCACTTAACCATTAGACCACTGAGCCGGCATCCAATGGTGTTAGTGTCTAGCTTCGTGAGGGAATTCTCGGAGTTCTAGTGAGAAGTCGTGACCAGTGGAGCTAATCCGTGTCGAGTAGAGACAGGTATCTACCTCAGTACAGTGGAAGTTGGTCGCGCAATTTCGTGGATTGGTTGATGCTAGACACTAACATCATTGGATGCCGGCTCAGTGGTCTAATGGTTAAGTGCTCAGGCGCGAAGCCAGTAGGTCCTGGGTTCGAATCCCGCGGGGTGCGGGATCGTGGATGCGCACTGCTGAGGAGTCCCATACTAGGACGAAACGGCCGTCCAGTGCTTCCAGGTTTCCAACTGTGGTCTAACATCAATTAATCCATGATCTCAACCAAAAAACATAGTTGATTGTTTCCAGATAGACCATGAGAGCATAATGTTACTGAAGAAAGGTTTGTTGTACTGTAGACTATTTTTTTATGAACAACTGACTGTTGTCTTCAGCCTGAAAGCAATATATATCCTTTATCTTCTGTTAGGTAAGTTCGACTGGCCTATATTTCGTGTTTTGGTTTTATCGGCTTAATTATGTCCATTTAACTACTTTGAGCAACATGTCTGTGCAAATGAAACAATAATTATGACACTTGTGTTATATCCGAGTGGAGATTAAATTACAGGTAACTTCCGAGGACTATTCATGGACTAATATCCTTATTGTATAACTACTCAACAATTACACTATGTATATTTGTATTCCTTTTATGATAAGCTTTATTTTGACCTATAATTTATTATTGTGCGATTTACGCTTCTTAAGTTATGTTCAGTTTATTAACTAATGCCTCCCACATTCACAGCCACTTTTTGGCTTATTTGTGTACAAATATTATTTCCTATTTTATGGTACGTTGCGGTCTGTGTGATTGATATATAAACTAAGTATGCCTGAAATAAACGATCTGCTCTGATTCGGAAGCTGGTATTGTGTTCTGTACTCAAGTGGAAGGGCTCGTAGGACATAGGACCAATAAGGACGCTAAACTGCCCACACCGGTTGAACGTCGTTGGTTGGCCTAGTGTGAAGATTCGTATAAGTCGTATTCGGATTGGTAGATAGATCGTGTGATCGAAAAGTCAGACATCCAAGGTCATAACAATTGGCGACGGGGATTTTGGCAAAAACAAAATAATTGGGAGACGCAAGGTCATAACAACTTGCTTAGTTTAGTATTCTTGGTTGTCGTATAGTTCAGTTTAGTCGAAAGAATTATGGTATACTTAAGTATAGTGCTTGAAGCCTGTAACGAAACAGATCAGTTTAGTAAGTAGAGCTGCCTGTTTCTAATGAGTATACTGATTGAAATCAGTCTGATTGAAAATAGGAAAGAAATGCCTTTGGCACTGTTGCTGTCATACATTATAAGATAGCTTTAAGTATGTTTGGTGTTTATTTCTAGATTGTACATCTATCACTGACCATATTTCAAGATTACTGTCATCAAACAATTTCCCCGGCAATAACATTGGTAGAAGGATTGCTAAGCGTCTGAGCTTTTACTTGCCCGCAAAATAGCAATATACAGTCTTAGAAGATGGGTGTTCTGTGTCTCAATTAAGTGCAGATATCTGCGGACAAATGTTAAGAATCTTTTTGACAACTGGGACTTTTAGTTCATCAGACACTAACTCTGTTTTTATGTCTTCCTTTTAAACTAGACGCAGATGCATGGGAATACTTAAATGGGAGCAAAATAATAAAAGTATTGTGATACGGCACTAAGCCCATGTGATGCTCTGCACAAGTAATAGTAGCTGACCTGATCTAATATTCACGAACTCAAGGTAAGTCACAACTGCATAAATTCTTTGCTAAAAAAACATGTAATTTGGTTATTTATCTATTTCACATTTGTGACTGAATTCATTACTATTTTCTCATTTAGAATGCAACAGGTGTAAGCCTTCACAGATCCTAAGAACTGTTTCGCCCCTAGAACTATGTCCCTATGAAACTTTACGGGAGACCCAACTAATAGCAGATTATAAAAACGGTGCTGAACTTCCATTTTAGTCTCACAACCACTTACAGTACTTTTTGAGTTACTTCTTTTACCCTTTCGTTTGGAAAAAGGCAACAAAGACTGCCGCTTAACATTACCAGTGCAACTTTTAAACGGGAACTTCGTTCAAACCTTCTTTTGATATTCGATTCTTAATGAAAGTTCCTGAATAAATTCTTAAATCTAATGCTACTTTGTTTTATCTACTTAATCGTTGCAAGAAACTTGTGATATACGAGCCTCGCAGCACCTCGTCCATATGTAGTAAATTCAAGTGGTTTAGTACATATCTTCGTCATTTTCTTGGGAAACCTACAGACTCGGGTCCTCTCATAACTTATTCTAACCACCATGAGTTGTCACGGCAGCTAATGGATGGGCACGCGTTACACATCCTAGCCGTACCTGCGTCTAACCTCATAGCAACTTATTCAAATGCCATATGGTAAACAATCAGTGCCCCTACCCGCACTAATGGAACACTAGTAACTCAAAGGTAACCTGTATGGTGCCTTACATTAGTCTATGCACTCGCTTAGCTCTTTAGAGAGAATATTACTACAGTTCTGCTAAAAACCCCATGAACCCCCCTATCTCCATCAAAACAAATAAGTCTGTATTTGCTGCATATAGCAGTTTTCTTTTTCAGAACTAAGATATAACAGTTGGGATTGGAGTAAAATGGCAGTATACAGCAGATGCACGTGGTACATGTCTTCGTCGACTAACTGAAATAGAGAATACGGATATTAGCTTAACAGGCCTATTTAGAAAGACTATCGTCTACTTTGACCTTACTGTGTGAGAAAGTTATACTGGAACTACGAATAATGTAGGAATCTAGACTCCCATGGCGTACGAAGCACTGAAACTGGAAGACAGTTGCCCAAAAATAACTCGAATATGAAGGTGAGAATTTGCAGGTACTTTTCATCGTAAGGGTGAACACATTAGGTACCGGTTGACATCATACCGTAAGAAAAAACACAAATTTGCGAGTGGTGAAATATGACCTATAAAAAAGTCAGCTTAGTAACAGTTAATTACCATTTACTCCCTGATCATGACCCGTCGGCTTCCTTTTATGGCCGAAACAGCAAACATACACTACACACTGATAGCAGATTTCCGGCGTTTCAATGTTAAGCTTGCTTTAACGCACAACGTAATGAGTACAACCCCTCTATTTCTGCTATATGGAATATTTTATATAACAAACCCTCTGCAATAGATTGGTAGCATCTGTGACTTTGTAGTGGCACTGGACCATTGTAAAATCCATTTTGAATCTTTTGTGTGTTGGTGAAAATCCCTCCATGTATATACTTGTACTTTGTTCCTATTGATCCCCTTAGTTGTACATTGTTGTCTTTTGATTACATTAGAATTGTTAATACTTGTATTTTTTATTATAGTTTTTGTTTTTCTTACGCATTCACTAAGTTTGTGTTTCTTCCCGAACTGCATCCGTGCTGTTTTACTTGACACTTGTTCTTGGCGGTAGCCATATTGATTTGCTCCTTTTGTGTGTGTGTTCTATCCAGTCAGGATAGAATAACGTTCATTTGTTGTGACTGGTAATTTTCCCTCATCTTTTATCAACTCCTTTATTTATTTTAAATTAGATTTTATTGATTGAACAATTATTGGTTGAATAGCCGGATGGTAATATTTGTTTAGGTAATGATTTACATTAAATTTATTATGAATTATAGAACCGCTATTTACCCGATTACTTGTATTGACTTCAACTCCGCCTGGAGTCCCTCCGGGGGCTACTGCCGGTCCCAAGCCCGGGTAAAGGAGGAGAGTTGGGCCAGGGGTTAGTGTCCCCATCCCGTAGAAAACTAACTCGCTAAAAAAGCGCTAACCAGAAAAAATTATTCAAACCTTTTAAACTCTGCCCTGGGAGTCAGAAGGTCTTCATTTAGAAGAATTATGACGCCTCATGGTGAAAGCCGAATCCCTTCGGAAGTTACGAGGTCGATGCCCCTTTCTGACAACCAGAGTAACCATTTATTTAGGTACATGGAATGTTCATACAATGTGGGACACCGGGAGAGCCTTCCAGATTGCTGCAGAAATGAGAAGATACAACCTAGAGGTACTTGGGAGCAGTGAACCACATTGGACACAAGTTGGACAACAACGACTAACTACAGGAGAGCTTCTGTTATACTCCGGCCATGAAGAAGAAAATACACCACATACACAAGGAGTTGCATTGATGCTGTCCAAACAAGCGCAAAATGAGCTTATAGGATGGAAATCTCATGAACCAAGGATCATCAAAGCCTCCTTCAAAACAAAGAAAGAGGGTATTCCAATGAACATCATCCAATCCTATGCGCCTACCAACGACTACAATGAAGACGCTAAAGATCAATTCTACAATAGGCTGCAGTCAATCGTCGAGAAGTGTCCAACAAAGGACCTGACCATTCTGATGGCAGATTTCAACGCCAAGGTTGGAACGGACAACACTGGATATGAAGACGTCATGGGACGACACGGACTTGGAGAGAGGGACGAAAATGGTGAGAGATTTGCAAATCTATGTGCCTTCAATAAGCTGGTCATAGGCGGCACCATATTCCCACATAAACGCAAAAACAAAACCACATGGACTTCACCGGATCACTCTACACAAAACCAAATCGACCATATTTGCATCAACAAAACGTTCAAGAGGACTATAGAGGACGTGAGAACCAAGAGAGGAGCTGATATGGCATCAGATCATCACTTGCTGGTCGCCAAGATGAAATTGAAACTCAAGAAGCACTGGACAATGGGGCGGACAATATCACAAAAGTTCAATACGACCTTTCTTCAGGATACTAACAAACTCAACAAATTCAAGATAGACCTCAGCAGCAAGTTCCAGGCCTTTCATAATCTACTCAACGGAGAAGGAACTACTGTGGAGAGCAACTGGAAGGGGATCAAAGAGGCAATCACTTCAACATGTCATGAGGTTCTGGGCCACAAGAAGCACCATCACAAGGAATGGATCACTGTTGATACACTGGATAAGATTCAAGAAAGAAGGAACAAGAAGGCAGCAATCAATACCAGTCGAACAAGAGCAGAGAAAGGCAAGGGACAAGCTGAATACACAGAAGTAAACAAACAGATGAAGAGGAGTATCAGAACAGACAAACGTAAATATGTGGAAGATTTAGCAACGACGGCGGAAAAGGCTGCAAGAGAAGGAAACATGAGACAATTGTATGACACGACAAAAAAACTCTCTGGAAATCGCCGCAAACCAGAACGACCAGTGAAAAGCAAGGAAGGCAAGGTAATCACCGACATTGAAGAGCAGCAAAACAGGTGGGTAGAACACTTTAAAGAACTCTTGAATCGACCAGCTCCACTGAACCCACCCAACATCGAAGCAGCACCCACGGACCTCCCAATCAATGTTAGCCCACCAACATTTGAAGAAATCAGCATGGCCATCAGACAAATCAAGAGTGGCAAAGCAGCAGGACCGGACAACATCCTAGCAGAGGCACTAAAATCAGACGTAGCTGTAACTGCAAGGATACTCCACATCCTCTTCAACAAGATTTGGGATGAAGAACAAGTACCAAAAAACTGGAAAGAAGGACTTCTGATCAAAATACCGAAGAAAGGCGATCTCAGCAACTGTGATAACTACAGGGGCATCACTGTTCTCTCAATACCAGGAAAAGTCTGCAACAGGGTATTGTTAAACAGGATGAAGGACTGCGTAGACGCCCAACTTCGTGACCAACAGGCAGGATTTCGTAAGGATAGATCGTGTACAGACCAAATCGCAACTCTACGGATCATTGTGGAACAATCACTTGAATGGAATTCATCACTCTACATCAACTTCATTGACTACGAAAAGGCATTTGATAGCGTGGACAGAGCAACACTATGGAAGCTTCTTCGACACTACGGCGTACCTCAGAAGATAGTCAATATCATACAGAATTCATATGATGGATTACACTGCAAAATCGTGCATGGAGGACAGTTGACAAAGTCGTTCGAAGTGAAGACCGGTGTTAGGCAAGGTTGCTTACTCTCACTCTTTCTCTTTCTCCTGGTGATCGACTGGATCATGAAGACGTCAACATCTGAAGGGAAGCGCGGGATACAAAGGACATCTAAGATGCAGTTGGACGATCTAGAATTCGCAGATGATCTGGCTATTCTATCGCACACGCAACAACAGATGCAGGAGAAGACGAACAGTGTGGCAGCAGCCTCAGCAGCAGTAGGTCTCAATATACACAAAGGGAAAAGCAGGATTCTCCGATACAACACAGAATGCACCAATCCAATCACAATTGACGGAGAAGATTTGGAAGATGTAAAAACCTTTACGTATTTGGGCAGCATCATTGATGAACATGTTGGATCTGATGCAGATGTGAAGGCGCGGATCGGCAAAGCAAGAGCAGCATATTTACAACTGAGGAACATCTGGAGCTCAAAGTAACTGTCAACCAACACCAAGGTCAGGATTTTCAATGCAAATGTCAAGACAGTTCTACTGTATGGGGCGGAAACCATGAGAACTATGAAAGCCATCATCCAGAAAATACAGGTGTTTATTAACAGTTGTCTACGCAAAATAGTTCGGATCCGTTGGCCAGACACTATTAGCAACAACGTACTGTGGGAGAGAACAAACCAGATCCCAGCGGAGGAAGAAATCAGGAAGAAGCGCTGGAAGTGGATAGGACACACATTGAAGAAAGCACCCAACTGCGTCACAAGACAAGCCCTCACATGAAATCCTCAAGGCCAAAAGAAAAGAGGAAGACCAAAGAACACATTACGCCGAGAAATGGAAATAGACATGAGAAAAATGAACAAGAATTGGATGGAACTTGAAAAGAAGGCCCAAGACAGAGTGGGTTGGAGAATGCTGGTCAGCGGCCTATGCAACATTGGGAGTAACAGGCGTAAGTTAGTAAGTAAGTTGTTTTGATTTCGATGGGCAAGGGTGCGTGTCTAACGTACCTGGACGGTTATTCATCTATCCAAAGCGTAGTTTGGATTCTACAACCATAACCACACAATCCTCAAAGCTGAATACGAGATTACTCGGAAAATAGATATTCAATATTTAATGCGGAGAAACACCTAACGATGGAGAAGGCGCGAACAATGAATTGAATGGACTGGAGTTGATCGAGTGGCATGGCTCGGCCATGCAGGCGTGGTCCATCTGAATGTTACCTTATATCTTCTATTCATATTAAATATATTGTTCCTTCTCTAGCCTAATCTTGTTCTACATCATGTATTGGTAATTGATACGATACAGTGAGTTGGTGTAGTCGATGGTGTGACTTCCACGTAAGATCTTATAGATTAGGCAGTTAGATCATGACAAATCTACAATTTTGGGATTAGGTCTATTATTAGAGCAGTACTAATATCATAGTAGACCATAATTCTTCATGTCCACTTTTGTTGCACACTTTCGTATTGATATTTTTCAATATATAATATCCAGGCAACGACTTGATATGGTGGATAACGATAAGGGTGGTATTAATATAATAGGCTCAGATGTACAGGCCATCAATTTCCGACCTGTCTCCTTTATTCCCCTTCACCCAGGGTTTGGTTCGCGGCACTGGAGTCTCATTTCGAGATCCGCTGCATAACGGATCAACGGCAGAAGTATGCTTACGCTCTGGAAACGCTACATGCGGATCCCATAGCTACTGTCCGTGAGGTTGTCCTCAATCCGAATGTACATAACGCTCACGATCGTCTCAAGGAGGTGATTCTCGAACATTTCCTCCTGTCGAGGGAAGAACGAGTGAGAACATTGTTAGCACGTCACCCCCTGGATGATGCTAAACCGAGCCACCACCTCACGCACCTGCAGTCTTTGGCCGGACCCACGGCAACCAATTCCGAAGTAGTTAAGGAAATATGGCTAAAATTGACTGCTATTAAACGCAACTCAATTTCGTAAATGTGGCCTTCAGCTTAGCAACCAATTAGAATGAGGCGGGGTCTATTATATCCGCCATCTTTGTAAGCAATGGCAGTCGGCTTTCTTCGTTCTGTACTTTTTTTCAGCTTTTTCTTTTGTGTAGCTATGTAATTTAATGTTTCAGTGCGCTATAATGCCGCAGTTAGTGTAATGTTCCATATGTTGGTGTGGAATTTATTTCGAATCAGCATCGTTTTTGAGTTTTTGCTGCTTCTACTCAAGTCAGTGTATTTCTTCGGGCAATCTGGCTAGTCTTATGTTTTTAAATGGTAATGAGTTTTGTTTTAACTTGTTTTCTAGACATCCAAAATCGAAGTCCGTTTTTTTAGCTAAAATAACTGGGACTAACTGTTCGCATGTTCGTTCCTTACTGTCCTCTACGATGTAATCGGCAAAATGAAAAGAAACAATCTCCGGTTTTTAATTTTCTTCAGTTTCATGGACAACCATATTCCACAAACGAGTCAGACTAATACTGAGTGCCCAGCAGTTGGAGATATCAGTATTGCTTTCGAAAGGACCTAGACATCCGATAACCATAGACGAAGTTGTAGAACTATGGTGTACTATGATATTAGTACTGCTCTAATAATAGACCTAATCCCAAAATTGTAGATTTGTCATGATCTAACTGCCTAATCTATAAGATCTTACGTGGAAGTCACACCATCGACTACACCAACTCACTGTATCGTATCAATTACCAATACATGATGTAGAACAAGATTAGGCTAGAGAAGGAACAATATATTTAATATGAATAGAAGATATAAGGTAACATTCAGATGGACCACGCCTGCATGGCTGAGTCATGCCATTCAACCAACTCCAATTAATTCAGTTCACTCTACCCGGCCTCTTCATTGCTGGGTTTTTCACCATGTTAAATGTTGCATGTCTATTTCCCACACTCTCTCGTATTATGGCCCAATGCCACTACAGATGGATAGATAATAGACTCACCGTGATGGTCTTCTTCGGGAGGTTTACCAGAGGTTGAAACGCGTTCGCAGTTCTGGCTTACCAGATGTGGTATGGCGTCGAGTCGCGGTTGACTATGACCACCACTGCAGGAAGGCTACGTTCCAGTTACCAGGTTGGATCCATCCGTAGACCAAATATCAGAAGGAAATTAAAGGTTGTAGGAAGATTTATTCATTGGATATCTCGTGGTATCGAGAGAATACTGAGATCGTGCCAAAGCTTGCAAGCGTGACTACTGAGCGCACACGAGTTCGTGCAAGGCCACGGACAACGGGAGAATGTGTTTTTGGTACACTTAAACAAGCAGGTGTAGTAAAATAACCACTGGTACAATTGGTTATAATAATAATTGTTTCCATTAAACCAACCGCATTCTCTTCATAAAAGTAGGTCACTGCACATGGAAAACGCGTACTCGCACGTGAATTGACATCTACCTCTTGGATTAGCTGAGTTTGATGCATGTCTTATAAATTACTAAGGCTATCATAAATACATAACCAGCAACTAATCCCTAACTCTCACAATATCATCTCCCCCCTCTCAATCTTTTAGTTATGTCTTCCTACGCATCATCGATTGAGTAAATTATTCTTTAAACAATTATTCACTCCTGGGACTTCAATTATCACTGCAACGACCGAAATTCCAGTATTTGGTCTTAATGTAGAACTAACAAACGAATGTTGGTTCGATCAGGTCAAACTACGCTTTTCAGTGTAGCTAACGAAGCGTTTTTGAGTGAATCATATTAAGTTATATGAAAACATAATTTCTCAATCTACACCTTCCTGACTTAATGAATAAAACCAATTACGTAAAAATACTAAATGCCTCAAACAGTGCAGCCAATGTTATACGGTCAAATGTTTCTCCATCACAAAATAGCGTGATAAATGGCGAAAAGAATGATGAGAACATAAATGTTTGGCGCCTAAAAGTCGGTGAGTATTCCCAACAAGATGGTATCTATTACCCGTCCACAAGGGTTCGAGTAACGTCACCGGCATTCAATCAAAGATAAGCAGTCAGCAACTGAACCAAGTCGTAACCACAACCTTATCGCCAATGGTCAGGCAACGTGCAACACCGAAGTTGAATAATAAATGTAAGTGTCTGACCAGAGTCTAAGAATAGAGGTATGGAGCAAGAGGACCTCAGAACACCTAACATGGTCACGGTAGACGTGAGTAAAATTTAAAATACCAAACAGGCGAAATGGACAATTAAATAATAATATGGTTCAATGAAATACTTTGAAGAGAACTTCGGAGTATTCTTTCCATTATTATTATTCTCCCTTTGCAACCAAAAGTGTCCAGAAACCCTACTACCCTGGGAAAAATGCACTCACTCAAATACAAGGCAAATGGCTCCACTAATATTAGTGCAGTTGATTTGCTGGACTGTCACTCAATGGACATAACCAAATACCTGGAACCGTAATAAAACCACAAGAAGCGAGTGCAAAAATATAAAAGATACTGTATGTTGAATTATTTTATAACTAGGGGCGTTTCGTGATTGGCTGGTGCGTCACTTTGGGGGCAACGCCCCAGGGGTATCACGGCACTTTTTGCGTTACTTTTTCATTTCTGCTTTTTGCACAGTCAAACTTCGAAATTAATTATAAATAAATATGAAGGTTCATTTTTCGTTTTCACAATTGGGTGAAAAAGGGTTTTTTCATTTTGCGGTACATGGTATCGAAAAGTCCTTGAAAATTTATTATTCAGGTTCTGCTATAATAGTTTTTCCGTATTTGCATAACAGACTAGCAATTATTTCTACCTAACTATACACAAAGGTTAACCAACTCATTCATTTTTATACGAAGTAACGTGATCCAAGGATATATCGTCATAAAAATTGTATAGTCGTCATGGCAACCAAAACTGCGCTACAAGTAACGATACCATGATAAGTTTTATCGATTTTCCCTTCTTTATCACAATTTTGGCTGATTTTCACTGTTTTGTTTGCTTTTATGACGGAAATAGGTTGATAGTGAAAATACTAGCTGTCCTGAGGGTTGTAAATATTATGTATACACTACAGATGATTGTAACACATGCCAAGATGTTATATCAGCTTTTGCAGTTAGATATATAAGCCACCAAATCATTATATTGCAGGAAATAAATCATAATCATGAGGAAGAGGTATATATATGTGAAGACTTTACCGGAGACTAAACTAACATAATTCCAATGTTTAAGCTGCCGGTATTTTTGCAAAGATAGCTAATAGCAGAAATAAGTACTATTATAAAGCGGTTACGAGAAAGCATTGAATAGCACGATTCAACAATCAAGATATCTTGATCTCAGGTGACCAGATTATCTGAGATCGTATGTGATGATTTCCGAAAATCAACCAAGGCCTGTCTCGCTTAAGTGCTGATGCCGTAAATGACAATTACTTATACCTTACGTGGGACTAAAATTAAATAGGCATCAATAATCGCAGATTACATAGGACGATTCAAAGTAAGTTCACATAGTAGTCTTTATATATGTTCATCGTCTAAGTGTCCGAATTGAAACCTGTCCAAAGAATTAAATAATACAAGCCATGTATGTTGCGACCCAAGCTTTCCTAAGCAACGCAAGAGATGAAGCAAATAGGCGTGATTGACTATCCAATGAAAGAGTGTGCTAAGTGCACTTCCGATCTGTGATTGAACACCGGTTTCTGTTTTTATACTAGTTTCTGGTAAACATTTATACTGCAATAACTATTTCCTGTCTATCTTATTTCCAGCTGGCTTCGGAAGTGTTCATAGACTTAACGGGAACGATTCTTAAGAATTGAAAGTTATTTATTAATGGATCATTTGTGCTGGATCCATTTATAACGCATCAGTTTTTTAATTACGGCAATGCTTATCTGTCGTGACAGGTCGAAGTTCGAACTAGTAGTATAGTTCACCATGTCCAAGGTTGCAGTATTTGAAAAACGGTCTGTATGACTAATCGCGTATGCGCCGAACTGGTAATTATTACATAATAACGCGAAACAGCATCCCTGTCTCACAGCCATATAAGACTGTACAGTACACTATCCCAGCCGTTACTCCATAAGAATAAGTTAATGGCCATATAAACGAATTTATGTAAAACTAAAATGATTACAATATTAAAATTTCTTGTTATCAAGAAGCATAGCTATGGTCAGTGTTAACAATGGATTCTGACGATGTAGCTTCATTATTAGCACCGATTGAACTCATCACTTGTGCGCATGTCTTCCGATGCTTCGAGGCATGAACGGATGAGTTTACTTGCCAAACGTTCACTAAGAGCATGGACTGAGTGATAGTTGTTAGTGAACTTCTCTAGCAGTTCATCACTCCCTGTAGAGATTGACACGTTGTCCATCGCACGAAGAACCAAGTCCATTATGTATTTCCTTGTCCATCGGTTGCTATGTCGAAACAAGTCTACAAGGCTTATAGTGACAAAGGAACACACACTTACCTCCACGAACTAGATCTTTGGGATGCGCATACAGAATATGACCACAGGACAGGATGTGGTTATTGAAACGCTCACAAGTACATCGTGTACGTGAAGTATCAACAACATATATCATACCCTTGTCGTAGCACCGGATATATTCTCCTATAAACTTGTGTCTCATTGTCCCAACACGTTTATAATTTACAGCTACAATTTTGGATGCAAAAGATGTGAACTCATTTAAAAGAGTTCAAAATGACATTGGAACCTGGAATTAATGATACATTTAACTGTATTTCATACCTGAGAATTGGAAAACGTTGAAGATCTTTTACAGCGTCATATGGACTCAAACTTAGGTCAGTGTCTGTTTTACTCCAAATTTTCCAGAACGTCAGTAACAGAGCATCAACTCTTCTGAGACGTTCTTTTAGGTGTTTGGGAGCACTTTCGACACGGTTGTTTGTATGGTTGCCCAGGCTTAATACATGACCCCGGTAACAGCGGGCCCACACTGACTTCTGGGCAACCCAGTAATCTTTTATATAATCATGCACCCGGAAGAAATGGGTACTTAGATGTTCGTACTTCTGGGTAAATCTGAATATAATGCGTTATGAAAAGCGAAACTCATATGTCAGACCGTCTAGTTTTCACAAGGTGTTACAAGCATTTGCGTACATCAGGATTTCGGAACTACAGAAAATAATTTGTACAATTATCACATACCTTCCTGAACAATGCTTTTAGGACATGGAATGAACAAAGTACTATGTTAGAATGACTGTGAGTAGACTGCACTGCTGTAATTTCGGTCGCTGCCGAATCCATAACGAAAGTTCGTGTATCATAAGTACCGCACATTATGTCATTAAAGCATTCCAAAAGTTTTACATCTTCGCGTCGTTCTTGCCTGCAAATAGCATACATAACGGTATGCCCTTACCCAAGACTATCAGTCACCACTAGCTGGAACAGTGGAAAACTTTGAATTTATTACTAATCGTTACTTACCCAACTTTGTTGGTCTGATAAGTCGGATCAATACATTGTAGCGGTAAATAAATCCCCAAAATAAATAGCTCTGTAAGTTTTCGGCATCGAGTGCTGGCCACATCAGTTTCAATGGACTCACCTAGCTGAAGAGGCTCGGTCGTGCATCCGCACCAGATCACGAGTGGGAACGACGTGCTTAACGACCCCTGCAATCGCTAGTCAGATTAGATCAGACGATCCTCGATATATTGATAGTCTATCAAATATATCTTCGAATTTCCTCGCTTTTGTCTTTGATTTCACTTGGTGGGTACGATTCATATTAGGTGTTACTGGTTAAAGCCTTGTAAAATTGAATACATGTGGCATCTTCACTTTTATTATTTTGCTCCCATTTAAGTATTCCCATGCATCTGCGTCTAGTTTAAAAGGAAGACATAAAAACAGAGTTAGTGTCTGATGAACTAAAAGTCCCAGTTGTCAAAAAGATTCTTAACATTTGTCCGCAGATATCTGCACTTAATTGAGACACAGAACACCCATCTTCTAAGACTGTATATTGCTATTTTGCGGGCAAGTAAAAGCTCAGACGCTTAGCAATCCTTCTACCAATGTTATTGCCGGGGAAATTGTTTGATGACAGTAATCTTGAAATATGGTCAGTGATAGATGTACAATCTAGAAATAAACACCAAACATACTTAAAGCTATCTTATAATGTATGACAGCAACAGTGCCAAAGGCATTTCTTTCCTATTTTCAATCAGACTGATTTCAATCAGTATACTCATTAGAAACAGGCAGCTCTACTTACTAAACTGATCTGTTTCGTTACAGGCTTCAAGCACTATACTTAAGTATACCATAATTCTTTCGACTAAACTGAACTATACGACAACCAAGAATACTGAACTAAGCAAGTGTCATAATTATTGTTTCATTTGCACAGACATGTTGCTCAAAGTAGTTAAATGGACATAATTAAGCCGATAAAACCAAAACACGAAATATAGGCCAGTCGAACTTACCTAACAGAAGATAAAGGATATATATTGCTTTCAGGCTGAAGACAACAGTCAGTTGTTCATAAAAAAATAGTCTACAGTACAACAAACCTTTCTTCAGTAACATTATGCTCTCATGGTCTATCTGGAAACAATCATATATGTGATTAAACTCACTGACTTGGGATATCATCCCAGCGCGCAATGAACGTACAGCGTAACGTAGTTGGACGTGGCGAATAAAAATTAAAAACAGAGCAAAATTAACGACATAATGTAGTTATTTAATTAGAAATACATTATGAAATGACATCTGTGGTTACTTGAACGCACAGATGACCGTTATTACACTGGGCGATACATTCAAATCTAAAAATATCTTGATTCGACCGCTTCCGAAAAACTTCACGGATTGTCAATGTGACGCACCAATCATCTCGCGACGGTTTGACCTTCAAGTGCTCGCAACCTCCGTCAGTGGACAAAACCTCTGCAGCGTTGAGTCGTCGGTATGTTATGCGTTGCCTGCTTTTACCACATATACCAGTCGGTGTACATGTATGTACCAAGATTTTAGTTAAACATTCCTTGCAAGGCTATACCACACTTATAGTTTGCAAGTCGCTAGCTTAGCAAACGTTTCATAATTCTTGCATGGTTAGGACCCTGATTTATCTCAATGTTAGCTAATCATTTTAAACTGAAATCTCGAGATTTGAGTGATCGTCCAAATTTGTCTGTAAGTAGCTGATTTCTCGTTAAGCCCAAAATGGTACATATGCGACCTCAGTTATCAGCAGCCTAAAAACTCGAAACATTCAGTCGTTTAGTTTTTGCCGTGTCATTTAACACGGTGATATCTGTGTGGTGAATTTCAGACAAATACTTGTCTGGAATTTATAGCCGTTAATGGCTAACCAAATTTATATCCTTCAGTCGGGCGAAAATGTCTAAGAATGAGAGTGAAAGCAATCGTAGATGGCAAGACATGTATGTGTATGTCACGTTGATTGAGTTGTAAGCTCTTCAGACCAGCCCTCAGACAGTATCTTAGATCATAGTAACGACATTTCTAACTTGGTAGTCTGTCGAGAAGTAATAATCTTAAATTATTTGATTGTTTTGTCAATTGCCTGAATTATTACTCCATGTATCTATGCGTAATTCTGGTCTCTACACTTTCGTACCAAATCCACTTAAATGAAGGCTAATATTGCTGATTATTTATGGACAATATGGTGCGGAATTTCATTTCATGATCTCATGCTGTATTACGACTCAACCTGTAGGTGTAATTTAAACTAAACTGCTCGCTAAGGAATCTTGTTACTCGAAAAACACTTACCACTGTTTTATAGTTGTCGATAACTATTGAAATTTGTACTTATGTTGCTATTTCGATTTTTCCTTGATCTGTAGTTGAGTCTGTACTACATATTACGTCGTGACGTTCGAAAATGTTACTTCAAGTTTTAATTAAAGGTGCTCTGCGATACAACCGATCTCCTGTCTCAAACTTATGTCGTCATTATGCAGCTCATGTACAGCGTCCGGCTCCTGACTTTTGTGGAACGGCAGTGGTGGATGGCCAATTTAAAGAAATAAAACTGAGAGATTATGCTGGCAAATACTTAGTTCTCTTTTTCTATCCTTTGGATTTTACTTTTGTGTGTCCAACTGAGTTAACTGCATTTTCTGATCGAATTGATGAGTTCAAAAATGAAGGAGTTGAAGTCGTTGGCGTTTCAACTGATTCACATTTCAGTCATCTCGCTTGGATAAATACTCCACGTAAAGTAGGACTATTTTGTTCTTGACTAGTAAATTTACCATAATTGATGAAATTACGAGCGGTTGGTGTGAGCTACTTTAATGAGTAATTCTAATACAGATTAATTCAAGCTGGACGTTGATTTACATTAGTTCTGATCATAGAATTAAGCTAGTTTAAAGTATTGTGAAAGATATTTGTATTAGTTTCTTATGTATTTCTTTTCACAACAGATTATTCTCTTGGGTTCTGAAGGATAGTATGTTCCTAAAACACAGTTCAGTCTTTCCATGCCTAGAGTGTATTAACTTTCCGATTAATTCATGCAGTATATGATAAACAGTGATCACAATGTAAAGTTGTAAGTAATTCATCCTAAGGCTAAGACACTATATTCATTTTCTGTACAGTTTGGGAGGACAGACCGACTCATGGTGATGACTCATGAATTGTATTCTGTGTAGAAAAAACCCAGGTTGTATGCGTGTAAAACTCGAATAGTGTTACACAAATGAGCTCATCTTCAGCAATCAGTTTTAGTTTGTGATATATCCCCGTTACTTGGTTTATTCAGTCAGTCAGAAACAACGTAGAACTTCGTACGTACGTACATCAGTTTATTCAGTGCATTCTTAACTAGATCTACAAATATCACCTACTGTAAGGTTTTCTAGGTTGTCATAATTCCTATCCATCCGTGATTTTTAAAACTGTCTTACTGTTTCTTTTAATCAGGAAGGTGGTTTAGGCTGTCTACGCTATCCACTCTTGGCAGACTATCAAAAACAAATTACGCGTGATTATGGGGTCCTTCAAGAAGAGTTAGGTGTTGCCCTTCGCGGCTTATTTATAATTAATCCTGATGGTATAGTCCGCCAGATTACTATTAACGATCTTCCTGTTGGAAGATCTGTTGACGAAGTTTTGAGATTGGTTAGAGCCTTCCAGTTTACAGATAAACATGGTGAAGGTAACTTTCTGGGATCATCTTTTCTTGGTTTATACACATTCATTTTATTTTATTATAGAGCTAAACCCAGTCAATAAAATTCGCTAGCTCAAAATAATTGGAAATTGTAGTTTGAGAATTATTCAAAATATTTACATTCACAGTCCACTGATCTTCGAACCATCTTTGTTTAATCGTAAAAAGATCTCCCTTTGAAACCATGTAGTTCCAATCAGGACTTGTAATTATTTTGACCTATCAATCTTTATATGTTCATGAACTAAATTATTAAGGAACATGAACAGTTCGATAATACAGATCAATCTAAAACTCGCCCCCTGAATAAGAAAGATGGTTATCTTGTGTTTAACTCACTGTAGGTCGGTCACATTGTTAATTTGTATTAATGCAATCAGTATCTAGTCATTCACCGGTAGTTTTGTCGCAATTTAACATTTTTATTGGTATAACAATAGATACTAGCTTGTTCAGCAATACTATTCATAAGTGTTTCTGTTACTAATCGCGCTAAGCACAATATTATGAATTAATTTAAGTTAGGAATGTTAGTCACTGAATAGCAACTCAGTGGTCGCAAGACCTGAAAGTTCTGTAGTCGAGTACACTAATCTAGGTGCTATTTTGCATTTATGCATCTATATCTCAAGAGTTTGGAAATAAATGTGGTCCGTAAGGTCTCGAATTAATGGAGATCAGTCATTGAGGAGCTTCACTCTGTTACAATAATGCAGTAGTATTCACTCGTAATTTCAAGCCAATCGGCTACTATGTCATATGTATTCGTATTAGCGACCTTACGTATATCATTTTCTAAATAAACTTTCGCATTTCCATAAAGTACTGTTATCCTCCACTGATTGTTTCTTTTTTTATCTGCGATTACCCGTTTGTTTTAGTTTGCCCAGCAGGTTGGCAACCAAAAGGTCCAACAATAAAGCCAGATCTGAAAAAGTACAAGGAGTATTTTCATAAGGTTAATTAAATGTATCATTGTTCCCTGTGAAGTCAAATTTAAACCTGATACAGACATGTATTAATACACGTTGGTTCATATTCAGAATATTATACATAGTACACTGGTATTCATTATGTAGCAACAGTGTTTACGAACTCATTTTCTGTTTTCTGTAATTTTCTTGATTATATCAAATACAAATATTAAGAAGCACCAGTTTTTAAATTTATGATACTGCACAGCAAATAAATATTTTAGCGTCATTCCATAAGATTGTTTGAAAAAGAAATATTGATGAGGAAAAGGATGATCTTAAGTGAGTGAGATATTAAAATGTAACTGGAATTATCTCTGTCACAATAATTTCTTATGCATAAAATATCTTGTGGCACTGTTGAAACTTTAAAACTGTTGTGTGTTTTATAAGCAGAGATAGATGGTGGTTAGCAGTGAAATCTAGAACGCAGGTTCCATCCTATTCGGGGCTCGTGAGCTGGATGTACTTGCATCCCAGAGTCGATGTTCACTCCAGGACTCGAACCCAGTACCATTCTCTTCAGACACCATCGCGTTATCCATATGGTTGTTGTATGTTTTGTATTATTTAGTTTATATACGATTAAGAGCAACTAAGGCTCGTTAGATAAAATGCCTCAGAATCGGTCACAATGGCACAAGTGTATTCACTTTTTTTCCTCCCTTAGATCTTTAGTTTTAACATTGTCCTGTACTTTTCAGCCCTCGAAATAATTTTCATCAGATCATATTTATCAATGTCTAATCTTCTTTGGTATCGCTAATGCTGCTATCACTTCTTCTATGATTGGATTCTTGTCAGCAGTTTTATTTCAGTGTGCTGATATATCAGCATATATATATAGTATGTAAACTTGAACGGAATAATACCTTTGCCACGTTCCATGTTACTGATAATTCACAAACTGGGAAGTAAGGATATTGAGCAGAAAATAACTTTTATTAGGACAACATATATACGTGAACATTATTGTCTTCCGTTGGATCCTTATCAGGCTTTAATATACAGTATTTATTTATTTTACTTATTTCAACACATAAATATTGGTACAAGAGGACACCAAATATATATGCGCCACACCATACTTGTGTGTGTGTGGGCTGTAATACTGTTCGGGTGCCCAGACCGAAGCAGGTGGTTTTCTCAGGGGGCCACTCCCCGAGCCTTAGACCTGAAGATCTGATCCACAAGGCAGTGCAACATCGTGAGGAGATACATTCCCATGGTAGCCGGTGACCAGCGATTGGTTCATACGCCATTTGTTCCTGCAGGATACTGGAGCCCATGTGCACCATTGGTTTGGGATCCGGTTAGAGCGCCGGACATTCGCTTTTCGTCCTCTCATTTTCGTAAACAACATCCCCCCCCCACGAGAAGGCAGTGAGTAGGACTTCCCTGGCAGAGGCTGTATCCGCGTGGCCGTGTGCGAGCATTTCGAGAGGGGGGCGGGCCCCATACATTTACTGAATTATTAAATCAATGAAGGCAGTTTATGAGTCAGTGAGGAAAGTGTGTAGCGGTTAATAAATCCCCATAATCAATAGTTCTGTAAGTCTTCGACATTTGATGCTGACCACATCAGTTTTAATGGATTCACCTAGCTGAAGACGCTCGGTCACGCATCTGCACCAGATCACGAGTGAGAACGCCGTGCTCAACTTCTCCTGCAACCGCTAGCCAGTTTAGATCAGTACCTCTCGATATACTGATAACCTATCAAATATTTCTTCTGACCTCCCCACTTCTGACTTTTGATGGGCAGGGTGGGCAGGATTCAATTATAGATGTTATTGGTTAAAGTGTTGTCAAACTGCAAATACTTGTGGCATCTTCAATAGTGAGCCGTCGTGATCTGGTACACCGACTCAGAAACTGTGAGTCTGTTCCTTTTTGGAACTTCATATATCATTGCTTTACTTTAATATTTATATACCCGACCGTAGCTGCTATCTTGACGCAGTCGTCGGGCTTGCCTATCGTGATGACCCAACCAAGCTATATTGGCTGGAACATATGTTCCTGTAGGTTCTACCATGCCAGGCAGGTCGATTGGAGAACGGTAAGACTAAAAGCAGCAACTCAAGGTCTGAGGGCGAAGTCGTACTGCTGACTGCAGAGGGGTGTGAAAGCAGTAAAATGTTTCCCTCGGACAACCAGCATCTGCAGCGATGCTGCCCTCCCACTAGGAGGGGTGGTGTTAGAAAAGGTGGACCCTAAAAATGCCACACCTCACCTTACCTCACGGATTTCCGTCTCCGGCGGCAAGGCCCTTTGAAGAACGGAGCTAAGGTACTTAAGTTCATGACTAATACACCACCCTCCTTCCAGCTAATGCCGTGCTGGCCGGACAGCACCGAAGTCTGATTTTGCTGCGCAGAGGCTCACCACTACGAGCACGGTGTGACCGATCCACGTGCACAATTCCTCACGGTAGTAAAGGCACTACCGCGCAAATTCAACAGGTACTTCACACCTAGTATGTTTATTATTGATGTTTCGGAACCTTATGAAACGCTAAAACGGTCTATTCTGAAACATGGAGATCTTACCGATGGACAAAGGTTAGATCAACTCCCCAATAACATCGATCTGTAACATGGCTCAGCAACGGATATGTTGTTACGAATGAGAGAGGTAATTGGTCAAAGGACTTTCGACGATGGCCTGCTTAAACAAGTTTTCTTGTCTAAGCTTCCTCAACAGGTGCAGACAGTGTTTCCTTTCAAAACAACGCTGTAGACGAGCTGGCTGCGTCTGCCGGTCATATTCTAGAGATCACCAATACTTCTAACGCCGAAGTTTTTTCAGAGAAAAACCTCAAACCACGCGAAATGACGTTACGGAACTCTGTCATACTCTGACACGTTGCCTTCTCATTCGTCACGACCGTAAACGATCGCAAATCCCTCGAAGGGAAACCCTGCAATTTTCCGAATTCCAAACAGACCGACATGAAAAACGTTTCGGGAAACTGAATTTTGTTAACAAATGACTGCAGTGAAACAGCATCATTGTAGACATTCGGAAACGTTAAATCGGCACCAACTCCGTCGGACATACTATTGACACTCAAGACATCCGACATCTGGGAAGCAAAGTGGCGGTCATTCTGGATTGCCCAGAATCGATCACAATCAAGCAACTACGCACGTTCGACGGCCGAGTGTTTCTATAGATGGTTCATACCAAGTTGCGCGTCCCTTATGAAACCTCTAACTGACCGACTTCGTCGCAATACTGAATCTATCAATTCGGACGGCCATTGTATAGTGTGGTCGATAAGAGGACCCACCCATGATAACACGAAACGACCACCACCACGTTAACTTTCTTTGACCTTGTATGACTATGCCTCGTTTACTCACGAATCACAATTTCATGTTTATTATAAAATATTATTCGCTTCGTTGACTAATTTTTCCTATCCTGTAGCTACTGTTCGGTGTGCTATTTGTGTCCCTTCTTTTCCCTGGTTAGTAGACTGTATTGTTTATTTTTGTATACTGACAGTGTTAATTTACGTTTTAGAAACAGATAAAGTTTATCAAGCCAAATAACTTACTTGTTCTGACTTTAGCTAAGCTAAGACTTTGTGCGCGACAGTCTAGAGAACAGTTTAGAATTAAATCTATAGAAAATCACTTCCTACAAAGTTTCGGACAGTAAATTCAATATAACTACTGAAATGACTTCCAATAAGTACTTCAATTCTGATGAGCTTCCGGAGTCATCACCCATCATCTGGGATAATATGACCAACTTGAAAAGGATGAACCCGAAACCAATAACGTGATAGAACTAGAAAAGTTACATCACCAGGGAAGTAAAGATTTCGGCCCGTCAGTAAGCAACAGAGAATGCAGTATTAAAATATCTGTATTTACCAAAGAGGGAAATCGTAAGATTTTATGGTAAACCGACAAATTATCGGAATTTTATTGGAAATTTCAAAGAATGCATCGGGAGCGAGAATATTGGATTTAGAGCTAAACTGAATTACTCGGTTCAATATTGTGACGGAGAAGCGAGAGCCGCTATCCTTCATTGTACTATGCTAAAACCGGAGATAGGTTATCATCAACCACTAAAGCTATTAGAGGAAACGTTTAGCCACGCACGTTTATCGCCAACTTGTTAAACTTTCCCATTATAAGAAGAAATCAACCAGAAGGTTTGAGAATACTGTCTCAAGGAATGCAAGCATGTGGTCTGACTCTCAAACAGATGAATTACATTTCTGACTTGAACTCTCCCAGAACTATTAAAACTATGGTTCTGAAATTACCAACGCACGTTCAACAAAAGTGGTTAAAGGTAGCTTATAAGATTATCAGAGGAGGTCGAGAGCCTCTGTTTGTCGATCCTATTGAGTTTGTAAAAGGACAAGCTGATATAGCTAATACTGGACATGGACTACTTGTTAACCGCGGTAGTGTGGTGGACCAAAAAGTATAATAACCAAAAATTAGCAATAAAGTTATTACGTCCAAAAGTTAATGTAACAATAACAATTTATAAATTAGTAACACAAAATAAAAGTTCAGGGACATTACTTAAATCAGCTAGTTGTCGCGTATTCCGCTGAGTTTTGGTACCGAATTTCACAATTATAAATGAGTAATAACTCCGATGAGGTAAATGTGACTCCAGTAAGTTTCCTTGACGTAGGATGTAATAGAAATGGCACAACAGTCTAAAATGTGGATAATGTTCGATTTAGAATGCAGTTGGCTCGATAACGCGTGAGAATAGAACAAGGAGGGTGTGTGTGTAGTAGTGTATTTGCGAACAACCACAAGTGTGTCACGCCATGTCAGTATCACAACGGAAAGCGTGTTCAAGGTCATTAACTAAAACAACAGGTACAATCATTTAATGATAAAATATACAGACGATGAAAGATTGACAAAACAAATACAAATAATATTAGAAACTATTTACAAAATAAGCCTGTCAGGCCTGTCTCCACATAGCTCCCCCCAGAGTGTCCGGAGGTAACACTGGTTATAATAACAACAAAAAACAAAAAATTGTAACGATATGATATTTACATATATACAAAATAATATTTACAGTTATAACCAACAAAAAATTGTGGAGCAGCAAGGATATCGTATGCAAGTACTAATGATGACAATGTTCCTTTACGTAATTCGCATTCTTTGGAGTGCTCAAGGAATCATTCTTTAGATCAATACCGGAATTTTAAAGACAAGAATGTTAGAGAAAGGGAAGAATTCGTTCTTAGGCACAAGTTATGTATTGTTTATTTGAAGGCAAACCATGTAGCAAAGAACTGTCAATCATCAAGAGTGTGGTCGTTTGAAGAGTGTGGTTGGCAGCATCATACTCTGCTCTACATGGAGTGAGAGAAACGGGCAAACACTAATGAGGACGCCCATGTCAATGCTTATTAATATCGAGGAAAAATAGATGATGGTGAGCTCAGAAATTACCAGCATTTTTAATGGAAAATATCTGTAAATCGTACTTTGATTTCAGATCTGTTATTTTTAGAGGATGTACCATGAATTTTATGAAAGGTATGGTGACATATATTCAATGATTTTTGTAAAGACAAAATAAAAACCGTATTTTCTCCCTAGTTTGTCACACTTTATATGTAACTTCATTTTTATTCAATATCTGTTGTTTTTCTGTATTACTTGCTAATAACGATGATAATTGTTTCGATGAGTAATATATACGTTGTTTTTACTACCGCGTGGTTTGAAAATACAAAACCATACCGTCTTTCCTTCTGCTTTATTGACCACGGTTTTTGATTGAAGTCAATAATGGTGTTATAACATCCCTTAAGCCCTTCAGACACCACGTTGGAATTCTGGCACGGATTATTATATTATAATACTATTGGACGCAATCTTTCTCAATACGCCATTGGTGCAATTACTTGCAGAGTAACCTTCGTTAATCGAGTGAACTTATTTGTGGTTGTTATTCTCACGAGGCAGCTTTCGAGTAACATTCAGTTCATAATAATTGTTATTTGTTTGTTTAATATACTCTTTGTCATTCTAACTATATTTTGTTACCTTGGTTTTATTAACAGACAGGCACTTATGGTTTTTACTATTAATTTTCTTGGTATATTATTATCAAACTAGTGTATCGACATACCGTTTATAAGCTCCTTTTGCTGGGAATCACCACAAAGGTTAAGCCATATCAGTCACATTTTTACTCGTTTATAAGTCACCTTACTTTTATGTCAAAACAAAGTGGTTTTTAATTTTGTTGATTGAGGTTGAATAAAATCAAGTCTGATTATCAATAGTTCACATATAAGTATTTGTCTAAGCAATCTTATAATGTTTTTGTGTCGTTCCTCCAAACTAATCTGAAAATCCAGATGAGGTAGAAATCATTAATTAGCTTAAAGAACTAACTCACTATTAAGCTAAGTATCATAGCAACTCATGAAAATGTAAAAAGACAAACCGTTTCGTACCTGAATGTTCTCTTGTTTATATTTATTTATTTTATTTTAACATATAGATATTGGTACAAGGAAGCACCAAGTACATATGCGCCACACAATTCTCATTCGATATGTGTGAGGGCTGTGATACTACCCGGGTGCCCAAACCGAAGCAGGTGGTTTTCTTAGGAGGCCACACCCCGAGCCTTCGACTTGAGGATCTGGTCCACAAGGCAGTGGAGCATCGTGAGGAGATACATTCCCATGGTAGCCGGTGACCAACGATTGGTTCATACGCCATACTGGAGCCCATGTGCACCGTTGATTTGGAATCCGGTTAAAGCGCCGGACACTCGCTTTTCGTCCTCTCATTTTCGTAAACAACACCCTCGCCACGAGAAGGCAGTGAGTAGGACTTCCCTGGCAGAGGCTATATACTCGTGGCCATGTGAGACCATTTCGAAAGGGAGAGCGAACTCTCCCCATTCTCGGCCGTACCAGGGGATTTGGGGGCAAACGTGATATCTTACTTAGGTTGAGTTGTGACTGGTACTTACTTACTTACCTACAACTGTTACTCCTCGTAAAAGAGCATAGGCCGCTCACCATCATTCTCCATCCAGCCCTGTCCTTGGCAGTCTTTTCCAGCTCCTTCCAGTTGTTATTCATCCTTTACATATCTGCTTCTATTTACCGACGTAAAGTGTTCTTTGGCCTTCCTCTTTTTCGCTTCCCTACAGGATTCCAAGTTAGGGCTTGTCTCGTGATGCAGTTTGACGATTTGAGTAGTGTATGTCCTATCCATTTCCATCGTCTTTTCCTAATTGCTTCTTTGGCTGGAAGCTGGTTTGTTATCTCGCAGAGAAGGCTGTTGCTGATGGTATCCGGCCAATGGATGTTTAGTATCTTGCGTAGACAGCTATTTATAAATACTTGCACCTTCTTGATGATGGTTGTTGTAGTTCTCCAAGTTTCAGCTCCGTACAGTAGATCTGCCTTGACATTCGTATTGAAGATTCTCACTTTGATATTGGTTGACAGTTGTTTTGAGTTGTATATATTGTCCAACTGTAGGAATGCTGTCCTTGCTTTGCCAATCCTCGCGTTTACGTCTGCATCGATTATGCTTCCCAGGTATTGAAGGATTCCACATCTTCCAGAGTTTCGCCATCAAGTGTGATTGGATTACTGTTCTACGTGTTGTATTTGAGGACATTGGTTTTCCCCTTGTGTATGCCGAGACCTACTGATGCAGAGCCTGCTGCTTCACTGGCTGTCTTTATCTGCATTTGTTCGTGTGTATCGGACAGAAGGGCTAGGTCATCTGCGAAGTTAAAATCGTCTAATTGATTCTGAGTTGTTTATTGTATTCCGTGTTTTCCCTCAGATGTCGAGGTCTTCATAATCCAGTCGACCACCAGAAGAAAGAGGAATGGAGAGAGTAGACAGCCTTGTCTGACTCCGGTGCTTACTTGGAATGCGTCTGTCAGCTATCCTCCATGCACGACCTTGCATGTAGTCCGTCGTATGAGTTCCGGATAGTGTTGACAATCTCCTCAGAAACTCCGTAGTGTCACAGAAGTTTCCATAACGTTCTCCTATCCACACTGTCAAATGCCTTTTCATAATCAATGAAGTTGATGTACAGTGACGAGTTCCACTCAATTGATTGTTCGACGATGATCCGTAGTGTCACAATTTGGTCTGTGCACGACCGATCCTTACGGAATCCAGCTTGTTGATCTTGAAGTTGGTCATCTACTGTGTCTTCCATCCAGTTTAGCAACACTCTGTTGAAAACTTTTCCTGGTACTGACAGTAGTGTGATGCCTCTGTAGTTTTCCAGTTGCTCACATCTCCTTTTCTTGGCATCTTAATGAGTTCTCCTTCTTTTCAGTCCGTCTGCACTTGTCTTCTCAAATCTTTCTCAATGGGATGTGAAGTATGCTTGTGGTTGCTTCTATATCTGACTTTGGTGCTCCAGCTGGTATACTATCAGGTCCTGCTGCTTTCCTAATCTTGATTTTTCTGATGGCCATCCTGGTCTCTCCGATCGTTGGTGGAGTGATATATATGGGATGGTTTGTAGTTGTTGCTTCGATGTCCGGTGGATTCAATGGAGCTGGTCTATTCGAGAGTTCCCCAATATGTTCTACCCATCTATTCCTCTATTCTTGAATCTCAGTGATTGACTTGCCTCCTTTGTCTTTAACTGGCCTCTCTGGTTTAACATTTCCCTGCCAGTTTCTTCATTGTATCATATAGCTGTCTCATACTTCCTTCTCCTGAAGCTTTTTCCCATGTCGTTGCTGGGCCTTTCACGTATTTCTGCTTGTCGGCTCTAATGCTCTTCTTCACCTGCTTGTTTGCTTCCGTGTTTTTAGCGTGTTCCTTGACTTTCTCTGTCCTTGTTCGGTTGTTGCTAATTGCTGTGTTCTCGTTTTTCCTTTTTTTTGATCCTGTCCAGTGTTTCTTTAGAGATCTGTTCTTTATGATTATGCTTCTTTCGGCCCAGAACCTCTTGACACGTTGAAATTAGTGCTTTCTTTATCCCTTTCCAGTTGTCCTCCATAGTAGATTCTTCTCCCTTCAGTAGATCCTGTGAGGCTTGGAACCTGTTGTTGAGATTTATCTTGAATTCATTGAGTTTGTCAGTATCTCGAAGGAGGGCTGTATTGAACCTTTGTAGTGCTGTTTGTCCAGTTCTTCTTTAGCTTCAGTTTTAAATTGGCCACAACCAGGTGGTGATCTGAAGCTTTGTCAGATCCTCCCCATGGTTCTCACATCTTTTATTGTCCTTGGAAACTTTTTATTGATGCAAATATGATCTATCTTGTTCTCTGTGGTGCGGTCCGATGAGGTCCATGTAGCCTTGTGCATACGTTTGTGTGGAAATATTGTGCCTCCTATGACCAATTTGTTGAATGCACACAAATTCGCAAATCTTTCTCCATTTTCGTTTCTCTCTCCCAGTCCATGTCGTCCCATTATGTCTTCATATCCAGTGTTGTCTATCCCGACCTTGGCGTTTAGATCTCCCATCAGAATGGTGAGTTCCTTTCTTGAGCACTTTTCTATGATTGATTGCAGCCGCTCATAGGATTGATCTTTAATGTCGTCGTTACTGTCATTGGTGGGTGTATAACATTGGATAAAATTCATTGTGATCCCCTCCTTCTTTGTTTTGAATGATACTTTGATTATACTGGATCCGTGAGATTCCCATCCTATAAGTGAATTTCGTGCTAATTTGGACAGCATTAGAGCAACTCCCTGAGTGTGTGGAGCATTTTCCTCTTCGTGATCGGAGTATAGCAGCATCCGATGGGTTTCGCTGATTCCCAGTACTTCCAAGTTGTTTCTCCTCATTTCCGTTGCTATTTGACTGGTCTTCCCGGTCTCCCACATTGTCCGTACGTTCCATGTACCTATAAAAATTGTTGCTCTGGTTCTTAGGAGGGGCATCGGCCTCGTGGCTTCCGAAGGGACTCGGCTTTCACCATGAGGCGTCATATTTCTCCTAAATGAATACCTTCTGACTCCCAGGGCAGTGTTTAAATGGTTTGAATTATTTTTTCTGGTTATCGTTTTTTAGCGAGTTAGTTTTCTGCGGGATGGAGTTGCTAACCCCATGCACAGCCCTCCTCCGTTACTCGAGCTTGGGACCGGTGGTAACTCTAGAAGAGCTACAGGCGGAGTTCATCAGGCTCATAGCAAAACGATTTTGATGGCCTAGTATGGATAAAGACGTAAGGGAGTGGGAACACTCTTGCCAGAAATCTAAATTAATTAGGCGCTGCAAATGTCCATTGGGCCCTTTTAAGACTTGAGACGCCCGTTTCAACCATGTTCGTCTGGATTTGATAGGACTCTTACCAGGTTCAAATGGATACTCTTTTAACTTGTGTAAACCGCTTCACTCGATGGCCAGAAGCAGTACTCGTCAAGGACATTACTGCTGAAACAGTGGACCGTGCCAAACAGTGGATAGCAAACTCCGGCTGTCTTTCAACTATCACCACAGACCGTGGACGCCAGTTCGAATCCGGACTTCTACGTTGTCTTACTACACCACTAAAGATTACGCGATTCCGAGAGACCAGCTACGACTAACAGGCAAATGGGTTGGTAGAACGCTTTCACCGACAGCTTAAAGCTTTCTTATTAGCTGAAAACGTTTCAGAGTGGACCGACGATTGTCTACTCATGTTACTCGGTATTCGCAATGTAGTGAAAGCTTACAATGGATAAACTGCAGCTCAACTCGTTTATGGACCGACAATCCGACTTCCAGGAGAATTCGTGGGTCCTCCACGTTATTCACTGACTATGGGCTTGTAGATGCAATACGTTCAGTTTAATCTATTTCCACTCGACCTCAGTCAACTAGTGTTTTCGTTCAACCTGCCTTACGACATAGTGCACACGTCTTTGTATGTCACGACTCACATCGACAACCTCTTGAAACAGCATATGAAGGACCCTTTAAAGTTCTTCAGCATGAACCTAAGTACCATACAACCGATAAGAATGGAACTAACGATAGCATCAGCGCCGACTGCATCGAAGCCGCGTACTTAGAAGAAAATCCTATTCATGTCGATTTTTCTTCGGTGTAATCAAAAGGTACGATACCTCATCTAATAGCCAGCAATCACGATGACACTTCGATGGCATCTGACAACTGATTCAAAACAACGCATTGTGGAAGAAGGGTAAGGTTTCCGGAACACTTGAATGATTACTGCACGTATGACACTAAATAAAATTTCGTTTCGTCTCGGTTTTTCTTTGTATTATGTCAAAAAAACTTTTTAATATGTTTATATCTATATATTTCATTCCAGAAAACAAGTTTTTTGTTGCTAATATGCTCGCTTTTATGTGTAAATGTTCTTTTTTTTTCAAAAGCCAGACCAATCATTCTGCGAAAATCGTTTTTACGCCATTGCATGTTTACGAAACACATGTGTATTAGTTTATTTTCCTTTCCACCCATTTTGTGTCTCTACACATACGAGTATAATTCGACATGCGTTTACGTATCCTTTCTTTTTGTTTTCTAGGACGGCCGGGAAAGATGAAAGAACGATGAAGTTTACTATGAGTCGAAATTTTCACTGTACCCGTTTCTTAATTATTATATTGTACCACATGGCCTCTTGTAGTAAGGAAAGACGACCAGACGCTGCCGAACATAGAAAGCTATCAGAAGAGTGTTTACTAACGAAAAACACGTTGGGTTTAAACTTCTAGTTGGCCACGTCTTATGGTCATCACTACCCCATAATCGGGTAGTGATCTGTAGTGGTTAATAAATCCCCATAATCAATAGTTCTGTAAGTCTTCGACATTTGATGCTGACCACATCAGTTTTAATGGACTCACCTAGCTGAAGACGCTCGGTCACGCATCTGCACCAGATCACGAGTGAGAACGCCGTGCTCAACTTCTCCTGCAACCGCTAGCCAGTTTAGATCAGTACCTCTCGATATACTGATAACCTATCAAATATTTCTTCTGACCTTCCCACTTCTGACTTTTGATGGGCAGGGTGGGTAGGATTCAATTATAGAAGATGTTATTGGTTAAAGTGTTGTCAAACTATAAATACTCGTGGCATCTTTACATCAGACACGATAATGAGTTAACTGAACAAGTAAATCTTAATTTAATACGCAGTAGTGTTAATGCTATTACTAGGTTAAAGGCTCAGAAGCTGAGAATGACTAGTAACAAGCCAATATCTGCCTTGTTGATTATATGATGATTAGCATTACCTACAATTCTCCCATTTCAAAAAGTATAAATATCAGATGTGCAATAAAAAAATCATCATTCACTGAACCGCACGTTTCACTGGTCAAGTAGGGCGCTTTATTGATGTAAGATCCATTCTGAAGATTTTGTGTGTGAAAATCCCTCCATGTATACACTTGTAGTTTATTCTTATTGATTCCTTCAGTTTTACATTCTGTTAGTCTTTTTGATTTCATTTGAGATGGTAATGTTTTTATTTCATTGTAATTTTTACTTTCGTTACGCTTTCACTGAGTTTCCGTATTTCTTCCCGAACTGCATTTACGTTGTTTTAGTTTATACTTAGTCTCAGCGGCAGCCATAGAATTGCTCCCCCTGTGATTGTGTTGCTTGCATTGACTGGAATTGTACATTTTTGATCATGGATTGAAGCACTCTTCCGGAATTGGAAACACTGTGTTATAAAGCAACCAAATAATGTCTTTCGAACGAATCTGTACGTGATCTATCTAGAAAGGATAGAATAACATATATTTGGTGCTCTTACATCCTTTATCAACTTATTTATTTATTGTAATCTAGATTCCATTACAGATTGAACAATTATTGGTTGAATAAATGGTAGTAATATTTGTTTAGGTAATAATGTACATTTATATTTATGATGAAATCTAGAACCGTCATTTACCGAATCACTTAATTTTGGTTTCAACTGGGCAAAAGCGTGTGTCTAAACTGCCTAGACATTTATTCCCCAGTCCAAACCCTAGTTTCCATTCTAGAGTTGGTACACTTAAAAGTGCTCTGAAAAAATCAAAATGGGAGGGGACCGCCGAGGAGACCAAGAGAGGTCCCTGCTTATCTATCATTCTACATCGAACACTCAGACGATTAACGGAGTCTGCTCACCAGAAGCTTTACTTGGCAGAAAGATATGAGCACGATCTAAATAAATGTCAAAAAATCAAGGCTGAAGTATTCGTTCACTCCTTTATTTCGTATGGGGATTATATTCCATATTATTTCATATTGGATGTTGAAAAATTTGTGCGTTTGAGAAGATAGCCTCACACCCCAAATAGAGACCCCTTCACTACCAGTCTGGTTTCTTCTATCAGTGGAACGAGGGTTATCCACCGGCACGAACGACTATGGTGGCGTACATCCTACATGAAATGCTGGTCGGGTCGTGCAGAAGAAAGTATACTTTGCGAGATTTCAGTTGGCTCAGAAGTTCGAATGCGTCATTCCAACCAAATGAAAGCAACTTTGATCACTAGCAACGAGACTCGGCATAGAATACCTCTTGATGTCCTACTGGAACTTGTGAAATCAAAACCCCTGTAACAGACAGGTCAGTCTCCGTTCAGGTAAGGAGTAACATCATTTACTTATTGTTTAGAGGGTAGACAAATTGAGATCACAGACCAGTCACGCGATTACAGGTGGACCCTGGCACTAGATCCTACGAATCTGCTCAAAAGGAATATAGATTGGATTAAAGCATGTTCCGTGCAGGATTGAGTTGGGGTACTCTCATTGTCTAGAAAAACTTGATCAATGAGGACTGGCAGATACTTGGAGTAGATTGGAATTTCCTCATGTAAAAATGATTAGTAAACTAACATTCTTCTTATTGTGGTTCCTACTTCCATCAAACCTTGTTGTTTAGAGTGTAATTACGTTCCTGTGTTCTGTTTTAAGGACTTGTCGAATGAGGTAGTGTCCAAGAATACTAAGCAATAACAGTAGCTGGGTTGGAAACCATAACAACAACCCATTTCAACCAGCGTATTATGAGCATGCTGTAGTTTCTTGTTTGTAGTGTTACCTTAGCATATCTTTCAAGCTCTATTTGCTTGACATATAGATTTCACTTATAATGAATGTGTAAAACGCTTAGGAATTGTGTGTACTGGCTGGCTGAAGAACTATTCCTATACGCATCTATACTGATAGAACCACGTTTCTTTCTGTTTAAGCAGACGCTGGGGAAATATAGTTTGCTATCAAGTTCTTCCCTCGTAAATCCAATTGCTGAATGTTTTATGTGAAATGTAACCGAGATTTCTTTTCTAGTTTTCTGATCAGTGATAATGAAACCATCATCAATGTAAAGGCAGTAGAAGTCAATCTTATCAACAACCTCTCTGAAAACAAGATGCAACATCTACAGTTATCATCCGTTTCCCATTAAAGTTTATATGTTCCACCTTGGAAATGAAATTCTAAACATCTTTAACGCTTCCACTGACAACTAGTTTGTATAGGAGATCTAGGGTTTCGAACTAACTACTTTGCAGTTTTATGATATGGTAAGTTATACGCATCTAGAACTGAACGAAGAGGAAGTTCTATAGCGACTCACGTGCAAATGAGTTTAGTCTCATCTAACGCAGTTAAGCCCTTTTGCTGACTCATTTAGCGGACAAAGTCATCCGCACTATAACAACTTATTGTACCCTTATTATTTTGTGCTTGTATGAAATACGTATGCTTGAATATTGCTTACGGCCTACGCATTTATTCACTCTGCTAGTCTTACTACTAACTGATTATTTGATTCGATTACTCATTCATTTCACATGCTATATATATGTCCATGTTATTCATACTCACTCACTAACACACTCTCGTCTCGCTTTTGCTATGGCTCTCGCTCGCTTGCTTGCCTTTCGGCACAACTCTTCTATGCTTGTTTAACGCATCTGTACATTTGGATATATGTGTGTGGTCTCGCAATAAACGTAATCAACACTTCGTATTTGCCTTCTGATTAATATACCGTTGGGACGTTATATAAAACGGTTATCAAGACGAACTGTATACGAAGTTTAAGGATTATATCGAATACCGACCACCACAGTTCTGACTTGTGGACTTTGGGTAAACCGTAGAGCTGTGGTGTGTATAATCCAACGGGTTTATGTGTATCTTGAATGACTGGAGTATTTATACCTTGATCCTTCAATTTTTAAACTAATTAGTCGGTAATTTCTGTTTTCACATTTATATCCCTAACCTTGTCGAGTTTTTGAAATCCAGTCGGATTATTCAAAATCAAGTTCATTTTATTAATGTAATTAGTTTTGTTGATTAGGAGGGGATTCTTTGGGTGAGTTTAGCTTTATTACTTTTAGGATGTGCTTCTTATGACCTTCATTTGTGGGCAGGTGGCATCTGAAGATTCTAGTTGCCGGTGGGAAATGCTTCAAGAGAATCACACTTTTGTACGGTCAACAGTACGACTTCACCGCCACACTTTAAGTTAAGGTTCTTTAATTGACACTTCTTGCATTTTATAACTTAAAGGAACAAGTAATCCAGCCAGCATGACTCGATAAGGTCATAATTCTGGTAAATCTGACCACCATATCTGAGTGGCAGGTAAGGTTGGTGTGTGGTGATTTGAACCGAAGCACATATATGCCAAGTTCTACCTCGCTTATGAAAAACTGATGAGGGTGACCTTCTCATCCTCCCATATGGCCGCCGCAAATCTCAAAGCATTTCGTACCAGCAGACACCGGTTGCCAACTGAAGTCCATGTGCATCCGGTTGGGCCACATGATACTGGGGTGTAGCACAACAGGAAATTGAAGCTGACTATTCCATTTATGGACTGCAAAGACAGTGGAAAAACGTAGAAAGGACAGGGACTACCAACTCGGAAAACCCCGTCTAGGTAGGTTACCTGTCCATTCACATTGGGCTCAAACAGATAAGCAGGATGCGGGAGTTCACTAGTTTCAAGTTGGAAGCATAAAACTGCTTAAATATGAACACCGCGAGTTTATCGAATAAAATGGATGAACTTCGTGAACCTAGTAGTACTAATAATACTCATTTGATAGGAATATCTGAAACAAGGATATCTCAATTTACGGACCAGGAGTTAGCAATACCCCGGATGTTTTGGTTTCGCAGCGACGGGAATGAGGGTGGAGCAACCACGTACCTGAGATCTTGCTTGTAAGTACATCGAGTGCACGACCAAGAGGTATTCAAACTTGGTGCATCTATATGGTGCTCAGTAAGATTGTCTACCACCCCGAGGTGTCTAGTTGGAGTCATTTACAGGAAGCCGACTGCTGACATGAAGTACGAAGTTCTGGAATTCACTGCCGGCTGAGCTAGTCCCAGCGACTTCTCAAAAGTCCTTTAAGAGAAATCTTAACATACACTTTAGGACTCAAGACAGTATTTCACTATGATTTACCAAGTTTTTTCTTTTTACGCTTTTGTCGTTTATATACCTAGATACTTACCTGGAGGCATCGGTGATCCAGTACTACTAGATGCGGTGGCGCGTTAAGCTAAGGCTTCTTCTATTCCGTCCAGAACGATTTAAACTGACTGACTTAGCCGATTTAAACTGATAAAAATTTGAGTAATGTGTTTCACAAGATAAAACGATATTAACAAGTCACTGAGTATCACATTCGAAAGTCACATCTTCCAGCTAGTTAATCACACCAACTCAAGGTGTTTGCCAAGATTCAGTTGAAACAAGCTGAATTTCAGGAATGAGACTTGACACTTATAAAACTTTACTTCGGATAAGAATGACCGGTTTCTTTGTTAGTATTCTGTATTGATATGCCCCATCTTTCAGGTCCATTTGGGAACAGTCATTTTTGATAATATAAGATAAATGAGTAGATCCTAATGAACACGAACGAAAAGACATTTCTCTAAGAAGATGATCAATGACTGAAATTCCTAATTGAAGCAATTGATGTTGCTTTCATCGAAAGTGTTTTTGGGATAGAAAGTGTTGTTTGGAAGAAGTCGACAGAAAGCCCTACCTAACCTAGGTTTCGTGTTATTGTGGACTCGTTAGTGTGTTGTGTCTGTAATCTAGATGGAATCGAGTGGAATTTGAACTGATGATTCCTTCGTACTTGTTGAATGCTTGATTTCGAATTCTAAATACAGTAATAATTCAAATACTTCTAATTATCACATTGGCGTCACGATGTAGCCTGTGGTGGAATTGTTGGATATACATTCAGATCTTGATGCTTTTGAGAATTACTTTGAAAGGTTCGAAATTTGGGCTATGACCAAGGAAGATGGTGAGGATGTTAATATTGTAGCACTTTCTCTCACATTCATCGGAAAAGAAGCATATGGCTTATTAAAAACTCTGGCTTTACCGGAAAAGCCCATTTCGCTTTCTTATACAGCTCTCAAGGAACTACTACTAGACTACGTTAAGTATACAAATTTCGGTTGCGGTAGAGGGAGAATTCATAAAATGATTCATGAGGATATAAAAAATTCCACTGCATTACGTCATCCCAGTCCAGTGCATACTGAAGGTTATGCAGATAATTCATTAGGGAGTTGCGATGCAGTTCACGAAAATAGGCACAAGTTTGGTCAATGCTTGTCCTGTGGCATGTTCCACTCTTTTAATCAATGCAAATTTCGTAACTCCAGGTGCTTTAAATGTGGTGATATTGGACATATTCAGTCAGTTTGTAATACTACTGTTCATCTTGCTGCAACTGATATTAAGTTTTGTAATTCTGATTCTACTGAGTCGAGTATTCATAATGATCATTTATCTTTATCAACGATTTTAAGACAGTGTAGAGTCATATAGCAGTTTGGAGTTAAATGAAACTCAGAATCCTTGTAAGACAAAAGTTTCTAATCAATCAATTTATCAGAATTCTCATGTTATTGTACCAGGTATGACTTTTCCTAATGATTCACTTGTTTCTGATGAAATTTCTTGCAAATCTGAGGAAAATATGTCGAATGAACCTAGTCATGATAGAAAACCTGATGTAGTTTTGATGGACGCTGATTTTTCTAATGGTTCTTTACTCTGCAATGACATTCTTAATAAATTAGAGGAAACTATTCCAGAAGATTCAAATCTTGATGTCATACCAAATATTATTTGTCCTCATAATGCATTTGTTTCTTGTGGGAAACTTGTTCAATGCGAAGCACAAGTACTAAATGACCTCGATTTTGATTACAATTCGGATGATTCCATATCAACTGCTGTTTATCCTTATCAAAAAACACTTCTAATATTTACTATAACCAATGTGAGAAATATGTTTTAAATGAAGCCACATCATCCATAAATTGGGGATATGAAGATCCAACATGATTTCGTGGGGAGGGTAGAATAAAAGTTTATGGTTCAAATTCTAGGTTGCAGCGGTTTCAGTACACAACCGGCATGCTGATTACACAATCCCAGGAAGAAGGTGAGTCTGTTTTGATTTCGGTTGTTAATTCCAATACTAATGAGCACATTCTAGATAATACAGACTTTTTATCCAACACAACGTCGGACAGATACAGGATAAACTTAAGAAGACGTACAATCGATTACAGACACTCAGTCTCGAATTTAAGCTGTGGCGGATGTGATGCTTGAATGAACTGATGATTCCTTAGTACTTGTTGAATGCTTGATTTCGAACTCTAAATAAGGTACATTCGTTTGTGGTTATCTAGTACTTCTTGATCCGATTATGTTATTTCTGGGATTCTTAGTTCATACTATAATTCAAATACTTCCGATTATCACAAATCGATGCTCTCTCGTATATTCGATCCTTTGTTACACAGCTTCGCAGCCAGAGACGTTATTATTGAGCTATTTGGGCCACGACTGACACCTTGTAGGACTGAGATGTTTTCACAAGTGACTGATTACCTTGTGGTAGCCGATATCATGAATAATGATTCTATTAGTTTGTAGCGCCTGGTCCTATGTCGAGCTCACATATCTTATTCTAGCATCCGGACAAGCTGGTTTATCCATTCTAATCAAACCATATTTTGACCATGTTAATTATTCACTTATCAACCTTTAATGGTTTTATATGACCGTATATGTGTGCACTTCTTATCTCATCCATCATATATCTGTAACTTATTTTTATCTGACTATAAATATTGATTAAAGCTTGATTAAATGAAGTTGATTCACACACCACCGCGCGTCATTTAGCTTCGCTTTCTTCTGTTTGCCCTATCCCTCTCATTTCATGTCCAGATCGTTGAGTGTACAAAATATGTGTATTCAATATCCATTCTCGTATTCGAATTATTGAATTACGTTATTGACTAACGCGATTTCAGTTGATTAAATATACGAGGATAGCCAACTTGTGTATTTCAATGACAATTAGAACAATCCAATTGGAGTCAGATTCATGGCCACTAAAAATTTAACTTGAATAAAATTTACGAATAAATAACAACGAAAATATATTGAACAGATTGATAAAGAAACTACATATTTCATTTTGAGTCTGAAATGATTTGATGATTTTTACATTGGTTTTCAGGAGAACCAGACACCATCCGGACTTTCACGTAAAAACCCAAACAGTACAGCTCAACCCCGTTTAGCAGAGGAACCAGACACCGTACAGGCTTTAACGCTACAATCTGAATTGTACAGCTCAATCCTGTGGCGCAACCACACAGGTACCAAGCACCCTGGTGGACCATTCGCACCATTCATATACACACTCACATCACATGTATAGTTATTCCGATCAATGATCGCGTGAATCAATTATGCACAGCACGAACAGGCCAAAGTTGACCTATTCCGCTTACACGACAGTCAAACTCATTAGTATTAGCAATGGCGGCATGCCTTACAATGTCTCAATGACAATGGCCCTCGGGAACACTGAAAAGCAACCACCAGTATGAATGAAATCGGTTAACCAGCAAACCAATTTTTGCATGAACAGTCAGCAAAACTTGCCAAAGCAATGCCGAACCGTCCACAATAACAATGGCGAACCTCCAGGCTCATATGAGACCTTCAGCTCTATATAGCCATGTAGCTTATACTGCATACAACACATGTGTAGTGTAGTAAGCGAAATAGCCCAGCCTGAAGCGTTAGGGCTTAAATAAGGCTTAAAACCCACTGTCTGATGTCGGAATACTATAATTAGACCACCAAGATCGTTTTTATCGTATTTGCGAAAATTTCATTTTTCCGACTTTTCAGACACTGAGTTATGTGATGACAATTTTTGTCATGAACTGGGATCAGCTGGGAAGCCATTGTAAAGTAGGCCGAAATGTTTAATAAGTACTTCATTCTACCCACTGGATTTTCCAGCTGATATTTATTCAACATAAGAGCTCTCACCAAAAAGAACTTAATCTGAATGATTTCTCGTGAGTTCCATATGTTTTTCAATTGTAGGGAAGAGGCTCTTACCTTCACATTTGCATCAGATCCGCCTTGTTTATCGGTGACTATGTCCAGGTACGTGTAGGTTTCCACCTCTTCCAGGGCTTCGCCATCAAGTATGATTGTGTTGGTGTTCTTTGTGTTGAATTTCAAGATCTTGCTCTTTCCCTTGTGTATGTTGAGGCCTACTGATATGATTTAGTTGTATATAATATTGGCTTCATCGTGATGTTATGTTTGTGCGTTTTAGGTAAGTCATACAAGTAGGGTTATTGCTGTCCTTTCGGTTTGAGTTCGTTGTATGTAGGATTCTAGATTAAGTTCTTCTTCAAGAATTCTCTCAACTTTTTAAAGACGATTTTAAATAGCGTCTGCTAGGTCTTTCGGATATTGTTGATGACAAATCTGGTGGAATCATTTAAAATGAACATTTACTTTCTTATGTATTCGTCTGTTTTTAGAGTGACTACACAGGAAGCTTTGTCTAGTCGGATTACCATGATTGTTCCCTCTTTTATAAGTTTTCTCACTGTTTGCTGATTACCTGTAGTTAATACCTTAGTTTGTGTAATATATATATATATATATATATATATATATATAACACAGACGTTAGAATAAGTCGTTTATCCGACAGTTATATTATACACTTTGTCAGTAATATGTTGTCTTTTTCATATAAAATAAATCATTTTACCTAACGTAAGTCTTCTCATCATTATATCAGGTGCTTTATGTTAAGTTTCACCACAATGAGATGTTTCAGGTAGTCAGATAATAAAGCTAACAAAGGTAATTAAAGTAACCCATTGTGCCACTGAGTAGAAAAAGAATTAATCTAAGAAAATTTTCTTTCTGAAGAAATCGTTTACTTATGCCGTACAATTGTATTTATAGCTGTTTGATAAATTTATAAGTCTATAGAAAGAAAAGACTACATCATAAAGTGATTCGAGGTTTTATAGATGGTCAATTATCGCTCGTAGTTTTGACTCGTAGATTATTTTCATTCTCCTCTTATTCTCTAACCCCTTGGTTGTTATCGAACCCCTTTTGATGTTTGAAGTCTCGAATCTTTTTATGATGCCATCTTCTCTATCTTCCTATAAACTTATTTATCAAGCACCTATAACTACAAATGTGCGGCTTAATTAAATGATTTGGTCGAAAAAAGTAAGTAATATTTATATGATACATAATTAGACGCTTACATGCAAGACGAATTTTTTATGAGTAAAAATGTGCTATATCGATGGAGATAGATGTTTACTTTGAAAGTTTTTATTACGCTTACAAATACTGTAACAAGAATACTCTTTGTGACAATCACATTGGAATATTGAGAAATGTAAAAGCATAATAATAACGTTTTAATGTTATTTTTAACAGATTTTCGACACAATATAATCAATGCTTTTACATGTCAGTGTTCATAAAAGCTAAATAAGAAAATATGAAATACTTTAAAGGATATTTTGAATTGTATACTCTAGAGAAGATATAGACGCACTGATCAACCGATATCTAAAAGTTCAGATAATTATGTAACGAATAAAAATTAAATCTAACGAACCAAATTATTTATTTTGAATATTAAAATAAAACCAAACTTCGCCTGGAGTCCCTCCGGAGGCTACTGCCTGTCCCAAGCCCGGATAAAGGAGGAGGGTTGGGCATGGGGTTAGCGACCCCATCCCGTAGAAGACTAACTCGCTAAAAAAAACGCTAACCAGAAGAAATTATTCAAAAATTTTAAACTCTGCCCTGGGAGTCAGAAGGTCTTCATTTAGAAGAACTACGACGCCTCATGATGAAAGCCGAATTCCTTCGGAAGTCACGAGGCCAATGCCCCTTCTGACAACCAGAGCGACCATTTATTTAGGTACATGGAATACTCGTACAATGTCTTCCAAATTGCTGCAGAAATGAGGAGATACAACCTGGAGGTGCCTGGGTTAAGTGAAACACATTGGACGCAGGTTGGACAACAACAAATAGCTTTAGAGGAGCTTCTGCTATACTCCGGCCATCATGAAGAAAATGCCCCACATACACAAGGAGTTGCATTGATGCTGTCCAAACAAGCACAAAATGCACTTATAGGATGGGAATCTCATGGACCAAGGATCATCAAAGCCTCCTTCAAAACAAAGGAAGAGGGCATTACAATGAACGTCAACTGTATGACACGACAAAGAAACTCGCTGGGAATCGCAGCAAAGCAGAACGACCAGCGAAAAGCAAGGAAGGCAAGGTAATCACCAACATTGAAGAACAACGGAACAGGTGGGTAGAAAACTTCAAAGAACTCTTGAATCGACCAGCCCCACTTAACCCACCCAATATCGAAGCAGCCCCCACGGACCTCCCAATCAATGTTAGCCCACCAACATTTGAAGAAATCAGCATGGCCATCAGACAAATCAAGAGTGGCAAAGCAGCAGGACCAGACAACATTCTAGCAGAGGCACTAAAATCAGACGTAGCTGTAACTGCAAGGATACTCCACATTCTCTTCAGAAAAATTTGGGATGAAGAACAAGTACAAACAGACTGGGAGGAAGCACTTCTGATCAAAATCCCAAAGAAAGGCGATCTCAGCAACTGTGATAACTACAGGGGCATCACTGTTCTCTCAATACCAGGAAAAGTCTGCAACAGGGTATTGTTAAACAGGATGAAGGACTGCGTAGACGTCCAACTTCGTGACCAACAGGCAGGATTTCGTAAGGATAGATCGTGTACAGACCAAATCGCAACTCTACGGATCATTGTGGAACAATCACTTGAATGGAATTCATCACTCTACATCAACTTCATTGACTACGAAAAGGCATTTGATAGCGTGGACAGAGCAACACTATGGAAGCTTCTTCGACACTACGGCGTACCTCAGAAGATAGTCAATATCATACAGAATTCATATGATGGATTACACTGCAAAATCGTGCATGGAGGACAGTTGACAAAGTCGTTCGAAGTGAAGACCGGTGTTAGGCAAGGTTGCTTACTCTCACCCTTTCTCTTTCTCCTGGTGATCGACTGGATCATGACGTCAACGTCTGAAGGGAAGCGCGGGATACAATGGACATCTAAGATGCAGTTGGACGATCTAGACTTTGCAGATGATCTGGCTATTCTATCGCACACGCAACAACAGATGCAGGAGAAGACGACCAGCGTAGCAGCAGCCTCAGCATCAGTAGGTTTCAATATACACAAAGGGAAAAACAAGATTGTCCGATACAACACAGCATGCACCAATCCAATCACAATTGACGGAGAAGATTTGGAAGATGTAAAAACCTTTACATATCTGGGTAGCATCATTAATGAACATGGTGGATCTGATGCAGATGTGAAGGCACAGAACGACAGAGCAGGAGCAGCATCCCTACAACTGAAGAACATCTGAAACTCAAAACAAATGTCTGTCAACCAGCACCAAGGTCAGGATTTTCAATACAAATGTCAAGGCAGTTCTACTGTATGGGGCGGAAACCAGGAAAACTACGAAAGCTATCATCCAGAAGATACAGGTGTTTATTAACAGTTGTCTACGCAAAATAGTTCGGACCCGTTGGCCGGACACTATTAGCAACAACGTACTGTGGGAGAGAACAAACCAGATCCCAGCGGAGGAAGAAATCAGGAAGAAGCGCTGGAAGTGGATAGGACACACATTGAAGAAAGCACCCAACTGCGTCACAAGACAAGCCCTCACATGAAATCCTCAAGGCCGAAAGAAAAGAGGAAGACCAAAAAACACATTACGCCGAGAAGTGAAGACAGATGAGAAGAATGAACAAGAATTGGATGGAACTAGAAAAGAAGGCCCAAGACAGAGTGGGTTGGAGAATGCTGGTCAGCGGCCTATGCAACATTGGGAGTAACAGGCGTGTGTTAATACAATTATGTCGAAGGCTGGGAATTAGAGTAGAAAATAGGGTGCAAAATATTATGTTTAAATTACAATAGTTTCGGAACAAAAAGGGTATGCCAATGAATCATACATCGAACGAAAGCTTATGTTCTGTAGAATAGATTAGGGACAAAAATAAATGTCAGTGTTTTACAAGCTTCGAATAAAATGGAATAATGTCCCAAAAAATAGCTTCTTGTTTCGCTGTTCACAACAGGAACATAAACATAATGTTGAATAAACCTAATAATATCATCTTAGCAACATGATTTAGGTCAGTTATAGCTTTCATAAATCATATTGTAGCTTTTGTTTACAGAGCAATTCCTTTGTAAATTATTCCACGGCTAATTCAAACTCGAAATATAATAGTGAATATCAACTTCCGGATGCAGGCACATCCAGCTGATGAGTCCCAAATAGGACGAAACGCGTGTCCTGGATTCCACTGCTAGCCACTGCCCGTCTTTGCTTAAAATTCATTTAACTTTGTTTGATAAAACGTAAACTACTCTAATATATGTACAGTAGTTCATATTGAAAACCCAAAATATTTTCGTTGGCATGTATTTTAAGGAAAATTAACAGAAATTTATTTATTACAAGGTTGAGAAGCTGTAACTAAAGCCTAACAATATACTGTACAATTTTCTCAGTGGATTACTTAGGTTTTCTTTAATAAACATCCATTTTTTTCTATGCTTTATCACATATTAAGTCTGGTTTTCAATCTACATTTCGCTCTTACCCATTATCTTGCTTTTTATGTTAAACTATTTATTAACAGAATATCCCGTCGACGACATCTAGCCATCTAATACTGAAATACAGTGCATGAGATGTCGAGTCACTTGAAATAGTAGCCACATTACCACTTGATCTATAAGATCAGGTCAACACTAAGGAGTGGGGATTAATTGATGCTATTTTCGTTAATTGTTGTAATATTTTTTTATGTATAGTAAGTATTTCGAGGTATATTTCATATTCATATAATTTGAAGATATATGTGTTTGAACCATTCTGTTAACTGGATAGCTGACGTCTTGACGCCTCATAGTTTGTTGTTTATAAATTTTTAGTGTTTATGTTTGTTTTTCTTAATAGTATAGTACGTTCATAGGCAAATCTCAACTTGTTTTCAGGACTTCATGTGGAAATTTCCAAGATTCAATTCAAAAAATTGACCAGATGAATTTGGTTTGATCAATATAAAGAAATGGATGAAATACTAGAGATTAAACGATAACATATGAAGGATATCATACTAATAATTTTCAAATCTGTGCGAATATTCATTCGGCCGTTAGGTGAACTGTTGACAATGAGTTCCTGACCGCTCCTTAGATCCTCAGAACTCTTCTAAATTGAGCCGCGATCTGTAGGCACAATATAAAAAATTGAGTTCTTTTATGTAGAGTAAACGAGAGTATTTACAAGTTTGTAAATGACCTTGGTGTTTTGACGGTTTTTGAAAATACGCAGAATTTAGTAGCAAAATTGGTAATTATATGGTCAAAGTGTGCTATGTAACCGTTTTGTCTGCACCTTCTATATACCTATAACTTAATGACAAATTTACTGTGTCACTCCATCTTCGGAGGTTTTTACTTATCCATCTCTCCACCCTTCCGTTCATTGGACTGACCATCATTATTGGTTGTCTTCATTTGAAATATATTCAGTGGGAAATTTGAAAATCGTTTTCATTGTTCATTGTTTTTTTATCATTCTGAACTGACTGAATATAGTGTTTTCATCTTGTTCTCTGTTAATGAGGGAATTCTCCATTGCTCCCAACAAACACATACATTCCATGGGTTTATATATTTTTTGGCTATACAAATTATTGAAATTACACAAGCTTAGATTATATTTCAGTTTTATTCCAAATGTATAACTCCTCCGTCATACGGAACTATGGTTGGCTGGAATATTTCAAGAGATTGGAATACTTGTATCATATCATTCAGTTTCAGTTTACTGATAGTATTAAAAATATAGAAAATTCTATGTAAAATTACGTATGCATATATTATAGTATTTTGTTAAAAATAAATATATAACAGTACAAGATTGATTGAACAATCAATCAACACTTTTTTAGTCAAACTATGTTATGAACTCTTTATTTAGATAGTTTTCTTTATAGGGAAAACTTAGAGGATATAAAACCTTTTTTTATTTAATCCATCATAATACAATGATGTGAAGAAAAAAAACACAACACACTATATTGTGATTTTCTAAAATGTAAATTGAAAATATTAACATGTTAAATAAGTGGAAAATATTATTTTGAAATATAATAACCTTTAGAAATTAATATTACACCAATCATTACACCAGTCATCAATTATAAATTATGCAACTTCTAGAGTCTTTCAATCAATTAACAATAGAATATATTACATGAAAAGAAAAAAAAACATGATAAATAAATAAAAAACCATCGAGTTATTCCTTAGCTTTTATTTGTTTGATAAATAAATAATATCTTAAGAGATATCAAATTTCAAGTGAGAAATAATCATATAAAAATAGAATTCTAATTTATTTTACCACATTCATTGTTCATTTATTAATTTAGATAACTAAAATTGATCTTTTATCTGAATATCCGAATTAGAATATTACTTTATATTTATATTTACTTACGCCTGTTACTAAGAGTGGAGCATAGGCGGCTGATCAGCATTCTCCAATCCACTCTGTCCTAGGCCTCTGGGGTCCTTTATTTTTGTCGTCATTTAGATTGGACGATGTTTGTTGGCGGGCTCTCCACTTTAGTGGCCCGAGATCTGACTCCAAGTAGATCGTATGAATGATTGCTGTCGAAATGTATATATCGCCTATCCTCGTATATAATCATCGACCTAAATCGCGTTAGTCAATAACGGAATCAAATAAGTCTAATAACGAGAATGGACTTTTGAATATATATATTTTGTATATGCAGCGGATAGAATAGAGAGAAGAGAAACGACGCGCAGTGGAGATGGCGGGTAAGCCAACTCCATTTAGTCGAGCGTTAATCAATATTTATAGTCACACGAAAATAAGCTACAGATATGTGATGAATAATGGGATAAGAAATGTACACACACATATGCTTTCATATAAAAACAGTGAAGACTGATAAGTGAATAATTAATAAGGTCAAAATGTGACTCAGAATGAATAGATTGGTTTGTCCGAAAGCTAGAACAAGGTACATGGGCTTAATATAATGACCGATACTACAGGCCTCCCTTTATAGTTTTATCCAATTGTTGTTCATTCTTCTCATCTGTCTTCACTTCTCGGCGTAATGTGTTTTTTGGTCTTCCTCTTTTCTTTCGGCCTTGAGGATTTCATGTGAGGGCTTGTCTTGTGACGCAGTTGGGTGCTTTCTTCAATGTGTGTCCTATCCACTTCCAGCGCTTCTTCCTGATTTCTTCCTCCGCTGGGATCTGGTTTGTTCTCTCCCACAGTACGTTGTTGCTAATAGTGTCCGGCCAACGGGTCCGAACTATTTTGCGTAGACAACTGTTAATAAACACCTGTATCTTCTGGATGATAGCTTTCGTAGTTTTCCTGGTTTCCGCCCCATACAGTAGAACTGCCTTGACATTTGTATTGAAAATCCTGACCTTGGTGCTGGTTGACAGACATTTGTTTTGAGTTTCAGATGTTCTTCAGTTGTAGGGATGCTGCTCCTGCTCTGTCGTTCTGTGCCTTCACATCTGCATCAGATCCACCATGTTCATTAATGATGCTACCCAGATATGTAAAGGTTTTTACATCTTCCAAATCTTCTCCGTCAATTGTGATTGGATTGGTGCATGCTGTGTTGTATCGGACAATCTTGTTTTTCCCTTTGTGTATATTGAAACCTACTGATGCTGAGGCTGCTGCTACTCTGGTCGTCTTCTCCTGCATCTGTTGTTGCGTGTGCGATAGAAGAGCCAGATCATCTGCAAAGTCTAGATCGTTCAGCTGCATCCTATATGTTCACTGTATCCCATGCCTCCCCCAGAATGTGATATTTAATTAAACTAAACTAGCTACCATATACTAGGTAATATGAATTGGTTTCATTGTCTCAACTTAAAATAAGTCATTTTAAATGTAGAAATAAATCTGATTTGAGAATAATCATAAATTAGTCATAAACAAAGTAGAAACTAATTGAAATAAATATTAAGTCAGTTTGATAAATTTTCATTATTTACTATGACAAAATTACCGAGACAAAATGCAAACAATAAAAATGATCGTCAATGACTAAATACCTATTGTAGATACAGTGCAATAAAGAACAAGTAAAGTAACGAAATAAAGAGTATTAAATAATGACGAAGCCAATGCTTTAGAAGATGCTAAGAAATAAGTAGTGGCTTTGACATATCACATATGCTATTCAATTAAAATAATACCATAACCGCGTAGACCGTAAACAAGAGCTTTTCACTGCTCTACACGACTCATTTCAACAGCTAATGACTTTATGGGTCGATATCTTATCTTGGTTTAGCTAATCTTAGCCATCATTTCTATAAATAGAAGTTTTTTAACGATAACAAAAGCTTAATCTCAGAAATATTTTCAAAGAAATAAAACGGAAAGTTTAAACATTTATCATGATTATAGGCAGAGTTGATGGTGGCCAGCAGTGGAATCTAGGACGAGCATTTCATCCCATTTGGGATGAACCTGCATCTTATATTTAATGTCCACTCTGCTTACAATGCTTGTGACTTGAGGCAATATCGAGGCAGTCCGCATAGGATGCGCATACGCCGTTAAGAGACTTACCATTCACAGTCCTAAACATTAATGGGAGGATTCAAACAGCCAATACAAAAGTAAATTCGCCATGATTGATGTTCATCTGAGTTCTACCTATACAAATGTCATGATTTTCTATGCATGAAATGATTTTGTAATTTAACCAGATCATTACATTCACTTTGAAATATAGTGAAGTCTATGTAACTATACCGATGAACGTTTGGTGTCTGGATACAACAGATGACAGCTAAAGGGAAATATGCTTATGGTCATTAAAAGCAGAAGTTCAATCTACACTAAAATTAGAAACTGAGAAACTTGATATGGTAAAGCTAACAGTAGTTGTTCTCGTGTATTGTTCAATTTTTACTGCAAAACGATGGCTTAACAATCTTAACGTATGTATAATGAAAATGTACTAAATAATAACGGATCGAATCTACACATATTAACATAGCTATAGTATTTGACAGGTGTTTAGTAAACACCTACTTCAACAAGGGGTCAAATTGATAAAAGTTATTATTTTCACAGAAAATATTCGGACTTAAAGGTAAAAGACTGTATGCTAATGTCTTGAAACTGGTCACATTGGCAATGAATATTTTATAATTAGATTGTGGATATATTTTTAATTTTTGAAGATAGTTCACGTTACAGACTGAGCTCTATGTAAGCCTTTAAAAATCAGTGGGTAACAGAGGTTTGTTTCATCCTAGTTCAAAACTTCAGTAGTTTGGACATTTAGCTTATTCAGAGCTGGTGACTAGGACCTATAGGCCTTAAGTAAATCAAGAAGCGAGTTTGAGAACAACTTCCAATTCGGTTGGAAAATATGTCATTCGTTATAGCTATTTGCTGACTGGAACTGAAATATATGACTGATGTATTTAGTATGAAATGATATTCTACAAATAATGTGAACAATAGTAACTTAAGTAAACCATTATAGTCTTCATTTCAAGACCTGACATTTCTTATAATTCTATCTTTCTCATGATTAAATAAATCTTAGTAAATGGTTTTAATACTTTTCATTTCTGCTCGATATTACGTTTGCACCTAAACTTTGTTGATTCATACACTTCTTTTTACTACTACGTGACTTCTAGTATTTTTTCTAAGCTTTGACCTACATTGAACACTGGAACGCTTGTTTATTTTATCTTACTGGTCTCGTTACTGACGTAGTGTTGTAAAAATAAAACAAACTGAGCCACTGGAGTCGTTAATTATAAAAATAACTATTCAGAAATTCATGTAATGCTAAGGGCTGTTTTTGTAAATAATGCACTGAAGAAAATATCTGTAAAGTGAAAATTAAAAGAATGATGTAAGATAACAACTAGCGTTAACCTATTATATTGATAAAAGCATGTAACCTATATCCTCGTTCCGATTATTTCTATTCTATGTGTTACCGAATGATCGTTAGTGAAATTAATTTGGAAAGTCGTTGCAATACACATAATTTTAGTAAAACATTGAAGGAGATTATGGTGAGGCACTGAGGGAGCAGGAAAGTGTGACTTCTGAAGACTCCGAGCGGTGAATTAAATAATGAAAATGAAGATGGGACAATTGCGATGTTACAAATGGAAAAAAAATTGAAAGAGAATAAAACTGGTTTATTTTAAATTTCAGTGAATAAAGATTGAATGACCCCAATTTATATAATTATTGAATATAGTACTCATAATTGTATATTAGATTAAAGCTTGAATATTATGTGATTGAAAATGGTACTATTTGATTATATGCCCTGTTGAAATTCGATCCTTATAGGTCTTATTATTAGGTAAAAATATGCGATATAATAATGCTGTTATACTTTTTACTTCGGCCCACAGACTTCAGGCTTGAATTTGTGAACTGTCAATACCTTAGGAGTACATAAGTTTGATTTAACCTCATTCTGATCTCGTTTTTTGACCGTTCACGCTTTTTAGAAGATGATTATCTTAGAGACACAATGCCAGATCTGATGAGGTTCCCTTATATTGCGCCACTGATTGTTTTTCATTCCCTTTTTTCGAGAGATGCCAGGGAAGGTTCTGAGAAGCATGTAAGAAGTGTTTGCTTTGTTAGACAAGTGTAACCTATCCTGCAAGAGCAAGTTGACCTACAGATGCATATCAATATGGTCCAGAGTTTTTTTAGTTAAATACTTTTTGAAGAAGTTGGAATGAAGTTGATGACAGTTATGTTGTTAAATATCACATCGTTAAACATCAGTTTAGTATTTTCTGAAAAATATACTGTTGATATAATGTAGATACATTTAAATGATATTCGTTAATACAACTCATATATGGATTCAAAATGATTTCGGGGCGAGCCTTGTAAAGGACTGCAGTGAATAAAGATGATTACCCTTCCTATTGAGATGGAGTAGTTAGAAAAATGTTACAATCAATGCACTTCTAAGCTTCTAGATAATTTTCTAACATAATATTCTATAAATACACAAGAAAAATGGTTTTATGTTTATTGTTTGTTCTATAGTTTGCATCACAGATCAAAACTTAGTTGGAAGGCTTTTGAAAAACGAAGAACTGGATGTCTGTCCTATTCTAGTATGGGGTTTGATAGTGTGTCCACAAACCCAAGAGGAAATAGAACCAAGGACTTTCAAGGTTTTGCGCTACTACTGAACCAATATCCAATGGTTTAGATTTTTAACCATAATCAATTCGTAATCTTGTGCCATGATTATCCATTGCCATTGTGGATAAATACTTCACATCCGATGTCGTTGAATTCTAGTGATCATGGCTGCTAACTAAAGGTGCTTGAATTATCAATCGAAATTAGTCTCAAGTGATCATGTACTAAGAAGAAAAATTTATTCAATGCTTCTTGATTTTCAATGGTGGTCTAGCTAAGATCAGTTAACGATTTAAACTCTGAATAGGTTATACTTAGTTCATTCACAAAATTAAGGATGATTATAGAAATTATGTCTACATCTAATAGCTACTAATTGTTTAGTAGTATGGCAGTAGTAACAGTAATTATGACTCCTAAATATGATTTTTCATTCAACTAAATCAGTCTTATAAATATAAGCAAATTTGAGATTATCAAAGTAGTCAATATAATTGGCCATTTTTTAAATTAGACACCGAAATCAAACATTCATATAGAGATTGCAGGTATCATTACCAAGGTTTGACTTAATAATTCCGAATGAACTGAGCTTGCGTGGATTGTTATAAATAAATTATATATTTTTAATATCCCAACGAGTAGAAAAATTAGATTTTCTGACGTTTTGTGACTCAGTGTGACCTAGATTTTCTTCAGAGAATAATTAACCAAATCAAAATTAATTCAAGTTTAAATAGTACAAAAGAACAATGCACGAATATTATGTGGGACCGATCAAAAAACAGATCTGAACAAGTCAATGTTATGTCATTTCGGTCAAGGTGATTTATAAGCGACATGTATGTAAACTTGTGCGTGTATATTTGTATGGTCAGGGATGAAAAAATGTGAACTTTGTGGTGCTAAAGGATAGAGTTTAATTTATATGTGCGATAATAGTGTGAAATGTGAATGATATCAGACATGGTAATCTAATTTTTCTACTCATCGGGATATTACACATATATTATTTTATTTATTCATATAGAGTAATCATATTAAGATTTTCTTAATCTAATGCATACAGTTTAAGCCCATCAAATCGTACCATCATTCTGATAATCCTGTAAAACTATGTAAAAGCCGGACGATTATTATCCATGTAATTATTAGATTGCATAATACATTATGGTAAACAAAAAATAGTTTGTCATTATTAATATGATTGGCGACGAGGTTTGCTAATTGGACGCAGGGAGAAATTTAAAAATACACAATTATTCAGTGTATATATTTTTATATTGAATAAAAAGTTTAGGGGGTGATGTAGATAGTAAATATGTAATATGATATAAAGCAAATGCTTTAAATATGAATATTCATTACAACGAGGATACATTCTTCAATGTTCAGTCAGTCGATACTGATAATTCGAGGGTTTGTAGTGATTGTTTTGTTTCGTGGTTAATACGACGAATCGACATTATTTGAACAACCATTCTAAACCAGGAGCCGTTAGACAGCTTCTTTGTTCTAGTATGACAATCCTTAGGAGTTCTCATACACGACACTATGGCGCTTAGAATCCTGAACTTTTAGGTCCTACGACAAGCCCTTAACCTTCAGATCACTGTTCCAGCTTCCAGTGGTTCATATTTCTAACTTCAATCATTCAGTATCATAAATGGGTAAGTATCTCAAATCTGACTCAGAGGCCTAAAGGTTAAACGTACGGTGAAAGTCTTTAAAGTCCTGGATTCGATCATCTGTGCGATCATGGATTTGTAATCAATGATAATTTCATAAGATAAAGATCGGCTGTCGAGTTCTGCTATCTGTATGTATGTTCACCAGTTTAGTTGATCTATCTGAGTCAGTGATGTGTTAATCACCACATATTAAACTATCATTCCTCATGTTTGTATGGAGAAAAGATAATTGCCTTAAAACGGTTGGAATTCGTCTGAAAAACACATGCAAGTCTAACTTTTAAAGTGATTTATCGAATCCTATCTAACCTTTACATATCAACACTAGATTTCTCCTCTTAAATGTATTGAAAGCCAAATGTGACTCATATAATTAAGCCTAATTTTTGTGCCTGAAAAAGGTTTATGCAGTCTCTGTATCTTGGCCATCTGCTTAACTGCAGATTAATACATCATTCACTTTTTATCCTTCTGATTACGCAATCTGTTTGGGTAAATAATAAATTAACTAATCTTCACAAATGTTTTATGACTAACTCACTGTTATTTCTAAATGTAATCACAAACAGATTCGTATTAGTATACATCACTGATGACGATTGGTCTGTATTTCTCTCCCAAGTCGTAATAAAAGAAATAATGATAGATTTTAAGAACAGATATCTGATTATAGTTTAATTCACATGTGTGGCTACTGGCTTGTATTCAATAAACATCACACGTAACGATTATTAAACAGTAAGAAAACTTTCGGTCAGAACAAATCCGAAATCGGGATAAATCTACCATTATTGATAATTTAGTATTACGCAATCCGTTCGGTAAATATCAGAACTGGGGTTATGATCTCTAAGTTTTAAAAAATATGGAATGTACCAATCTTATCCTCTTCAAAGGACTTTGTGTTTGTGATGAAACGTCTATTTTTTTCTGCGTCTGTATTGTTCAAAACATGCCTGGAAGTTTACAGAAGCTCAACTTTAAGCTGTCTGGCCGTTTAACACTCTATCTTTTCTACCTCATCTCTTTGGCATTCCCATCTAGGAATATTTCATATCGGGTACAACCGGAAACTTGAGGAAGTTTGCAGATTAAAGAAAGCGATCTAGTATGTTGATTGAATTAAGAGTCAGAAACACCCAGGTAATCATAATTGAATATGTGGGACATTATCTTGACGTAGTAGCCATCTATCATAATAATAAAGACAAGACCCTATCTGATAACCATAGTTGCTTTTTCTATACATTTATTAGACAAACTGTATCAGTGTTTTGCTATAGATTTCCATGGTATGTAGAATAATCATCTGTTTCTGAATTGAGTAATTCTAACAAAATATCCAGTAATTTTAGACTTCGAATTAAGTTTGAAACTGGTTTTTTTCGAAAAAAAAATATTGACAATGAATTGGAAACATTCCATTTAATTTCAGACACGTGTTTCTTGTTTTCTGAATATATATATATATATAAACAGTCTGTATAAAAAGTGTACTTATCATTCAGATCTAGTGACTCCTACGTAAATTTTCCAAGTTTTTATATCAGTAATCGAAATCGTTTAGTAGTTAACAAAGTACAGTAACTAGACATTTGAGCGACAAAAGAAGTGAACAATTTCAGTTAGAGATTTTGTTTTCTTTAGAAATTCAACTTTGATTCCATATGAATATAGGGTTGAATCCGAACAAAATCTGATGTATCAAACAAGTATAGGGTGACTGAGTGATACAATCATTATTAGTAAGTAATAATTAGTCATAATGGTAGTGATAATGATAGTGCGTTTTAACTCAATGGTATTGAAAGTTGTAAATGAATATTAATGAAGGCTAGAAACTAATTTTAGGTCATTGAATATTTAAGCGGTAACTAGAGCTCAGTTAATTGCACCAATAAATACAGTCATTTTTTTACTGGATAAATTTTGTCTATCAGTGGAATTAAAGATAAGCGTTTCTCCCTACTTGGGACTCATCACAAGCTAGATGTACTTAGATCTGAATGCTGATATTTATATTTGGACTCGACTGAAGATGTCGCTTTAAATATCAATTCATCATCCGTCGAGCTCCTGGGTCCAAATAGCCATTAACTTGATCAACAGATATGATGCTTATATTATGGCGCGGGAAAACGTCAGAACCTTTCAAATTCGCCCGCCGTTCCGGCTTCACAAGATGCGGTCACTCCGTATTTCAAATGCTGTGGGATTTTTGGGCGTCCATTAGGTTTCATGAATGTCAGGTGTTCTCATATTTAAGTGGTCTTTCGCCGCAGCAAAACAAAAAAATCATTGCGAAGAACATTAATTTAGTTCTCTCTGTCTTGTAGTGAACACTTTGAATCGGTTTTGGCTTCGTAACTTCCTAATTTCCCTATTTTGAGGAAAATTTTGTCCGGTGTGGGTAAGTTTTGGAAATAATTTTGGTCGAGGGCATCCTTTTCTGTGTGCCTGGAAGCAAAAAGAATTGCGAGCAGATGTAACCTGAATCGTGGATAAAATGAGACATGCCGGTGTCCTTTCCGTCATATGCTACTGGCATATATAAGAAGACGAACTCTTACAGGTAAGCTCGATCAATTACGAAATACATACTGCATAGTTAGTCATTTTCATAGACACACCTTCCATAATAGCACAGCAATTTCATTACCCAGACGAAGCAAACAGTATGTACAGATTCAAGGAAGCCAATTTTTACTTACGAATTATCAATAAGTAGGTAAGACTGTAGTTTCTCAAACGTTTGTCTTTGTGTAGTATCCGTAACGATAGAAAATATGGATCAGAATACAACAAAGTGTGGAGAAGTGACAGGAACTGTTTACTATAGGATGTTCTTTGTAGTATTTTTAACTTAACTATATATTCAACTTGTAAACTGATTTTTCTGCATCGAATTTCGCTCTTCCTGTACCAGTAGTAATGATGCATCAATAAACTTTTGCCCAATTTTTATTTTCGTCTTTTTCGTAGTTTCACGGGGAGATATACCGATAATCTTAACGAGTAACTGTTTGTGAAAATTAAAAACAAGAGTTGGCTTTATAAGTACCCGTTTCTTTACGAAAACTTGTAGTACTGCATCGGTCTAGAATTTTCACTAGAATGTTGCGTTGTATATATACGTTTCTTCACTATGACAGTGTATTCGGATGAATAATTGTAGTGGCATTGACTCTTAACCACACGGTCTTCGAAGCCAAGCATATAACGACTGGAAAGATGTATATTCGATATGTAACACTTGGAGAAGGTTGGCGATGGTGGACGTGGAGATATTCATTCAATTGGATGGCATGGCTCAGACTTGCAGATGTGGCCACTATGTGTAACTTATTAATATTCACATCAAATATATTATTCTATACTCAGTACAAATGTGTTTTTCAGAAATACTAAGTATTATTGTTAATTATCACGATACAATGAGTCAGTATAGACAGTGATGCCACTTCCACGTAAGATCTTACAGATTAAGCAATTAAATGACAAATTTGCCGTTTTCGGGTTAGGTCTATTATCAAAGTAGTATTAGTACCGAAATGAACTATAATTATACTCACTGACAGGATTTATAGTGCAAAAGACTGAGTATACTTGCTCTATATGTATTTCAATAATTCATTAGATGAATAAACGTGGCAGTATTCAATATGAAACTCAGTTATCGTCAACTGGTAAATTGTTTCTCCACATAATCTTTCATATACGGAAATTCGCTAAGTTGTTCACTGATATAGACATGATTATGAGAAGGGTTCGAACCTCTTGATTCAATGACGGAAGCCATAATTTGCATATCAGAAAACGAATGAGGACTTTCTCAGCTTGATGCAATTCTGAAAAACAACAAATCAGTCATAAAGCAAACGATTGAACTTCGTTAACAGTATCAAATTCAATAAGTAAATGAAATAGCAGCTAGGAGAATGTACCTATAATTGTCTTGTAAACAGCTTTATTCATTTTCTAACCGTCACAGAATTTCACCTAGTCATGGTTTAGTTATCATGCTCAAAACAAACGTGCATCGTTTTACTTACGAACAAAATATGACCAATAACTGTTGCACTTACATTAATGTTATACACGGCTTTTATATATGTTCAGAAAGCGGACAGACAAGGCTATCAAAGTCAATTGTAACTCATATAATTTCTCTCAGATACGTTACATAAAAATAAGACAGTTCACTCAAAAATCATTATACTTAAAATAGATAGAATTGTTTATGGTTGAATATTAGCAATCTACATAACATTCATAAATAGTTTAACGCTTAATTGCTTCCACCTACATTTTATAAACAACCATCAACATCAATGATCATCATCATCATCATCATCATCATCATCATCATCATCATCATCATCATCATCATCATCATCATCATCATCATCATCATCATTAGGGTGGTCAATTAAATGTTCAAGGTCTTAGAGCTGATTGTTGCATAATACTTTGTTAGGGGTCTAATTTTGGTTTGTTAAATGATGAATTTCAATTGCCTCAGATTGCATTGTTAAAATTAACCACATTATGCTGACAAAACCTTCACCCAGATTGTGAGCAACAAATACTTTAAACTACTAATAAACTGGAATAAAAGCTATGTAACAAGTACAAACACTATGATAATTGATGTGTGACTGAGAATATGTTGTTAATAGCTGATACATATCTACATCCCAAAATCCTCGGCAATATGTAACATGTATTCGAAAACATGTGGCTTAACGTCCTGACCGGACCTTATATTATTATTAGTATATAGTTGAATTATCTGGTTGTTGATATTCAGAGCTGAATTTTAATCAGCCTTTTTTTAAAATATATATGCGTTCGATCCAAAAAATAGCGATTATTTGGATTTATTAGTTCAGTGGATAATTCATTGATGTTTAAATGGAAAGGTGCTGTATGGTGATACTAAAGCGAACATCAAAACTGGAATGTAAGTACATCTAGCTTACGACGAGTCCCAAGCAAGAAGAAATGCGGATCTTTAGTTATACTGCTAGCCAAAATCCATCTAATCAATAAAACACATAATAAAATGTCCAGCATTCATTTATGCTAACAAAGACATAAAAATCCACTATGGTTATGAACAGTGGATTCACTTGAACTATTACTAATAACGACTTAAATGAAATGTAATTTTCATTTGTATTTAAGTGATGAAAAGAATCATAATAAATGAGATTAGAAGTTATTGATTATTTTTAAGCTGATAAAAAGAAATAAGTTTTTCTTGGTATTGTAGTTTCTATTTGTATTATGTATATATCTAATTTCAAAGAAACACTCACTATTTCATTGAGAACAATATTTATAATATCTCATGTTACATCAACAGTTGTTTTTACTTGGTAAATCTGTTTAACAGACGTCATCGTACAGTGGTAGTCTAAAACAATTAAAATTAATGAAATAACTATTAAAACAAATGCATAGATAGTGAGATTCTATACAAACTATAAAAAGATACACTATACATTTGGCTCACACGGTAAGAGAGATACAAATATGTTAATGAATCATTCGCCTATCCACGAGAGCTGCCTAATTGTTGTTTTCTGGATCATTCTGGAATTCCATAAATACACAAGAGCTATGAACAATTATGATTCATCTTTGAGCAGTACAGATTGTCATACAGCCTTTGCTTTAAATTAATCTAGACAAATGTTACGAAAGTGTATATTAGCTCAGTGCAGCAACATACTTTATCAGGATATTAGATCCTATTCATATTACAGTCCCGGAGTATAATAATTTATCAAACGTAATACGAAATCATCTAAATGGTTTCTTCGCATTCTATTTTGATGGTCAGATATCTAGCGGTTCTAAACACTCATGACTGAGGATCTTCTAATTTCATATATTTATTTGAACTAGCAAAGTACACGTCTTGAAGTTAAATGTCGGACGGGAGAACACAAACCATTTTTAATCATGACGTTCACGTAAACAGGATTTTTAACCGCACACAAATAACGCCATTGAAGGTCTATTTGTATGATATTCATTATATTATTAAATATTTTCATCAAAAAGGTAAATCTTACGCACGATGAAAATGTTGTTGAATTTATCCAACCACTAGTGTTAAGGATTGATATTATCATATTATTTTATTTCTACGGTTACAAAATTCATGATAGCATTTATTTGGGGTATGATTTTTGCTATGTTGTGATTTTTTATTCATCATGACTGACCGTGTAACACCCGACACCTAATCAGCATGATGGAGTGTCATTTTCGTTGTAGGAAACTTTAGATTTCTCATATAAGCCAGCAAAACGAGAGAGAGACTGTAACCCGCTCTTCAGCATGGACTACGATAGTATGAATAATAATTCTCCTTTCATTTTTGGTTGGTTTCCAGGTGCAAGATCAACATTATGAACGAGAGTGCAGCTTATCTTCAGCCCTCTGGAGTCATATGTCGCCGACCAGGGTCCTTCAACTAACTCTTTCCTGGGCTCTCTTTTCTAGTTGATGACACGTGTTATTCACTATTTTGATGTCTGCCTCCAATTTCCTGCTCAATGCATTCTTTAGTTTCCTTCTTTTCTTTTTAACTTGAAGATTCCAAGTGGGGGATTGGCTCTTGGTGAAATTAAATGGTTTCTGCATAGTATCTCCTGTACACATCCAAAATCCTTTTCTAGTCTATTTCTTAATTGGTAGCTGATTTTTTGACTACCACAGTAGGTAATTGTTGATGCTGTCTGCCCAACGGCTACAGAGTATGTTGAAAAGCCACCTATTTATAATACATGTACCTGAACCTTTTTCTTCATGGTTGTGGCAGCTCTCAAGGTTTCAGCTCAGTACGGTGGAACTATTTTGACGTTTGTATCGAAAATTCTGACTTTTTTCCTTGAGACAGTTGTTTTGAGTTCCGAATATTCTTTAAATGTAGGAATACTGCTCTTGCCATGTTAACTCATGCTTTGGCATCTGCATCAGATCTTTTTGTTTGTCACTGTTGCTACCCAGAAACATAAAGGCTTTCACCTCTTCCAGAACTTCTCCAACAGTTGTTATTTGGTTAGTGTTCTTTATGCTGTACTTCAGGATCCTGTTTTTCCCTTGTGAATTCTGAGGCCTACTACTGTGGGTACCGCTGCTACACAGTAATCATCTGCATTTTTTGCTGCGTATGGAGTGAAAGAGCTAAATCGTCTATCAAGTCCAAATAATCCAGCTGGGTCTAAGGTGTTCACTATATTATGTGCTTCTCCAGAGCTGTATAGGTTAGGTTCTCTCATAATCGAGTCAACATCTAGCATGAAGAGAAAAGAGGTCGAGCGTAGGTGTCCTTGTCTGACACCAGTCTTCACTGCAATGGATCTGCCAACTGCTCTCTTTAAACAACTATGCAAGTCAGTCCTTCATGGGAGTTTCGTTTAATGGTGAGGATCTTAGGATTCTTGGATTACTGAGATGGTGGAGATTTCTAGCTCAGGTGGATGATTTTGATGGAGTTTTGTACTCTGAGCTGGATGGTTTGGTCGTGGAGCTTTCATCGGTCTTCTGAACGACATCATCAGCACAAACTTCAGATAGAAGTGAAGAGTTCGAATTTCTCCACATGTGGTTCACAGCTTGTCCTGTAGACCTCAATGTTGATTGGTTTAAGGTCAACAAGAACCAGTCGACATCGGAGTCTACGGGACAAGCTTCTATCTGAAGTTTGTGCTGATGGTGTCGTTCAGAAGAACGATGAATCAGTGTAACGTCAAGAATATTTTATTTTAGTCATTTAGAGCTTTCTATGTCTAGTCTATGTACAATTTTGAAAAAATCATAATATTCTTGAAGATTCATAAACAGTGTTATACATTTCACGTAGATAAGAAACAATTCTGTTTTTAAAGAGTTAAATTATTCAGTTTATAATTCAATGATGTAATTGTCTGTCTAATTTTTACGAGGGTTCGTTTGTTAACTTTATTTGATACAAGAATTTTTTGCATAATGGTCTGTAGTCTAGTATACGTGAGATCTTTGTGTTTCGTCCAATTCATGATGTTAATATTAACACAAATGAAAGTACATCTGCATATAATGTTCATCGCAACAAAGTGGCTGGAAAAACTCTAGTAGTTAATTAACCTAAGATCCTGTGAATGAATTTTCAATGTAGTATGCATCGAACTGAAAAAAACTCCTCGGCTACTCGAACAGACCTGAGGAAAAATTTACAAGTTTTCTGCAGCTTGACATTATCATCAGAGTTACGTCTATATGCTCATTTCAAAATGGAGCCAAATGCATCTTTCAGTGATCAATACTAGAGATTATGGTTAGATGCTAACAACAGATATAACATTCAAACAAATCCTTTATTATTAGACTTTACCCTAGTAATCTTATGTTATTTGTAAGAAATCGAAATTCTTTATTTGATTAAAAAGAACTTTATGAAGTGTGAACAATTTAAAGTAAGCACTTCGTATTCACTAAAAGTTTCACTACATAATTATCGATCTTACAATGAAAATAATTATCATATCTAAAATTAAACAACATAATTATCACTGATCATCACAATTGATTGATCACTGGGTGGTGATCAATGTCATATATGTCAAGTCCTTCTTAGTGCAGATCGAATGCTATCGACCAAGTTGCGATGTGGCCACCAGTCTAGGTGACTCGACACTGCGGGCACTATATATTGAAATTAGATGGTGGTTGGAGGTAGTCGAATCCGCCAGGCAGCACCAGTTGCCTCAAGATTACAGGCACACCTTGCTGACAAATGCCAAGTAGAACGAAACCCGTGTCCAGGGTTTCATGTCAACTACCTCCAACCACCATTTAATTACTGATCATGTTTGGTGCTTTATAAAGTTTCCGTCTAATGGTTTAGACGTATTTTATAGGTAGTAATAGCTTTTTGCTTTGATATATAATCGAAGTGGCTGTATCTGACCTAAGTTTCGTTTAGAATATATTGTCGCCTCAAGATAATAATGTGGATTATTTAAATCGTTTATATTTGTTGCTCATAAGTGAAATGATAATAGTGCCATATGTGTTAATCAAGATGAAAGTAGACGACCAGTTGAATGTACAAATAAACCAGTCAGATCAATAAGTTTTCAATGTTATCGTTAAATTACCGAATTACTAAAACTTATCAACCTTAACCCCAACGTGCTTGAAAGGAACTGATTTAATCTGTAGGCTGTATTTGTCATAGATTGATCTCAGGTAATCGAAGGACACTAAACATTTGTTTCGTACTAGCTTGGGACTCATCAACAGTGTAAAAATCAGGATCTTCATGTCTCCTTGTGAATGTTATAATGTTACAATATCAGCCTTGATCAGTTTGCGATGTTACGCTGCGAACGACAGTTATTTCGCCCCTAACAAGCACGAATTCCACCAATCACAACTTCTGAGGGTAACTTCTGGAACGTCATGAAGTAAGCCATTAGTGAGCTGAGTTTTATAATTTGGTCAAATATGTTTTGTGATAACTAATTTGGTTCTAAGGCTGTTTGCTATAGATTGAAGTTAAAATCAACTGTTCACAGAGAAATTTGAGGGTCTTAATTCATATCCCAGGTTAGGTCGTGGGTATAAACTGCTGAGGAGTTCCACACCTCTACGAAACAGCTGTTCAGTGATCTTCGCACTTTTGATGTTAAAACGTATGTTCAGCGATCAGCTTCAAATTCATTGGGAACTTTTATGGTAGTAAGAAATAGAGTAAGAATTAAATAGTTAGATATCATCATCAGTAAAAGATTAATCTAAAACCACAATGGAATGTCAGACACAATTCCAATCACTTCTTACGGTAATTATCAATCATTCATGATTCTTACACCAAAATTCATCATGTAACTATCGAACCGACTCTTGTTTCTAAAACTAATTATTTTTCCCTGCTACACTACTAGCTGATTCAAGATCATCATGATAATGATAAATTTTGATTATATGTTAAAAATCACGATTCTACCAAAGGATATATAATTATCTTTATCATTGTCAGTGACATATTGTTTTCTGTTCGCGGACTAACTTGAAAATGAGGATTTGTTAGTTTCTTCAAAACGAAAGATACAGCTTTCACATGGTTGAGTGAGTAACTAGAATAAATTCGAAATATTTTCACTGAGAGTTACTGTTAGTCTTTTTTCTCTCCTTATTATACGTGTTATCACACAAATTGTACCTAATATCATTTGAATTGCTTTATTAAGATACTTGATTCTCAATAATGGATTAACTTATCAACTAACTGAATTTTTTAAAATTACACTGTTAATGAAGATGGTAGGTTGACCCTGTAAAAATTAAAATTAATATTAAGTCATGGTATAGCCATGAACCAGTGCGATAATTTAATAGATATTTCGTTTCTCATTTAAACATGGTACCTAATCTTTTAGTTTTGTACAGATTCAACTAGATTAAAAGTCACGAATAAATAACAACGAAAATATGTTGAACAGATTGATAATGAAACTACATTTCATTTTGAGTCTGAAATGATTTGATGAACATTCGTTATGTAATGACAATTTTTGTCATGAACTGGGATCAGCTGGGAAGCCATTGTAAAGTAAAGTAGGCCGAAATGTTTAATAAGTACTTCATTCTACCCACTGGATTTTCCAGCTGATATTTATTCAACATAAGAGCTCTCACCAAAAAGAACTTAATCTGAATGATTTCTCGTGAGTTCCATATGTTTTTCAATTGTAGGGAAGAGGCTCTTACCTTCACATTTGCATCAGATCCGCCTTGTTTATCGGTGACTATGTCCAGGTACGTGTAGGTTTCCACCTCTTCCAGGGCTTTGCCATCAAGTATGATTGTGTTGGTGTTCTTTGTGTTGGATTTCAAGATCTTGCTCTTCCCCTTGTGTATGTTGGGGCCTATTGATGCAGAGGCTTCCTCTACACTGGTTATCTTGACCTGCATTTGTTGTTGTGTATGGGATAGGAGAGCTAGGTCATCTGAGAAGTCCAAATCGTCTAGTTGCATCCAAGCTGTCCAATGTATTCCGTGCCTTCCTTGAGATGTAGAGGTCTTCACAATCCGGTCCACCACCAGGAGGAAGATCGGAAGTAAGCGGCCTTGTGTGACACCGATCTTCACTTAGAATGTATCAATCAGCTGTCCTCCATGTACGACTTTGCAGTGTAGTCCGTCGCATGAATTCCATACACAGTTGACGACCTTTTCAAGTGCACCATAGTATCGAAGAAGTTTCCATAAAGTCCTCCTATCCGTACTGTCGAATGCTTTCCCATAATCAAGGAAGTTGTACAGTTCTGAATTTCATTGATTGATTGCTCAACAGTGACCCGCAGTGCCATGACTTGGTCATTGCACGATTGGGTCTTACAAAATCCAGTCTATTGATTTAAAAGTTGTGTGTCCACTGAATCTTCCAACCGGTTCAGCAACACTGCCGCGGTGATCCTTATAAATTGTTGTTAAAGGAATTTCCCGAACTCGTGAAAGTAACATACAATAAGGCGGATCTCAAACATTCCATCCAGCACCATATCATAACGAAGGGGCCACCAATTAATGCAAGACCAAGAAGATTAGAACCAAAAAGACTAGCAATTGCAAAACAGGAATTCGACAAGTTGATGAGGCTGGGCATTGTAAGGCCTTCGAACAGCCCGTGGGCATCCCCATTACATATGGCCCCGAAAAAGAATGGAGAAGTTAGGCCATATGGAGACTACCGAGCACTCAACAAGCAAACAGTAGCCGATGGATATCCTATGCCGCACATCCACGATTTTACCTATAGTTGAACGCCTGCATAGTCAGTTGAAAGCGTCTCTTCCATCTGTCACTGTCAACAACGATTGGTCTAATAAGTTTCTTCTGGTAATGTTATGTCTAAAAGGAACAATTAAACAGGATATGGGATGTTGTCCAGATGAGTTGGTATGTGGAACGACTCTACGTTTACCCGGAGAATCTTTCGCTTCAGGTAAAAGTGTTTCGACTGATGTAGCCAACTACCTGCAACGCCTGAAGAAGCACATGAACGACTTAGAAATAACACCTCCCAGACTATAAAACGACGAGTATTCATAGCGCAGGAACTACATAAAAGTACTCACGTGTTCATTAGAAGAGATAATGTACAACCACCTCTGCAACCGAATTACGACTGCCCATTTAAAACGATTGAGAGGACAGATAAGACGGTTACCATAGAAAAAGCTGGAAAGACAGATGTAATCAGCATCGATCGAGTGAAACCAGCTTTCATCGATAGTGATTTTCAACCAACAAGTACAAACCCCTCGAAGGCGGTCACACCAAGGAAACACGAGTATCAAGAATCAACGACGCTAACGCAGCAAAAAGACGAGACTTCGGTAACGACAAGAACTGACCGCAGAGTAAGATGGTCTCAACGCTATGTTGCTATAGATCATTTTCTACTAGTTTGAATATTAATCGTAATTCTTTCTCTTCATTGTATACATGTGGATTATTAAGCTCATGTTATACACTATAAAACTTAGCACTCTTAAGTACCCTTACGTTTATATGTACGATACTACATTCCTTCTATTTCCTACTATTATTTTTATATAACCTCACGGACAGGCACGAACCAAATACACGGCACACACTAGCTTCATTCTAATCTTATGTAAGCCGATTTCTTCAAACGCTTGTAACTAATCCACTCGGTTTACTATTCTTTGTACAAACACAGACATTTTTTCATATATCTTTGTGTGCAGGGGGAAGCTATTATAGCAACTCACGTGCAATTTAGTTTGTTCTCATTTAAATCGGTCAAGCCTTTTTGTTAACTTATTTAGCGGACGGAGTCATTCGTACTATAACAACTTATTGTGCCTTTATTATTGTTGTGTTTGTATGAAATATGTATGCTTGAACATATATATATATAAACCTACACTCTCTGCTCTATCGATACGCTGACTCACTCATTTGCCTCTCTGCTTTGTGGTCTGAGTTATCTGCTAATAAAACTGTAGTCGCTGCTTCTCTTTGCCTTCTGATTTCAAACACCGTTGAGTATTATATGATAACGGTTACGAGTGTGACTGATCAACGAACCACAGCTACTACAAATGGTACAAAACGTTCGGAGTATGTAAATTAAGTTTCACATCTTGTGGCACTTTACTAACGGAGGCTTTTCATCTACATTCAAAAAACGTCTTCATAGTAGTCTGAAATTAATGGGTATTAACGTGAGTTTGTGACCTCAACATCTGATGCTAAGCACGGAATAAAATAGACTTTGGATGACACTAGACGATTTGGACTTCTCAGATGACCTAGCTCTCCTATCCCATACACAACAACAAATGCAGGTCAAGATAACCAGTGTAGAGGAAGCCTCTGCATCAATAGGCCCCAACATACACAAGGGGAAGAGCAAGATCTTGAAATCCAACACAAAGAACACCAACACAATCATACTTGATGGCAAAGCCCTGGAAGAGGTGGAAACCTACACGTACCTGGACATAGTCACCGATAAACAAGGCGGATCTGATGCAAATGTGAAGGTAAGAGCCTCTTTCCTACAATTGAAAAACATATAGAACTCAAAATATCTTTCAACAAATATCAAAGTGAGAATATTTAGTACGAACGTCAAGACAGTTAGCTTATACTATTCTGAAACTTGCAGAACTATCACAACCATCACCAAAACAGTACAAGTATTTATAAACAGTTATTTACACAAGAAACTCAATGTCTATTAGTCGGGAACCATCAACAACAAGGCGTCTTGGACGTGCGAACACTGGTGGACCCTCTGTCTTCATGTGATGTACGACGGTATGCGTCGGTTTGTCGTGATGAGGCTTGAATAATAAATGTATGGGCGTCTCATTAGATATAACTCCTCTAATTTCATTACTTTGGGTAAGGACAAGTTTCCGATTTCTAACGTCTACCAGTATTTTATGGAATTGCAGAAAATCAATGCCGATTATAGGAACGAGGACGTCAGCTACAATGAAGCTCTATGAAAAAAGGATTGTGATTGTAACTGCCTTTTGCTGTACGTCTTGATCTCTGATCTGTTTGCGGCTTGTAGTTTTAATTTGGGGTCAGGTGTGTTTCTCCCAAGTGTAGTAGGTGGTACTACATTAACCTCTGCCTCGGTGTCGACTATGAACTGTGTTCCGATTATTTTGTCTGTGACATATAACTAACGACTGTCTTGAGAGTTGTGGCCAGAGATCGCAGTCGTCACTAAACGACGGCCTTGACGTTACCTTTGCTGTGTGCTTGGGAAGTTACAGGGAGGAGTACACATTTAAGCTTGTTTAACGCACGTTCTATGGTACCAACAAATGTTATTTCTGGTAGTGCTTGGACTACGACGTCTAAAGCTTCTGGACCTTCCTTTACACTTACAGTGGGAGGCATTCAAAAACTGAAGCTGGGCTGTCTGTTTAGTGAGGACGTCGACTGTTCGTCGTAACTCAGTGATCTTGTCATTTGATCTTGATTGTATGTGCAATACGGCATGAGCCCTAGTCCGCTCGTAAATCCTGTCGGCTATGTCTGCTAGCCTATCAAAATCAACATCTTCGTCTCCAATTGCTAGTACCTGTTGGATGTTTTGCGGGAGACGTCTGAGCCACAATTGATATAATAGACGTTTATCTACTATAAGACTTCCAAGTACATTCGTCATGTGACGTTGTAATCGAGGCGGTGTGCTGTCACCTAACTCTACATTAGCTAAAAGTTGAGCAGTTGTCTGCTGGTCGGTGAGCGAGGTAACACAAATGACCTCTCTTTTTAGGCAATCGTATAGTGAGTCAGGATCCGGCTTAAAAATGACGTCAGACACTTGTCCAACAACGTCGTCCGGCAGTAGTGAGTTTGCGTAACCAAATTTCGTGCTCTGACTTGTGATTCTGTTTGCAACAAAAAAGCTTTTTAAGCGTGCAAGCCAAAGGGCAGCCTTTCGAGGATTAAAGACAGTTAAACGTACAGAGATGGCACCCACGGAAACAGACTTAGATGACAGGTTTAGTGAATTATCAAGTGACATGATACGAAGAAATAATAACAATAGCAATAATAATAATTAGCTGAGGATTGAAATATACAATATGAGGAAATAAAAAATAACGACGAGAAATATATATGAGATTCACCGAAAAAAACCATCACTCTGGGTTTAAATATGCGAATATACAGCAATAATTCCAAAGGATTAATGTTATGAGCGAATTTATTATGATTGTCAATGAATTGTTAATGATTGGAATAGTGATTCCAATGTGAAGTTTGTTATGATATGAGTGGACAATATGAAGCAGACTTTGTAGAGAAATGCGTGCTCTAACTGCAGGTCACCGATTTTGTAGATAAATAGTGCGTATTCTAAATGCGGCTCACCGAATTTGTAGAGGTTAATTTCCCCTATATCTGACTCCAATTGCTAGTATCCCGTTAACTGAGTATTTAATGCAGACTAAATCTCCTAGTAGAATTATGAATTTACTCGAGATTATTCAAAAGCCGGAACACCGGTTATAGAGATAGTTTATTGTTAAAGATTTGTAAAATCCGCAAGTGTACAGGAAGCAAGCACACAGTGAGGCCAGGAGTGTGTGTGTGTGTGTGAGTGTTAAAAATCCATATATATTTTTGAATATTAATCAAGTATCAATAAATTATTGATTGTCTGTGTATTACAACCGATAGGAGAATAGATTAGAAGTTGACATGTGCTCAATCAAACTCACACAGAAAATTACATGGTGGCTCAAGTGTCTAAATTACACTGAGCAGATAAATAATACAGTAGTGGAATGGGCTTACTACAAGTTAATATTAAAACTGTATTGTCTTTACGTATATGACCATAACAATTATCTAATTACCATGCATTCATATGTGCTATATATGGAAGCCGTTTCAATTCTGAAAAGAAGTAAAACATAGTACTTGATGAATTTATTTTTTTGCGTTTCAAATCAACCTGCAAAATATTTGATTACGCATTGGAATTTCTATGGAGACGATTCAGAAGTATGGAACGTTAGATCTAAGTTTCATATCATTTTCAAACTTTTAATAGTTTACATCCTTCATTGAGACTTGTACGAGATTCTTAACTTCTTGAATATTCAACAGTCAACAGAAATTATTTCAAGTTTCATACCACGAACTGACTTTCGCTAGACAACCATTCAAAGCTGGGATATCTGTTTCATACTAATGTGGGACTCCCCAGTGGTGTGAATACATGACAATACGAAGGATAGAACCCAAAACCAAGAAATTTTGAGGTAATCGATCACCTAACCTACATGCCAATAAATTGGTGTCCAACAATTTGCACTTCTGACTTTAGTCATCTAGCAATCATTTCAGTTTCGCATCTTCAATCAAAATACAATACGTGTTTTAGGTTTGACTATAACTAAGGTGAGAGGTACATATTTTTAGGTAATCACAAATCGAATTTAACAGCGTTTTAAAAATAAAGTTCCAGACTTTTTAATAAAAACGTTTTTTTATGAAAATCGAAATTTTCAAATTCAGTGTCATATGACTGCAAGCAGCATGTAATTAGCCAATAAAAGTTATTTTAAAAGTGACTAGTAGATTGCACATAAAATGACTGTTTGATAATCTTGTAGTATTGAGATGTTTTGTATGATACTAAATCCACTTTCCTCAATAGAAGGAAGGATTCACTGTTCTTCAGATTGGACCACTTATCCAAAAAGCCACATATAGTTCTAATCATTTTTAACACACACACACGCGCTAAAATTTCAACTCTACTCATTCACATTATATAAGTTGCACATTTCACACGGCCACTGGGATATTCAGGAATCACTTTGGCCAAAAATTACATACCACTGACATAATCAGACCTATTTTAATTTTGGCTGAACTAAATATTCTGCCTTGTTCCCTTAAACTGTATAAACTTGTATTATTTTAATCCAGTTATTTGCTGATTTACTCTAGAAAGCGACTTACACTGTCATGAAATATCAGAAATCCAAATTTCTACTCATCGAGATATCCTAAGTATGTTATCATTTCATTATTTCAGTTGGTATTCTGATAACTTTCTATACTGACTGAAATTTTTATCAAGATTTTTCAAGATGAGTTAATAGGAGTTATTTAAGACGTAATACAATGTTTTTCTACCTTTATAACCGCTGAATTAGGTTCGAATTTCTATAAATCTACTAGTTTCCTAATGAATGGAGATACAAACTGTTGGTTAATGTTATCTGATATTAAACGTAGCACAAGGGATTCTTTCATTCGCGATCGCCTACAATTATTAACAAATAAATGACGTTGCTCATATAACGAGCTCGATCAATAAAATTCGAATAGCGTTAAAGACTATATAACATGGAACTGATTATGGCTACATAAAAACCTATTGATGTAAACTTCGATCATCACATTTATTACAAAATCCTACATACTTTCAATATTCTTTATCAGTAGAAGCATAAAATTCTAAGCTGTAGATTTTTGCTAGGAATGACTAAATACATATATACACTTTGCATTCATTCTCTTTATATGTGGTTTACATTACAATTGGTGATACAGTTATGACAAAAAATATTTGCATGAATTACTTATTGATAGAGTTATTAGGTTCCGAAAATTGTAACATGTACTCAGGCAGTTACTCAATGATAAATCATTTGAGTAAGTAATTATTAGGTAAGTAAGTAGATAGGGTCACTTGAATTAGGAACACAATCGTTTACTCTAAAAATTGCAACCATAGACTGAACAAGAGCTAATTCTCTATAAATTCTCAAGTTATCATAAACTATCCATTTCATAAAATAGACTTGAAACAATTTTATTTTAAAAACTATATGTATATATATATAATAACTTCAAATGATTAATAGTAATAATGCCGTACAATCGGATAAATATAAAAGAAAAAATAATTAAAGTAATGAGCCTGTCATTTTTCTTAGAAGTTTGATATTAATATAATTTAAAAGGGGTTTTATGGAAATTATTTTAATTTGAAAATAATATCCGTCACAGACTGATGTCTTTCGCTTTACCATGGAGAACAACAAAGTGCTGGGGAGCTATTTCGTTGTAGTATGGAATAGTTGACAGTGTTCACCCATGGCTACACTATGAATCGTTGGGTTCTATCTCAGATTGATTGAAGCTGGGATTGAACTACTGGACGTTGACCCAGTGGTTCTAATGGTTAATGATTTGTTGCAGGACATATAGGTCCTGATTTTGATATCCGAAGGATTCAAGTGTACGCGTTGTTGAGAAGTTCATACTACGACGAAACAGCTCTTCATTGCTTTGTGATTGAAACCGCAGCTGAGATCAATCTTTGAAGAATCTCACCTAAAAACTCGGTCAGTCTTCATGAAATTTCTCATAAAGAATAATAACGTCTAGTAGTGTTATCTATAGACATCTCCTGAGGAATCAGGTGCTTCGGAAATTAGGAGTATACATAATGCACCAGTGTATGCAGAAGTGCATGGAACTAATAGGGGCCTGAAGGATTCGTACTCCAATTCCGCTGGCTTCCATTTCCATGAACTATCACGATAAGCCAATGCATTGCATTGACATTTGTGGTGCACGTTTTCACAAATCGAATTCAAATATCCATCTGTCTCCTTGGAAAATGTAGATATTGAACAACTACATTTTGATAGAACACTGGGAGAAACAGCTTTATTAAACTATTACACCTACCTCTTTCTTTAAGAAGGAATGGGATGTTTTCTGGCAGCTTTGCGACCAGTCTTACAGGACACAAGCTTGATGTACGGTTTCCGCTCCCTATGGAACTGGGAATCAAGAATGGTAAAATGTTCCCCGCTTGAATTCTCTTACTGTACTCTTGAGCTCTTTCAGCGACGGGAACGTTACTGGAAACGATCTGAACCTGAATTGGTAATAGTGTGATTATCCGAGCTCACTTTTATCAAAATATTCGTCATCGCATAAATTATTAGTTTTTCCATCAATATTAAATTGATAATAACCAGTAAAAACCTTCTTAAAACTATCAATATTATTGTACGACAGGTTTAAGGAAAGTGAGGGTGGTGTGAAAAATATTTTCTTTAGTGGGTGGTTGGGCGAGAATACCAAATTTAAAGCACAGACGGTTGAATGTTATTCTTGATGAACAAACATCGGGTAAAAAATTTCAAAGTCTTTTTAAGTGACTAATCAACAGTGAAGTAATAGTTTTCTCAAATTTTCTTAAGATATGGACTTCAAATACCGGAAGTATTGCTTTTTATGCTCAAGACAAAATAACTCACATTTTCTTATTCTTATTCCTTATATAAACACAACTAATTTTTAAAATTTCTATTTGATTACATTAGTACATCGTTTTTCTGCTTTCTTCTAATTCATAATGCTTTGTACATTTGACTGAATGATTTAATAATCTTTTAAATTTTACATTATCGTTGACTCTTGTTTAATTATGTGATTACGTAACAGAATACAAACAATTTCTGATATGTCATGTCGTTATCTTCAGATAAACTGATCATTGTTTGTCACTAATGATTTAGGAAATTTGTATTCCACTTCCATACGACTAGTGGTGACACTGTGCTCCCTAAACAACATGATTTAATTACAATCTTTTTGTGGTGTGTGCTAGTTATATCGACATAAGTAGTATATAACGTTAGTCGTAAACAGAATGTCTAGCATAAGAGAGACAAGAGGACCTAACACTAAAGAATGGAAACAGAATACAATTTGTGTGAAGATGCAAGAACAATGAAGTCTGAGTCATTTTAAGACAACTGATGGACATTTTGTAAATTAAGCATTTACTATATGATTCTTAGATTTTACTAACAAGTCCTGTAATTTTGTGTCTAATACATTTGATTGTCCCCACTGGTGTTCTGTCCACTAAATTTTCACTATCGTTCTTGGCATTATTATCACATTGATGAAATAAGCGTTATCCTCCCTGTAAAATTCATCAATTTCTGTTATTCAGCAAGAACGGAGATTAGTTGCATATACAAATAATTTACCAGTGTATTTTCTTCGTAGACAATATCGAAACTTCTAAATACCTGGAAAAAATTTGGGAAAGTTTGATAGTAAACTGCGACCAATGTCTAATAGAAAACTAATGGCTTCGCAAAGGGAAACTACAAAACATTCGTCTGAACATAAATAACGGAATATATCGCTGTATAAAATATCGGACTAAATAAAAAAGAAAAGAGTGACTTTAAGTGTTCGATAATAATACTGACCACTATTTGATCAAAATACTTTATATTAAGCCTTTGACAAGGTAGATATATCATCATATTTATAGACATCATTTCTAATGATTTACCAAAGGAAAACAGGAAAAATATAAGAAGCACTATTCTGGCATATTCAATTAATAGTGATCACTATACTTATATAAAGAGAATTCTGTCAGAACAACTCAATGTCTCAGAAATTCGTCTTATGTGCACAGCACAAGTCATAGGAAATCGCATAAATATACCAAATCTTTGTGTATAATAAAACGTTTGCCTTGTTTTTCAGTTTACTTTGATATCCCATTAAGATACCCTCACATTTTGTGATGCGTTTTTGATTTTCTCTACTTCATTAGTATAGGGGAGCTTGTGGCGATTGTAGAATGTGCTTAGTTTAAATCAAGAACTGAGCATGATTAGAAAACCATTGAAAACCTGGAAGCGCTGGACAGCGTTTTACGTGTACGTTTTTTTAGTATGTTTTAGTACGTTTTCACAGAGCTGCAAATAGATTGACTTCTTTTTGATGCACTCATCCCAAGGTCACTCTTAACATCTTTTCAAACCATCTTCACAGTGCCGTTTTACCGTTAGTTATAATAACACTGGTTCAATTAATGTGTAGTTCACACCTTTTTGAACGTATAAAGATAAAAGCAAAAATTTTATTTTTATTATTTAAGACTGAAAGGGTTATGTGTTGGGTTATCTATTATTAAGTCTGATTCATTGGAAAGTCGCTGACATCCAGTGAACATCAGTATCTGTAAAAACAGTTCGATATTAGTAAGCCGTAATAAATATGATGGAGAATGAAACGTAAACTAATAGAATATAATGTCAGTAATATGACAGTTAGTGATATTGTTACAAATAGACAAACTGAAAAACATTTCAACTTATTTGCAAACTTATTCTATTCTATTCTCTACCAAAGATATCTTCAAAATAATGAAGTGAATGTTAACTTAAAAGAAGTTTATCTGTAAAAGGCTTATAATCAAAATTACTGAATGTAGTACGAAAAAATTAAATACGTTACAATTGCCATGAGACAAGCAACTGGCTACATCTGATCTTATTTGTCAATTTGACCAGGAAAGCAATCCCATATTCGCTTGTCTCTGTGTGTTTGCAAGTTTTGAACATTAAACCCTTGGTTCCTTTTTGAAGTGTTCCCTGTCTTACGTTTTGCTATAATTGAATAACTTCTAGATAGTAGTTTAAGAAATGTGGGAAGCATAAAATCATTGAGTTATCACTTGACGAAAGTTAGAGATGCAGATTATTGGATATTGACTTAATGAACTCAGGGTAATGTGCCAGCCACAAGACTTAGAACTCCTGGATTCTGTATTGATGATGTAGTGGGTACTTACTATTTGACAGTTTCGGACCTGTAATGATTCAGTTGTTCATTGCATTTCAGTTTTATATGATTACTTAGTTTAAGTTCGTCCATGATGTTAACTCAGCTGAAAATGTTTCTTATCACTTTATAAAAATTAACCTATATATTTAAAAGTGACATTAGGTGATATTATTGATTTGTTTGTGATTGAGAAATTCCAAAAATAAATTTCTAAGAAAAACTTTGTACCACATTATACATAGACTGAAATTTTCCGACTGAATACAGGAAACTGTAAAGCTACTTTCGTAAGATTGCTACAAAACTGAAAGAGAAACGAAAATTAATACAAATTATAATTTAATATTTTTCCCACCAAAAATATGTGCTTACACATATTTATAAGAGCATGAACACATACGCACAGAAACTATATGCATAACGACACTTAATATCATGCACTTTGTGTGTATACTCAGATGAATGAAATCAAAGTATATCACACTAATGATTGGACAATGAATTTACTTATTATTTTTTAATATTTTTTTCTAATAATTAGTTTTATTATTATTAAATGAGTTAAACGCCTACAATCAAAAACCTATAAGCATACTGATATCAATAATTACATATATTTATGGAATGTACTACCATCCAACAAGAAATTTTAAATTTGTGTACCAATTCAGTTTTATCAATTGTATGTGAATGCGCAGGTTCTGTGTGTCAATCGTATTGAACGTTGAACATGATATATATATATATATATATATATATATATATATATATATACGCAACAATCATACATATATATTTGCACTCAATTATTTAAATAAATCAACACACTAGTTCACGTACCGATACATACCATTTCATACATACACATACCCACTTTGTAAGCATACGTAATTTGATATAATAAACAGTAGAAACACAAGAAACGATGATATTCACTCCGGCCAAAATGATCAGCGACTATTGTCTGTTATTTTGTGATTTGAATATATTCCAATTATTGCATCCTATGATTCACATAAAATAATGTTCTATAATTATTTATTCAATATTTAACTATCAGGAATATTAGAAAAATCTTTCTGAAAACTGTATGGAAATTATATTATTAATCAATTGGTGAACTGAAATTTTAATCACTTAGAAAATTCATAGACAAGAACTGTTGAAAACATAGAGGATTTTGACGACCATAAACAACGCCATTATTATTATTATTATTATTATTATTATTAACAACGGTGACAAAGTACGAAACGAAATCAGAACAAAAACAGTAATCAGCACTACGCAATAGAACGGGGTGATGCACGAACTATTATTTTTCTTTGAAATCTATTTTCTTATACATTATGCATGGGAATTTGGATAAAATTACATTGAATCTTTTAACTTCTATGAAAACAATGTAATATTGTAGTTTATGTGTGAACTTTGAATTATTTATTTCAAAGAGTGAAAGGCAGAAAGTGGAAAATAAATATTTAAAAAAATTGAAAACTCAACGCTTGATTTATCAAATCAGTAATTATTTCATTAATCAATTTATTGAATAATAAGTAACAAACAAAACAAAATAAGTAAGATCACTTTGAACAAATTCATGTTCAATTCCCAGTGGACGTTGTCAAGTTTATCACCATTATTGTCAGCTGTTTTAAATTTATCGGAAATACTACATCAACAACAACAACTACTACTGATAATAATAATACTGGTAGTGCTACGACTTTTATTAATATCATTGATTTTAATTCATTATTATTTTAGTCATTCATCTCATTGTTATCTCACTGGTATCTTTGAGTGGTTTAACAACTATCTACCCTCATCACATTCACTCACTTCCCCTTTTTCTTATTTCGTGGAGTTAATATCACTGCCATCCTCAGCACTGACATCCTCGTTGTTACTATCACTGTCATGGATATTCTGCACATTGTTTGGTGCTCTAAGTATATGGTTCTGGAAATCAGTATGTTACCTCAGTACACGATTATATCATCAGAAGGATATACTACTATTTTTCAGAAACAGTATTAATGATATTCGTAATTATAGAATTTACAGTAAAATAAATGTCATACTACTTACATTGCACACTGATTCAATCATTTTCATATATAATCTTATCAGTGGATGGAATTCAAGCGATACGTTGAAGAGTAAAATTAAAACATCAAAAAGACTTACGCAACGTAAACGTTTAAGTCATGGAATGAGTACATTATTCACTATATACTTTGGATTATTAATTTATTTAGAACTATGTGGAATTGATTATGCTGAAAGTAGACCGATTTCAACCGAAAACGAACGCAGATATGGTAATTTAGATTTACATCCGGCTAAATCATCACAACAAAAGACACCAAAAGTGGTTATGCCACCATATGACCTTGGGTTTAAAGGTCAAAAAACAGACGAACTGAACAAAGTAAAATTATATCCACTGTTATCATCATCATTATCGTATCCTACATTTTTGAGTGATTTTAATGACAATTTCGATCAAATGAAAGGTTTTCAGTCAGATGAAACATATGTAAGAGATTCTCAAACACAGCAGCAGCAAAGAAAACAACGCTATCAGAGAGTAAGTCGTGATAATTTTAACTCACAAGAAGAGACCGACAATGATGATGAGGACAATGCTGTCGAATTTTTCAATACACGTTTGATGTATGATTCGAAGTTGTCTCAATCTAATCATCTTAATAAGAATAGTGTAAGATCATACGGACAATCTCCATCGGTATCATCATCAATACCGTCATTAACAGAAAGAGAGACAAATGAACGACTTGACTATAGAAGAGTAAACCTTGCACCTTCTAAATCAACAATACAAAAACAGATATCATACTCCTCATATAATCCATATACAAGAATGAATAATTATCAAGAATCGCTTTATATACCTGACCAACAAACTATGTATGAAGTGAATACTCAACAGTACCCTCGTGAACAAGAGAAGACATGGACCAGAAAGGATAATAATAATAAGCCATATCAACGTCATGAACTATATGATGGTTATACAGCTCATATGAATCGTGAAAATCCGTCTAGTTGGTTTCCTTTTCCTAATTATCAAACCAATAATAATAATCCATTGAACAATAGACCATTATATTCACAACAGTCAAAAATACAACACCAACACCAACCATCCTCAAGTTTAAATAGTTACTCATATTATAGCACTCCAAACAAAAATATTGATAGTAATAATAACGTTAATAAACGTAATCCATTTTCATATTTTCCTGAGATTTCGGATATTCAATTATCTCATCTAATTTATCAGTACCAAATGGAATTATTACGTCGACAATCTGGACGTTTACCCGATATTGATTATCAAATGGAGCATAATTACTATGGTCAACCGGCTGAATCGTCTTCACACCATTTACCTAGTAAGTTCATTACGTTTTAAAACATAAGTCTTTTAGACGTTTATGGTTTGTATGTAAAATAAACCGTAATTGATTGCGGGGGTCAACGGGAGATATAATGAATTTCAGCGAACACTTTTTATCTTGTAGGTTATATCTTGAAGTTATCATAGTTATACAGCCAATAAAAACCAAAAAGCATTTAATAGCTGTTTCGTTCTTCTGTGGGACTTGGGGAGTCGAATCCAGGACTGCTAGATCTGAAGGATGCCTAACTCTTGGGCCAATAAGCCAATACCCAAATGTTTGCATTCATAACTTTTATTAATTTGCAGTATTGTACAACCATCATGTAGTCCTGTTGGTTGGTAACTATCTCACACCCAATATTGTTGAACTTCACGGATTAAAAACTCCGACCAGTGCTCCTGGAAATAACTTTCGGAATTAGTCATTACCTAGTGTATGATTATGATCACTCCAATAAATTTAGAGTCTAATCTGCTGCGTGAAATATGAAGGTCCTGGGGTTCATCCATGGTATGGTCGTGGATGAAGACTTTAGAAGATTTCAATACTGTAACCTTTCAGCTGTGTCGTGTCTCCTGGCTTCCATCAGTTATCTAAATAAGGTCCCTTTGTGATGTCGCCTATAAAATTCACTCATCCCTATGAACCCCCCGTCCTAATATTTCTTATCTCTGCTCACGATTCCTCCTTATTAAATTTCACATTTACAACCAAGCAATTTCTGTATAATCTCAAACTAAGAAGCTAACCTTTAATTAAATTACCCTTTACAAAACACGAAACTAAAAAATGATAATTGCATTAAAGTATATGTACAGTGTATTTGAGCACAAACTTGGTGATAAGCTATAAAAAGCAGTTCAGGTATATCTTGATGTAGGTACCTGTATGAGTTTTGTTAATGTTGAAACAGATTCTGCCAATCTAGATATAACGATCGCATGTACTGTAGCTTGCTTGTGACCTTAAGAGGTTTTGTTCATAGAATTGGTGATATCATGTGCATTGTACTTAGTGCTGACCATGTGTGTCTAGGTACTGAACTAATGATGAGTCAGCAGGTGTTGTCATTTTAAAACTTCAGCTTGGTAAATTACACATCAAGAGTATCGTTACAGTTAACTTTTGTACAGTCAATCAAATAAAGACGCGAAGGCGGTAGAGAATGTCAAAATGGTCTCATGTTTATGGCATAGCATGGTGAAAATGTAGGTGGTTATGTTAAGTTCGTATCAGTAAGCCCATCACAAGGTACTGAGGTTATGTTGATTGGTATAATAAGAAGTTATTTATCCCTAATGGGGTTATGGGTATACATTACTAGAGGGACTCACACTAAGACGAAACAACTTCCCAGTGTTCGTTGATCTTCAATGGTATCCCAACTGAGAAATAGTAGTGCTGGTAACTTTATATCTCAAAGTTTATAATTTCCGATACTTTTCCCTCTTTATCTCTTAAGGATTTTCTCCAATGTATTTCTTTCAAATGTTATCTCTTCGCTTCATAAGCAACATATCTTGGTGATGTATTTTACTGAGCATTTGCGTTGTAACATGAAAAAATTATACAAAACCATGTCAAACTGATGATTTATTAAAGTCAGTAAATGATCCAGTTCATGATAAGTTATAGTTGATAAAAACCTTGTAATGAAAATAACCCATAGTGTCATTGAATAAGAAAAAGAGAATTCAGCGAAGAAAATTTTCTTATCGACGAGATCATATATATATATATATATGTCTGTAGGAGGATAGAAAAAATTGCATCACCAAAATGGATTCGAGGATAAATAACAAATGAGGTTACGTAGTAATCAAGGGGTAAGGAAGAAAATAATTTATGGGTCAGATAATAGGTCCAATTGACAAATATGAAGAAAAGGGACAAACACAAAGGTCATAATAATAAACTGAATAATAATCGAAAAACTTGTATAAGGTAATAATAATAATAATAATAATAATAATAATAATAATAATAATAACTGATAAGAGTTTAAAATGCAAAATAATAATTTTAAAAAATGCGATGATAATCAAATAAAGGTGCAGAAAAAACAAAAAGCATACCCATTAAGGGAATTAGGGCCAAGGAAGGATGAGAGGTTGGACAAATCGCTTGTGCACTCAAAGTTCAGGTTTGAGTTTGTGAATTGACTCTGTAGATCACTTTAAAGGAAGAATGTTTGAGAGCGATGTGTCCAAAATTGATTAAATGCTCCTGTATAGAACTAGTGATTGTCTTACATTCTCCTTTTAAAAGCCAAGCCGGATAGTGTTCTGAGATGCGTTTGGAAAGTAATTGCTTTGTTCGGCCTATGTAATGAGCCCCACATGAGCACGTAAATTTATAGATACACAATGATGTGGCCCAAAGCTATAGTTTATCTTTAACACATTCAGGAATGGTAGACCGACTTGAGAAAACCATTCGGTGCTTGGCTGTGTAGAAAGTTTTATTCAGTGATTTTGAAATCCGTTTATTTAAGATTTCAGCAGCCGTGTCTCCTTTAAATTCCACAATCATGAACAACGTTTTCTTCTATACTGTTGATACTTTCTCATGATGAATTCTAGGTGTTAAGTTACTATCGATGAATCTAGGTGGATAACCGTTTCTGATGAGAGTTTGTAGAAGTTGAATTAGTTCCTCATCTATTGTGTCAGTGGGACAGATTCGCTTGATCCTAGAGGATAAAGAGTGAATTAAGTTCCTCTTTCTACTCAATGAGACCCGACTATGGAAATTAGTGTAGTGTCCATTCCAGGTAGGTTTTCTATATATAGATCGCTGTAAAAACCATCAGGCATTCTTTTTAATCGGACATCAAGAAAATGAAATCCATTATTTGGCTCTGCTTCTAGGGTGAATTGAATTGAGGAGTGACAGTTATTGAAACTGTTCAAAATTTCATTTAGTTCTGTGGTGGACGAGACGATATATAAACGCAAAAAGTATCAACAAAGTTAATAAAGATCAATAGAAATGTTAATATATATAAGTTAATTATTACAAATACAATAGAAAGTTAAGACTTTACTTAAGTTCACCAAATTGATGCGTGTTCGGCTTTGGTCTGGTACTAAGAAACCACAATTATAATGCTTGGTAATTCCGATCTGGTTGACGAACTCTCCAGTGATATAATCCAACATAGGATGTGATATATTCCAATTACAGTCTATAAACGTAGATAGTATTTGATTTAGACTTCAGTTAACTCAATCACAAACGAAGATAGAACGAGGAATGTGTGAGTAAACGTGTATTTGTTAGCCAGCAAGAGTATGTCACGCTGTTAGTATCACAACGGAAAGTGTGTTCAAGGTCATTTACTAAAACAACAAGTACAATCATTTAATGATAAAATATACAGACAGTGAAAGATTGACAAAATAAATACAAATAATATTAAAAACTATTTACAAAATAAGCTTGTCAGGCCTATCTCCACAGGCCCATATCTTCTTCACAAATCATCCATATATCTCTTCTATAAATGAAATCTCTCAATTATTGGACGAAGTACAGAATTTTCCAGATTGGCCATGAAGCAATCAGCCAAGAGCGGATCCAATGGAGAACCCCTTGCAACTCCATCTATTTGTCTATAGAAAACATCATTAAATCTAAATTGCACATATCAAGATTATTGTTTTTAATACAGTCACATAAAAGACAGATGGTTTCAGTGAGAGGAACATTTGTAAAAAGAGAAGTGACATCTAATGAAAACATTTCCTTACCAATTACGTTGATATTTATAACTGAGTCGACGAATTCAAAGGAGTCAAGAGAATCGTATTTATTGACATGATTTTTAACAGGTTGTAAAATGTCAACTAACCATTTAGCGACCAAGTGATAAGGAGAGTTGTTCATATCAGGTATAGGACGTAGTGGGACATTATTCTTATGAACTTTTGAGAGTCCATATAGTCTTGGTATAACGGAACCCGATGGTTTGAGATGTGCATAGAGGTCACAAATGATAATAGAACCATCTTTCATTTTCTTTAAGATTTTAACTAGCATCTGTTCAGTTTTTTCAGCTGTCTTTTTGAACGGTCTCAATAGAGAATTTGACAGGATCAGATAATATCGAAGATATTTTGGTAACATAGTCAAGACGATCCATAAGGACAATTCCTGCCCCCTTGTCTGGGCGACATAACACTAAGTCCTGATTTCTCCGAAGATAAGATAATTGAGATTTATGTTCTTTTGTGAGTAATCGACTAATTGTAGGTGTTTTATATACATATTGATTACAAAAATCCACAAGAGTTGTTTTGAAATGCTCAAAATCTTCATTAGATACTGGAATAAAGTCGTTAGTCTGACCAGTGAGGCTTTCAAACTGGATGACGTACTACAAAATTTAGGACCAAGAGATAATGCTTGTAGCTAAATAGTTGATAATTTTATACTTGAGCAATTAAAAACATATTTCTCTGGAGACTCAGGAAAAGAAGCCTGAGTATCCGTCTGTTTCAAAGTTTTCATTAATTCCAAGATCACGTCTTCCTTACGACTTTTGCTAACATTGTCAATGTAATCTTTGAATTTGAAACGTTGATCTTCTGACAAATCAAATAATATATGTGAAAGTAAAGAAATATTCCGTTCCAATTCCGGTATTCTAGACTTAATTTCATCGACATAATTCAGCGTAAGGCGTTTCAAAGAACGATGATTTGGATGGATGTGATTTCGGCGTAATGATTTAAAAAATGGTCTCGGATATTCATGTTTGTCTAAAAAGCTTTTCAGAAAATTGATTCTGGTATTCACTATGGCAAGCTTGACAGAAAAACTGGGTTCCATTACTGTCACCGTGTCCTTGCAGCTCTTCAGATAATTAAAATAACCCATTTTGCATTTTAAACTCTTATCAGTTATTATTATTATTATTATTATTATTATTATTATTATTATTACCTTATACAAGTTTTTCGATTATTATTCAGTTTATTATTATGACCTTTGTGTTTGTCCCTTTTCTTCATATTTGTCAATTGGACCTATTATCTGACCCATAAATTATTTTCTTCCTTACCCCTTGATTACTACGTAACCTCATTTGTTATTTATCCTCGAATCCATTTTGGTGATGCAATTTTTTCTATCCTCCTACAGACATATATATATATATATATATGATCTCGTCGATAAGAAAATTTTCTTCGCTGCAAAACATTGTAATTTAAGTCCATCCAATAAAAATATTAATAATAATAACAACAATAGTGATTTTACGCATAGATGGATGGCAATTAGCAGTGCAATCCAGTACATGTGTCCCATCCTATTTAGGACTCGTCAGCTGGATAAACCGAGATCCCGGAATCGATGGTTACTCCACGACACGAATTCAGTACTGTTCAGTTCAAACACCATCACATAATCCACTGGTTGTTCCGATTTTTCAGTTGAAGTTTAGAACTGCAATTGATAAGACTATTTTGGAATATGTGTATACTGTGTGAATTGCCTTGATATTTCCTTAAGTTACAGGCATTATGAGCAGAATTGGGATGTTGGCTAGCAGGCAATTCACATAGGATGCATAAATGCCAACAGACTGAAACATCATCGGGAAAATGCAAACAACCAATATATATTGGATTGAAATAACAATAATAATATTAATAATACTAGGAGTATTGATAGTGGTACTTCTATCACTTTAAAACCTATTCGTCACGGTAAGTGACTGTCATTAGGTTTACTTAATTAATTCCATAATGAACTCCATTTTTATTTCTGATTTCCGTTCTATCTCTTAACAAAGACTTGCATTTAGAATATTTGCATTCCAGGTTTGTGCTTAGAGATTTTATATTAAACTAGTTTACTTTACCAGCTTCAAACACAACTATTCTTTACCCAATAATTTAGGAACTGAACTCTGACTGTCTGAACTATCTGAGACTCGTTTGATCAGTCTGTGTCAAATGGTTGACAAGTCATCAGCCATTATTAACGTTACCAATTGGTAGAAGAAATCTCATGTTTCGAAAGACACTTTTTACTGCTCTGAAAAAATTTTGTGATGCTTCAAAATGTGCATATGCATTTCTATCATTATCAGAAAATGTTTGAGTTATCTCGTTGTTCATACTTTTAGCTGAGATTTGGTCGGTCATTGTTGGCATATATGTATCCTCTACGGATTAACTCGATATAAGGATTTTGTCCCATGTTTTTGTAGAATAAACGGATTGTGTCTAGCAGTAGAATCGAGGATGCGCGTTTCGTTCTCTACGATAGAATGTTATAATTATCATGCCTGTTGTACAAATGACTGACTGTTTGAATATAATAACTTAGAAGATAAGGGATTGACCGTTTTAACGGAAAGGTACTAAGTTTGAGTCCTCATAAGAACACGCAAGCTGGAACTTAGGTACATCGAAGTGAGTGCCGAATAGTACGAAACGTGAATGTTGGGTTCTATGGCTAATCACAGCTGGTTTGTTCTGCAAAACTTAACTGACCTTTTAAAATATTGAATTTAAACGACATACCTAAAGACAGGTTAACCGATGATGTAAGAGCTAACTCATTGAAGGAGATACTGATTTTAACCTCTTGGAATAATGATGACTCGTCAATGTATAAAGCCAAAAATAGTATTTTCGCGTACCTATGACAGTTCTTAATGTACAGTCTAATAATAACTTAATGTACGTGTATAAATTAATTTCTAAGCTAGAAATCCATATATTGTATTTAAGAAGAAAATTATTTTTGTAGAAATCTCGATTGAACTTAAAGTAAATTCATTCTTAAACTTAGCAGTCTGGTTCAAGCTTCTTTAAAGGGAGATAATTAAACTTTAAAGTCATCATATGTAAATGAATGGTTCTCTCATTTGTTCTTATCAGTTATTTTGTCTAAATGGATGGTAAACAACCAAGTTATTGAGCACAACCACTTAAACTTATATTTACTTGTTTCTTCATTTTCATTCGATTCATGCTGTGACAAGTTTGCTAGATAGTATTTATTACCTTGTCTAATTTTATCAACGACCATAACCTGAGGTCATATAATATCCATGAAATTTTCTGACATCAGATCTGAATATACTTCTTATATCTGGTTTTCCTACCAAATCATCCATGAACACTACAACATATTCTATATTCAACCATGTTATTGTGGTTTTACGACATGTTTATTACAGTTTTTGAATTTTATTTTTATTTTCGATATTTTTAATGTAGAATTATTTCCCCTTAAAGAGGCTTGAAACAGACTGCTAAATGAAACATTCTATTTACTTGAAGTTCAGTCGCTGAGAGTTTTAACCAATATAATTTTATTCTATTAATGTCTTACATTAACTAGATGTTCAACTACTATAAAACCATTCATTAGAATTCAAACAAAATTCTAAATTTTGTTTTGGTGAACAATACATCACTTCAATGTTTTTCAACATAACAACTATTTTCAGGATATTTTGTAATACAATGTTCAAGTTTATAAACAATTTCACAATTAATTTATAAAGCTCTAACTGTATGTATGTAAGCAGATGAGATTTAAGTATTTTATGAAGCATCATGAAATAGATAGTTTACTGGTTATAACACTTATCTTTCAGCCATCAGATTGAAAGCTCAAAACCTCGCCTCACCTACTTTCGTTCTAGGTAGACCGATAGTTTCGCTAGTATTTCCGTACAAAGAATCTAATTACCAGATAATTTCTTGAAACTTTACTTTGTAAATAGTCTTTGTTAGCTTGTCTTAAAGTACAATGTTTTCTTTATAAATTGATTTCTGGTAAACTCATTTTAGAAAAATTATATGTCTGCCATTGAATTTAGAAATAATAGTTGGAGCTATTGGCAATGTTTCACTAATCAATAATTATCATGTGTTTAACGTTTTCGTTCATTTTTCCATCTATCTAGTAGATGAGTAATGCATATAGAAGTATAATTTCACTAAAATTTCTTTTGAAGCGTCTTCAGCTTTTCTCAACTAAATCCTATAATCTTCTCAGTATGGCATAGCCCACTATGTTTGATAAAAGCACAAATGTTGTGCAGGTTACGATTTGACATGAAAATCACACTAATATACAATACCCCATCCATTTAATGGATGGGAATATGGTCAATAGTGCTGGGTACATGATAATAATTGAGCATTGAATAGGTTTCGAATAACACCAGCCAACAAAATCCTGATGTCCCATTAAGAAACTTTAAAAGAAACCAAAATAAATTGAATTAATCTCTATTATTAAAATATTATTAATGATAATAAGTATTTTTCCGACTGAATTAAATCGATTGAACAGTCTACCAATTCATTTGAAAATGATATATTACATGTCTATAATTTTTTAATAGAAAAGTCTAAACATAATAAGATTTACTGAACATTGACCAGGAAGTTAAATATCATAGAGTTATGTATGCGTAACATTTGTGTTTTAAAAAACAGCTTTTTCCTGTATTTTTTTACATATATATCTCACTGTGTATCATTGATATTTATTGATAGAACACTGAAACTAGTTGTACTGAATTAAAAGTAATGCCTCCTACTACTACTACTACTACTACTACTACTACTACTAATAATAATAATAATAATAATAATAATAAACAACTTTTTGATGTCAATATGATAAATAAGAAGTTGAATTTTTTAAAAATATATATTAGGTAAACACATATTTCTAATTCCTATATTTCTAAATCCTATTCTAAACAATATTACAGATGTTTATCAATACCGTGTTATTTCATAATTATTCATTGTTTGATAATTAAATTTTGAATATATCCTTCATTGATCTCACTGGTTTAAAAGTAACCATCCTGGTTAGGGGTAGAGTTGTGAGTATGCACTACAGAGGAATCTGATTAAAATAGGATTGAACAACTTCGCTTTAACTTGATACTCAATAAACTTCACACATGTGAAAGTTATTTGAGTCAAATTTTTAGTTTGAAGAGATGTGTCGTAACGAAAATACCTATTTTACTAAATCTGAGATATTTTGAAGTGAAATGTATTGTTTAATAAAATATAAACGATTTAAAATAAACAACCTATAAAAGTTTATTTAAATGAGTTGTATTGAATAGTTTTGACAAATTAATCATTAGCATTGCTGCTTAATGATTATACTTTTATGGATTGTATGTTTGTGAGTGTATGTTTGTAAAAGTATTAATGCACAAAGATTTATTGACGTGAAAATGACCAGAATGTATTCCAAGTAATAAATATTAACAAATGATTATTTTACTTGTTCATTGTTCTTAGTATCAATTGATCTTAGTTGCAGTACATCACTGAAATCTGTAGCATACTTAGTTTACATCTCATCAGTTGTGCTTAACTTTGACATCACCAGGGAACGAGGTCAGAAGTTTCAAATCTTACAGTGAGAGTTTAGTCTGTAGCTCGTTGTGTTGGAATCCACAAGTATAATGTCCATAACTGGTTTTTTCCGATTAAACTCTACAGACTCATAAATGAAACTGGCAAGTATCATTTGATGTTGATTAGATGATAGATATGTTACTGGATAACCATTAATATTCTAACCAAACACCAAATACCAACACATTCAAACCGATATACTGATTCTAACTCGGCACATCTATTCAGTGCAAAAATTTTCCTATCCCTGAATTTTTTAGAAGGGCATCCAAGATCATTACCTCAAAAGAAGACAAGCTAAAACAAAAATATAAAATAATAAACGTCCTACGGTTTGATAATTTCTCTAAGAATATTAATAAAAACATATTGAAACAAATATATCCTTCTTAAAATAACATTTATATTGAAAGATCTTGGATTGGCACTGTGGTTTGACTTTGCTGCCAAGATACAACAGAAGAATTACGATGGATCTTTGAAATTTGTTGAAGTAAACCTTTCTATAAGGCATTCAACACTTTTGGAAATCCCTTAGTTAGAATAAAAGATAAGATCTCATTTGCATCTACTTAAGATTGTGTCTGAATATTAGATGGTTTCTATTGTGATGTGTTCTACTTTGGAGAGTCTTCACATGAAATCTCTCGTTCCAAAAAACGTATAAGTTATACAAGAAAACCTGGTAATCCTGTTAAGTTGGAGAACCTACAAGTTAAATCAACAACAGCAGTACATGCTATTTTCACCAATCACAAAATAAATATTCGAAATATTAAAATGATTCAGAATGGTTCTTTCAACCACAAAGAAGTGAGTAGCCGAGGCGTTGTACATAATAATTAATCCCTCTGTCCTCAACAGGAAAGAAGGCCTGACCATTCATCCAAGCTGGACTGTTTATGCAAACAACCACATTTGACTCCGTTCACTTTCTACAAAATCTACACACAACCCCCCTCCACACACACTCAATCTCATTTTACAAATGTATACATTTTTTATACCCACCTTCTGAAGCACAAATTAATACACTGACATGTTCTGCAAATTCACCTTGACCAAGAATAAATTGATAATGACATCTTCAGGCCTACTATGATTTTGCTTGTACTAATAAAATATTCTGCATTGTTTCCTTTATGCTATTTAAACCTGTGTTAATGTTATTTTGGTTATTTATTTGCTCTAAAGAATTGGCTTACATTAAGTCACGAAACGTCAGAAGTACAATTTTCTACTCACTGGGATACCACAGAAAAAAATATTTATTATTAACTTCATACCTAGTGCTCAATTAACTTGAAACTAAATTTCAGCTTTAACATTGATGCTTTCTTTGATTGTTTTATGAAGTTAAGGCAAGCACATTTTACACTAATTAATCATTAAGTAACTAATGTTATGTACTGTAATCTTTAATGCTAATCGAATTTACTGTATAATGTTTACAATTTAACCACTAGGTTGAATAAATTGATATTATGGTGCGGTCTGTTTGATATAAGACATTGTTTACTACTCAGTCGTAGATCAGCTATAACATCTTACTCTGTAAAAGATAGGTTATTGGCGGACTAAATGTCTTACAGTTGACTTTCCATATTTAAACACTGACACTATGGAGCATCATTATTATCATGAACTTTGCTAGATTTAGACATTGTGTGCCAATCAATAGGAAACCTGGATCTGGGGATTGACCGGAATCACAGAGAATAAGTAACGTTTAGCATATTTTAAATTAATTAACTGATTTATTGTTCTAAGCATTTCTGTGATGAATTCATTTTGACTTTACATATTTATAAACATGTATGTAGTATATTTGAACCGTAGTTAATAATGAAATTCTAGATGTCCATTACCCCTTGTCAGCTAGATGTACCTGTATTCAAGTTTTGACATTCACAATGAAACTTGAAGCCACTACCTATTGCTTTAAACATCAAAACATTTTCCATTAAGCTACTGGATAGAAATAGCCACCAAATTGTTTAGTGAGTGTTACTTGTATTCATAAATGCATATATTTTTTGAGTTCGAATTTCAATGTAGTTAACGACACCGAGATGAAGGTGCGTTCAATTTGTGTCCCAAATATGTTGGAAAGAACATTCTTAATCCTAGCGACGATCCAATTATACTAAAACTTATAACTTTTGATAATGTCGAGGGATAGATACCAATAGAAAATCATCAAAGTTCAGTAATCCATATTGAATTAAGTGTATCTTGACCGTTTTGTAGTAGATGAACTACGCTCTTCTAGTATCCTACATCATATATCAGCGTGAAATCAGTAATATAATAATTTAATTCACCTATAGTAGAAAGCGAGTAGTTTAATCGATACTTTTCTAGAGTTTTAGGCCAAAACAGTAGATTCGAGGCTTAATATGTGGTAGGTAATATGAAATAAGAAATTTTGAAGTAAACGAAGTATGTTTAAACCGAATATTGTACTACGATTCAGAGGACTCGGACTATTTTAGGAAGTGGATATGAAAGTGAAAGCTTGTCATCTGGATTCATAAAATACATTTTAAGAATATTATGTATCACTACGGAAGCGCACTGTGATTTTGAATAACTCAGGTTCTCGAGATGATCGGTTTATTATAAAAGTATTTTTACTACCCATAATACTATCGGTGTCGTCTCAACATACGGTAGTATCGTTTTTCATTATTTTAAGTAACATTCATTTTTGTTTGCTCTGAAATTATCATTGAATTGAGTGAAGATACAAATCCAGTTACTTTATGTTCTCTCTAGATTATGAGCATTACCATTAAATATCACATTACAAAGTTATGATTGCTCTGTTAACTTATTCATCTGTTGACATGAACGAATGCAAATGTTACTCTTAAATGTATTTTAAAAAAATAATTATCTATGTAACTCTTAAAAATAAATACGTTTTAAAGCCTATAACACAGAATGACCTCAGTGAGGAAGCCTGTCAATGATCAGTGGTATATAAACATGCCAGTTGTAAGTCAATTACCTACTGATAGTACTTGAAGACAATCGTGCAATATTGCAATATTGCAAGTTAGACATGTAAGCCACTGAATACCAACTCGGTTTTATGAAGGCTAGATGTTCACTGCGAGGCATAAATATCCAGAACTTGGTTTTTTGTAAAATTGTGAATTCCGCTCTTCTGGGATGTTCCATACTGGGACGAAGCTGTTATTCGGTGCTCTTTTGTTTTCAAGGGTTGCTTAGCTAGTTATTTCATTATGTAAGTTATATGATTCAATAAGCTCATACATTTATACGGAGGATAACCCCACGATAATTCTCATACATCAACAGAATGATTTTTTCAACTTTTACTAAGATATGGTATGAGAAATTTAGTTAGTTTCAAATTGCATTTATAAATTTATATTATTCACTGACCTACTGAGATTATTGTTCTTTCAAAGCATTTTGATTACTACAGTGATTTTATGCAAGCGATAAAAATGCTACCATTAAAACGTTTACCACGTTATTATTGTTTAATATATGAAAAAGTCATTTTCATTTTCATTTTTTTGTGAAGTTTCGTTCTCTGAGCTGAACGCTTTGGTCGTGGAGCTTATATTGTTCTTCTGAACGCCAGCATCAGTAAAGAAATTCAGGTAGAAGTAAAGTATTCGCATTTAGCCACCGATGACTCTCAGCTTGTCCTGCTGACCTTGATCTTGACAGGTTATTTTTGAGGTTAACAGGACAAGCTGAGAGTCATCGGTGGCTAAATGCGAATACTTTACTTCGACCTGAAATTTTTACTAATGCTGGTGTTCAGAAGAACAATGAAAGCTCTATGACCAAAGCGTTCAGCTCAGAGAACGAAATTCCACCAAAATCAACCACTTGAGCTACAAATTTTCTTCACCACCAGGCAATTTCCCATTTCATTCGTATTCAACTTATCAATAGTAATTGAACACCTTGAGTTGAATAATGGGTTTATTTTTTTGATTGTCACGATAGTTTGTGAATGTTTTATTTAGTTCCCTCTTGTTTTACAACTCTACTTGATCTTACAAGTTTTATCTAGTCATTCAAATTATTCAGTCGAAATTCTATATTTTATATTTCTACCTATGCAATACATTGAAAATACCATTCAGTGTAACTGTCTTCCATTTTGACATATTTGACCTTACATGTCATTCCTCCAATTATATAGGGATATGACAGGGAAATATGTAATATGACAAATACAACCAACAAATTAAACCAACATTTACACAACTCTTTCAACTAAACTATAATAATCAACTCACTAATGACTTCAAGATGTTCTTTAAGTTCTAGTGAGTAATTGTAAATGGTGAGATTCAGATATATTGAGTATGAAACAGTTATCACCGGTAGCACCTCATGATTGTCGCGTTTTGTCGTAAACTGGTCAAGGTTGGAGTTGTACAACATGACACTGACCCAGGGGTTTTAAAGATTAAGGGTTCACTACAAAGTCAGAATGTTCCTGGATGAGCTATCAGTGCTCATTACTTGGGATTTTTATACTAGGATGAAACATCTGTCGAGTGCTCAACTGAGACCGATCTGTGAGTAGTACGATTAAGTGATGAGTACTAAGAAGTGATAATCTATCTGTACAGATTGTCGCAAGTAAACAGATTTAAGTAAATAGAAGAATTATTTAGGAATATGTGTTAGCTACTGACTATTTAGATTAAAATAGAAAATTGACTCTCAAGCCTTATACCTTTTCGTATACTAACTATAAATAATTATGAATTTAATAAATTCATGCTTGACTGATTTGCACAAAGTGAATCAGATGTATGAGTACACCAACAATTTACATCAATAAAAATTTACTATCACATAAATAAATATATTACAACTACATTTTAAGAAATTTCTTTAATGATTGGTAGCAATTATTGTGCATGTATTTATAGAGCATATCACATAATATAATAGATATATTTATATAATCCTATGTATTATGATTATTGATTTGTGAACTAAAACTGAATTTGTTTGCTAAGTAAATTATGTTCATACATTTTGCTGATGAGAAAGAGAGAGATACGAAAGTAATCAATAGTAATGGGAACATGTGCTTTTTGCGTAGTGAATCACACTATAGCATAGTACATAAATAGACTACACTAAGCGTGTATATAAATGTATAAAGACGTATACGAACATTAACAAATATGTGTATGTTTGTGTAATGTGAACTCAGTTTTCATGTTTATGTGATATCCAATTCATATATATATATATATATATATATATATATATATATATATATATATATATATATATATATATATATATATATATATATATATGGAGTGCTGGAACATACTCAAAATTTGAGGTTGTATACGTACGTGTTTTACTGCCGTATACACTAATAGACACGAACATAAACAAAAAATGTATACACTCGAAAAATATGAGCATGATAAAGTAATTAAAAAATGCTGTAAACAATAACTTGAAGAAAAATTCCAATGGTCACATTCAACATCGTTTACACATAACAAATGAGTCACATCAGCGATATCATTGATGTAGTAAACTTAAAGAATGTTACTTTCATTCATTTGTCATTATGTCAATCCGTTGTTTACAGAGCACGTGATAAATGTGCAAGTAAATTCGCAGTTAACAGTACAATCAATTATAAGCAAGATTCCGTGGTCAAAATTTTTCAATTCAATTGACATGATTTAAAATAAATGAATCGATAAAACACAAGTTGATAGGGTGAGAAAGATATTCTGATATTGTTGGATCAAAGCGTACTAGAAGGTTAGAAAAAGATTATACAGTACAAAATCCGGCTCTTTCAATATATATATAATATCTATGTACCACACCACGAAATACTTGAATTCACTGATACATGATTCTCGTTTAACCACTCAATCACTCGACTGTATGTAGTGTAGGAAATGGTATAAGTGTGTATCGGGTCCTCCTTTCCACTCATCACATCATAATATAGCATAATAATAACAAGTGAAATCGTGGAATTAAAGTATAGAATATATATATTTGTTGAAACATAGGGAATGAGTCTAATTGAGCCATTGCTAATCATTACGAGCCATATCATTCATGATCTCTAATCTCCAATTTTGATTATTTGCATTACCTCAAATGGCGGAAACATTCAATTCTTGACTTTTGATCAAGACTCAGAGATGTTCGTTTGGATGAACTCTAGTGATTACGATAATGATGATATGTTTTGTTAAATGGTTGATGGTAGTCAGCAGTAAATCGTAGACATAAACTTTACGCTAGGTAACCTTATCAGCAAGATGTATTCGAAATCTTTAGAATGAATTATGGAATTTTGACTTAATAATCTAACACTAATATCTGACTGAAATAGTTGAAGGTACTAAGTATGAATCCACATAGTGTGGTGTGTGCTACAGATGTCTATAGATATAAGTAGTATGCATCGTCAGCCGAGTGTGAAATGCCCGGCGACAGAAGGTTAAGAAGATAGAAGGGATGAGGACGAGAATAGAGAACGATTTGTGTGAAAATGAAAGAACAATCAAGTCTGAGACAATCGATTGACATTTTACAAATGAGGTATTTACTGTATGGTTCTCGGATTTTACTAAGAGATTTAGTAATTTTGTATTAAAATACAGTAGATTGTCCTCACCGTTGTTCTTGTTCACCTTAGTAGTATCATAGGTGTGCATTGTTCAGGCTGTTCAAACTTATGCCATACATTTTCGTTTATGTCAAACCTCGGTGATAAATATATCAATTCATTAATTTTATGGGCTAGAAAAACTTTAAATTTCATGATAAACAGAGTAATTTGATTTAAAATATCTTTTTACTCAAAGACATATAAATGAATTTAAATTATGATGTATGAATTAGGATTCTCGTGAGTGTAGTTAAACTCAAATAGTTAACTTTTTTTAAAAACTGACAAACTAGCATTTTAGATCATAAGGTAAAAATTGGAACAAGGTATATAAAACATGTTATAGACAAATGTACATTATATTTTGCTACAAAATGTATTAACAACAATTCCTTAGGCTAAAATAACACGACGAACATAATTATAATTAGGTGTTGAAAGGTATGATGGAAAATGTGTCATGATTGAAACATTATCACTATAAAACATTGAGGATAGGATTGGAAATGAGATTAAAAGTTAAAATTAATAAGGTTTATTTGATAAACCATGGCAGATATATATAAGTGTACATTTATTCTATGAATTAAGGAATATCTCAGAATCTGATAATAAAAACATTAGGAGATAGTCTCTATCAAGAAATGACTTCCAAAAGACAACCAACAAAAAACAAAGTGATAAACAGTTGTTTTCACAGTGAGGCGAGTGGACACCCGCAATTTTCAAGCCTTGCAGCGTGCGCTTTATGCTGATCACAATTCTATTATTTACATTTCTAACTATAACCGAAATTGTAATCTTACGAGAATATTTTATTGTCCAGTGTGTCACCAGCAATATCTGTCTTATTACCAAATTAAGTGAGCCTCAATGGCTACCATTATCAATCGTAAGTCAAGGGACTGAGACAATTTTGTACGTAAAAATCTCAATCCAAATATTAAAAATCAATAGTGAAAGTATTTCTCTTATGTATTTGAAACAATATTCCATTTTGCAAATTACCATTCATTACCAGTTATTTCTATTGACCTTCTTTGAAACATAAATATTGATTACTTGAATAATATTCAGTTGATGATGATGAATACAAAATTAAGATGGAAATCTTGTACAGTTCACTTTGGTATTTATATTAGTGAAGCAAATGAATACAAAAATGAATTAGTTCCTTTTTACTTAAATTTATTTGGATACTTATTTCCTATTGATTAAGATCATGAATCGATCAATGTTAGACGACCACTGAAAACCTGATAAGACTGGACGACCGTTTCGTCCTAGTACGGGACTTTTCAGCAGTGCGCATCCACGATCTCAATCAAAAACGTTACAATCTCCACATTCTTATACTGATTGTCTATAATAGACTGTTCTGCCATAAATAGAAGATTCAGGAAAAAAATAGCAGATCATTAGTTCTAAATGTTTGTATTTTCCCTGTGTTAACGACTCAAACTGACTGTTTCCTATCAAAATATGTGACTTCTAAGAGGATCGGTGTTGACATTTAGTCACAAGTTTGTATTAAGTTTGAAGAATGGCTAACAATCGAATCCAGGATGGTTGGTTTGTCCTGTTTGGGACTCGCCAGATGGATCTCCTTGGATTCCAGTGATTACATTCACACTGAAACTCGAAATCACTCTCCTTCAATTCAAACGTCAGTACATTTTTTACTAAGCTGCTGAGTCAATATTCACACCAAGAAAATCTACACCCTGTTTAATAAAATTCATACTCGTTGCTCATGCACGTATCTATCTGATCTTAGCAGCTCTCTAGCGTTTAAAGTGAAAGGTAATGGTTTTGATTATCTGTGTAAATCTTGACACTGGAGTCCATATACATTCAGCTGATGAGTCGCAGACAGGAAAACTCTCTCCTCCTGGATTCCACTCTTTACCAGTACCCAACTTCAGCAATAAGTAATATTACTTACTTACTTACTTACGCCTGTTACTCCTCGTGAAGGAGCATAGGCCGCTCACCAGCATTCTCCATCCAACCCTGTCCTGGGCAATCCTTTCTAGCTTCTTCCAGTTGTTATTCATCGTTTTCATATCTGCTTCTATTATCCGACGCAATGTGTTCTTTGGCCTTCCTCTTTTTCGCTTCCCTACAGGATTCCAAGTTAGGGCTTGCTTCGTGATGCAGTTTGACGATTTGCGTAATGTATGTCCTATCCATTTCCATCGTCTTTTCCTAATTGCTTCTTTGGCTGGAAGCTGGTTTGTTATCTCGCAGAGAAGGCTGTTGCTGATGGTATCCGGCCAATGGATGTTTAGTATCTTGCGAAGACAGCTATTTATAAATACTTGCACCTTCTTGATGATGGTTGTTGTAGTTCTCCAAGTTTCAGCTCCATACAGTAGAACTGCCTTGACGTTCGTATTGAAGATTCTCACTTTGATATTGGTTGACAGTTGTTTTGAGTTCCATATATTCTTCAATTGTAGGAATGCTGTCCTTGCTTTGCCGATCCTCGCCTTTACGTCTGCATCGGATCCTCCTTGTTCATCGATGATGCTTCCCAGGTATGTGAAGGACTCTACATCTTCGAAGTTAAAATCGTCTAATTGATTCTGAGTTGTTTATTGTATTCCGTGTTTTCCCTCAGATGTCGAGGTCTTCATAATCCAGTCGACCACCAGAAGAAAGAGGAATGGAGAGAGTAAACAGCCTTGTCTGACTCCGGTGCTTACTTGGAATGCGTCTGTCAGCTATCCTCCATGCACGACCTTGCATGTAGTCCGTCGTATGAGTTCCGGATAGTGTTGACAATCTCCTCAGAAACTCCGTAGTGTCACAGAAGTTTCCATAACGTTCTCCTATCCACACTGTCAAATGCCTTTTCATAATCAATGAAGTTGATGTATAGTGATGAGTTCCACTCAATTGATTGTTCGACGATGATCCGTAGTGTTGCAATTTGGTCTGTGCACGACCGATCCTTACGGAATCCAGCTTGTTGATCCCGAATTTGGGCGTCTACTGCATCCTTCATCCGGTTCAGCAACACTCTGTTGAAGACTTTCCCTGGTATTGACAGTAGTGTTATGCCTCTGTAGTTTTCACATTTGCTCAGATCTCCTTTCTTTGGAATCTTGATGAGGTGTCCTTCTTTCCAGTCCATCGGCACTTGTTCCTCCTCCCAAATCTTTTTGAATAGAAGATAAAGCATGCTTGTGGTTGTTTCGATGTCTGGTTTCAGTGCTTCAGCTGGTATGTTGTCGGGTCCTGCTGCTTTCCCGTTCTTGATTTGTCTGACGGCCATTCTGATTTCATACTTTAACATACTTTAACACTGTAGTTTTATATATCGTGTGTTCATTGTTTTCCTAATCGATGACATTAGAGGACAGCGTAAATCATAGAAAGCTAATAGACCGAGATCATAGATTGAACATAACTATCGTAAAGCATCCAAATGAAGTCTACAAAATTGTGTTCTTAAAGAAAGTATTTTGTGATAGCTGATATCAGTGAGAGTGAATCTACCTATCTAAAATTCATGTAGCCATGAGCAAAACTTTCAAATGTTATTCTGTTAGCAAGCTAGCTCAAAAGAATGGGTTATGAAGACCAACTGGACGACAAAAATGTTTTCCAGATTAAATTCAAATAAGAACAATCAATCGGAAAATGAATCTCAGTTCAGATAATACCAGTAGTCCACATGTTAACCTTAATATAAAAAGGACGTTAGGTGAAGTAATGTCATTTATCTGATATTAAAGAGATTGTGAAAACACAATTTAACTTGTAATATATATATATATATATATATATATATATATATATATATATATATATATATATATATATATATATATATATACATTTTATTGATGTGGGTTTTGTGAGATTAATTTAGTTTTTAAATTGTACTTCCTTATGGAATAACCTCATCTAAGCCTCCATTGAATACGAAGGAGCATATGACAGCTATCTCGTTCTAATAAAAGACTTCTTAGCATCACATATCTAAGATCAGAGATTCAGAGACCTTTGTGAGCATTTAAGAATCACAGTACCCGTTCGGACTGAAAAAATGGTTTCTTTTTCCAAGTTTTCTTATTGTAAAGAGACAACATTTAATAGAAAAGTTTGAGACATTTATTCAATAAACTTTGAAAAGTATCTAGTTACCCATCGATGGTTGTGCAATATTATGGATTGACTTAAGTCACAAACGTGAACCATTAGGCATCAACTCAGTGATTGACGTCGTTTCTCACTGCTGGTGAGTCCCGTATTGAGACCAGTTGACTGTTCGTCGGTCCTTAATTTTCAATGAGTCTTTAACTAAGTTCAGTTCATGTATTTATTGGCTGCACTTCAAAAATTCTAGTGCACATCATATTTTTCATACGAAGAATATCTTTCTGCCAAATTTTAATTATCATGATGTACAGATTAGTTATACATTATCTAGATAGTAAAACATGACACATTTATTTATTACATTGATTAAATAAGTAATTGCAATTATCTTCTTGTAGACTATAAACCTTAATCTTACTCAGTAACATTTATGAGTGGTATATTGAGGCTTATTCAAATTATTTGTAAAAATAATATTTGAAATAATAATGTTTAACAAACATTATATATTATTTGATAATTTTCATTTTGATAATTACTCTGAAGAAGTCCAAATAAGTTTGCTAGATGAAACGCTGGAATCATTTCAGTTTCAATTTTTGAGATCATATCAAATATTAGTTTCATAAATGATGTCTTCCCTGTATTCGGCGCTCCACTTCTGTCAAACTGTTTATTGAGTTTTACTGGTATTGTAGTGAACGAGAGCAACAGTAAGGACAATCTACTGTATTTTAATACAAAATTACTAAATCTCTTAGTAAAATCCGAGAACCATACAGTAAATACCTCATTTGTAAAATGTCAATCGATTGTCTCAGACTTGATTGTTCTTTCATTTTCACACAAATCGTTCTCTATTCTCGTCCTCATCCCTTCTATCTTCTTAACCTTCTGTCGCCGGGCATTTCACACTCGGCTGACGATGCATACTACTTATATCTATAGACATCTGTAGCACACACCACACTATGTGGATTCATACTTAGTACCTTCAACTATTTCAGTCAGATATTAGTGTTAGATTATTAAGTCAAAATTCCATAATTCATTCTAAAGATTTCGAATACATCTTGCTGATAAGGTTACCTAGCGTAAAGTTTATGTCTACGATTTACTGCTGACTACCATCAACCATTTAACAAAACATATCATCATTATCGTAATCACTAGAGTTCATCCAAACGAACATCTCTGAGTCTTGATCAAAAGTCAAGAATTGAATGTTTCCGCCATTTGAGGTAATGCAAATAATCAAAATTGGAGATTAGAGATCATGAATGATATGGCTCGTAATGATTAGCAATGGCTCAATTAGACTCATTCCCTATGTTTCAACAAATATATATATTCTATACTTTAATTCCACGATTTCACTTGTTATTATTATGCTATATTATGATGTGATGAGTGGAAAGGAGGACCCGATACACACTTATACCATTTCCTACACTACATACAGTCGAGTGATTGAGTGATTAAACGAGAATCATGTATCAGTGAATTCAAGTATTTCGTGGTCTGGTACATAGATATTGTATTGATGACAACATGAGATGTTTATATCATGTTAAAAATCAGTTGACATTAGAACAAAGTGAAAAATTAGGTATTTTATCGATGACCGAAATGTATCATTTCTTCATCAGAAACTGAAAATACAGAAGTATATATTATGTGAATATTGGTTTGATGATTGTAAACGAGATAATGCTGGTTGCAGAGTATCGTGAATTGATTGAAGCTAGACATATGACTGGATCGCAGTTTGAATGTCTAGGGTTCAAGCGTTCCATGCTTGATCTCCTGTGGTGTGGTTATGTGCGTGAACTTCTGCGCAGTCCCATATTAGGGCAAATCAACTGTCTAGGGGTTTTTGCTTTTGAATGGTGGTTTCGCTAAGATCGGTCAGTGATTTAAACTATGGATAAATATTGATTTAAAAACATTTAAATTTAAATTATTCAAGTAAAAAGAAAAAAAGTTTTGTGAATTGATAAATTTGTTTGATAATTGAACTGGACAAATAAATTCATTTCCTATTTACAGATTATCATCCACAGGATTATGGACTACACTTATCCGGAGTAAAAAATCACGATAAAATTATTCGAAAATTCAATAATTTAGCTAATCAACGATTAATGGCTGGTGTTGATGAATTTTTCGACGAACTGGATCATAATAGTACGTTCATTTTAAATAAGCGTTTTGCTTTTTTATACTTGTACTAACCAATGGTAAATAACTGAAACAACTGATTTTGTGTTGAATTGATGAGTTATTAAGTAGAAGAAATTAATTTTTAAATGTATTTGAAGCGGTTACATAGTCGAGTTCGTTGAAGGATCTAATTAGTAATGTGAATTATTTTTTAGTTTAGACGTCTTATCCTGTGTTTTTTTGCAGTGTAAAACTGAATTTCAAAAATAAGTTTTGTAGTCTTTTGAGTGGGTAATCGGTCAGAACATTTTGTTATATTTTACGTGGGGTAGGATTTATTATCCTTTTGTAGAAACATTTTAAATGAACAGTTACCATCTATTTCATTTTGAAATCAGCTGTTGATTGTACTGCGATTCAGGTTTTAATGGTCTCGATATGACTGGGACAAAATGATGAGACTTAATAACCTAAGTGACAAAATTTTGCCTTTCAAGAAGCAAACTACTAGGTCTAGCCTGATTGTTTTAATCAACGCTAAAACATTGGTTAATCTGATAAACGAACTACAGTTGAAATGAAACAAATGTTCTAGATTCAACTGCTAAATTATTTATAAAAAAATATACACAACTTACGAATTGGATCTATATACAGACGTGGATTCGAGAAATTGATTAATTCTAGTTTCAAATAAATATGAGAAATTTGTGGAGATTGTTCACTTTTGCATCTTACACAATGAACTGACCTTAGGAAGGAAACTGTAGTAAATCAAGTCTCATGATGAACGCTTAACTTTTGAAAGATGAGTCCCGCAGTTCTAGCTTGAAATTATGACCAGTTCAGTTCAAGTATGTAGGGTGTAGAGCAGTTGACTGCATGTTCAGATTTTTCTACAGGATCGCGAATTAAAGTTTTAAATGCAAATCATGAAATGTCAAATTAGTAGATTGAAGGTTAAGCTCTCTCTGCGACACATGAAAGTCATGTGTTTGGTCCCCATTTAGGTTGTGAACATCCCCTCTAATCAGTCTTACCCCAGAACGAAACTGCTGTTCAGTGCATGGTAGTTCTTAATGACTGTTCAAATAAGATTAATTTGATATGTGAGATATCAACGTAGTCTTACACATTAGTTACAGAAAAATTTAAACGTCTATTAATAGGAAAAAGCAGTCAACTCAAGTTTTATTTTTCAATATTCTTAGCAGACCAGTTCATTTACATTGAATGCTAAACCAATATATTCTTTTTTTATGATCATGCTAACAACATGTATTATATAATAGTTATTAGTAACTGAAAATAAATCTATCCATCTATCTATCTATCTATCTATCTATCTATCTATCTATCTATCTATCTATCTATCTATCTATCTATCTATCTATCTATCTATCTATCTATCTATCTATCTATCTATCTATCTATCTATCTATCTCTCTCTCTCTCTCTCTCTCTCTATATATATATATATATATATATATATATATATATATATATATATGAACGAAGAAGACTCTTTTCGATAAATTCTCTTCAGGTTATATATAATATATATCCAAATTAATAATCCGAAAAATGGCCAGGTTTAGGGCATAGTGCATCATTTAAAGTTATAACATGTGAATTTAGGATTTTTAAACAAAATAGAATAAAGTTATTAATGTTGATATGACTCACATGAAATGTTATATATCATGGTGTAGAGTCATTTAATAATACTACAATTGCAAAAATAGTTTAATGATTTTAATAGTTGAGATCGTCAGTCAATTGAAGCTAGGTCACCATGGAAAACCTGAAGGCACTGGACAGCCGTTTCTTCCTACTGCGGGACTCCTCAGCAGTGGGCATCCACGACCCCTCCTGGCGAGATTCGGGCCGACGACGTATCAGTTTGGCGCGCGAGAGTTTAACCACTAGACCACTGAGCCGGCATCCATAGGTCCTGGGTTTGAATCTGGCGAGTCAGGATCGTGGATGGGCACTGCTGAGTCCCATACTAGGACGAAACGGCCGCTCAGTGCTTCCAGGTTTTCCATGATGATGTAGCTTAAACTGACCCATAATCTCAACTATTGAAATTACCATGTTATCCACAAAAGCCCTTCTAAAATTGTCTGATGACTAATTAATTATTTCTAAACTGATTTGTTACCATTAAATCTGCTCTAGATATCGAATAAAATAGTAGTTGCTCGTTTCGTTCATAGGTTCTATTGACTTCATTTGCCTCAGCATTCAAATTGACCGTATGTAAAATAATGGACCAACTGAACATCAACAAAAACGAGTAATTTGAAGGTTTTCTCAAATTGTGTTCATCAATAATTGTATGGACAGTGAGTTAGACATTGAAGGAACTCAAGATATTGAACATATTTTTGGTTTTTATTGACACAAGAGGTTAGAGAGCATATAAGTTTTTAATCCTCCTTTCAGTCTTCAAGGCCCACAGTAAATTACCTGTGTTTTCCCCAAAATATCAATTTATTGTCTCCATTTCATAAAATCTAGGGAGCTGATATCATGTTTCTCGAATAATCTTAATAGCCTAGGCAGATTACACACATTTATACCATGTTATTTAAAGCATCAATTTACTGTAAATGATCTATGAATGTGATATTCACAACAGTGATTAAAGTTATTAAATTTGTCTAGGGTGCTTATTCATTTGTTCCTCACTAAAAATTTGAGGGTTCATGTTGATATTTGAAGTTATTGAGAAATGCCAAAGATTCTAATAATGAATAATTACTTAAAAATCAAATGAAATATTATGTTTTTCAATACCACTTTAATGTTTTTGTTGAGTACATTCATATAATTTATTGATTTTAACTATAATAAAGTTTTACTTCACTATCATGCATGTAACATTTCTAGTAATTTAATTTTAAACTTCAAGTTCACGTTTTAGAGTATGATAACATTTGAACTTAAAATAAGTGAAGTTACTCAATGTTTAATGAAAGTGTAGTTTCTAACATTTTCGAGAACTGTCCCGTTCATTTAATAAATGATTACTGTATGTAACTGCATAACTATCGCTGGTGATATCATTTCAATTGTTTAAAACTATTTAAACCTATCTTCCATGAAAATGCTACCCGAGAGCATCCAAAACTGCTGAATGAAAAGCATATAAAGTGAAATTTGTGTTTGAAATAAAATCATCAGCGAAAATTGTTGTCTTACATGATATAAACGTTCGCTCAATCGACGTAAAATATCCGAAAATACATGTTACCACACGTACATTGAATACTGAAAAACGGATGAGCTACAAATTCACGAACATGTATAACATCTCTAAAGTAAACAGCCTAGAAACTAATGATCAATAAATGATAATCATTAGTAAATTCAACATAATCCCCAAAATTTAAAGAAATGACATTGATTTGTCTCACATAGTGTATTAAAGTCAAATGATAGGTATAGACTTATCGGTGAGACACCGTTGGAGTACTTTGATTCGGCGTCTAGTCAAAGTGTTGGCTTACATATTCTTGTCTGGGTCAAACAGTTTATGCGCACTGTAATTCGGTTTGTTAATAGAAGTTTCCAAGTCATTTTTAAGTCTTTAACCAACATAGCTGTTTGTGGGTGGGTATCAGAAACACGTGCATCTGAATCGTGAACGCAGTAGAATATAGCATAGGTGTTTAAAATGAACTTTGTTTTTCATTATAATAGTATGTCTTTTTCACAATACCATGTATATATAACTTAAAACAACTTCACTTATTTATAATATTGAAAGGAGCTTATTTACAGCATCGTTACAGAGTTATCTCACGAAAAAATTACAGACATTTCATAAAGTTTAGAAGGTCAGAGTTTTGTCTCAATATCAGCGGATTATTTCACTGTATTATTATAGTTCAGTTATGATGTGTATTAGTTCTCAATTAATGGGATGTTACCGGCTTTATAATATTAATGCGCATACTAAAATAACTAAAAATATTTGCTTATTATAATCAGGATTGTAATTATTTGACCTAATAAGCAGTGATGTTTATTTCATAGACGTCAGTCATTTATTAGTAAGTAGTACAGTCGAAAAAACGTATCTACAGGAAAGAATTTGCATTTTCAATTGTGATATTTTTCTCTACTTCAGATAATTGGAATTTCACTTAATTTTGTTCTCCAGCCTATTCATTCAAAAGATGACATCTTATAGTTGTATTAAACGTACAATAGTGTCTGATGAGTACACTAAACTTAAACACGATAATATTCCGCAAATATCGAATTACTCACTTTTAGTGACTTCATCAAATTTTTAGTCCTTCAGAGTTGACCCTGGTTCTCCTAGCTTTACTGTACAAAGGTCTCCGTGGAATATCATCAGACTAAAATAAACAAAAATGTGGACTTAAATCGATAAAATTAGCCAATTTTTTAATGTTATGCAGCTTCATTGTGATATGAAAACTCTGAAACAAGCGAATTAGAGAGTAAGACTTCGCTAATTTATGGTCATTTAAGGTTTGAACTGTTTAGTGATTTACGGATTTGTCTTTGAGGTGTAGGAACAGATGGTTCAAGTGTACACCAATGATATGTTGAATAAAACTAAATCAGTTCAAATCCATTTACTTTCTAAACAATTCGTAATCCATTACTGTAAATCGATTTGTAATGACTTTACTCAGCTCCAGTAATTTTTATGATATGTAACAGGTTTTTGAATTTATTTTGTATTCGTTGAATAGATTTATACAGTGGTTGTCTATGGTTGTAGTATTTCAATAGTTGAAAGTTTGTAATTGAATATTTCTCAGTATTATTTAGGAATGTATGTGTGCAGAAGGTCAGTCAGTCAGTCAGTAACAACGTAGAACTTCGTACGTACGTACATCAGTTCGAGTTGCCACACCACCTTAGCACAGAGATGCAGTTGTCGATTCAAATCCCGTGCAGAAGGTGCATTCGAATATTATTAAGATCACGAACTGATCTAAGTTAGATGACCATTATTAACCTGGAAGTACTGAACAACTGTTTCGTATTAGTTTGTGGCTTAGAAGAAGTGTGCATCCACGACCCCATCACTGGAGATTGAACCAAGGACTTTAGGTCTCATGAGGAAACACTTGAGCTTAAGGCCACTGATCTAAGATCCAATTGTGGGCAGATGTAAACTAAATTTAATTAGGTCAGTTTAAATTGGTCAGTAATCACAAAAAAATCGGCGATCTCCACAATCTTCATACTGACAATGCAATATGCTTCCACTACTTAGCCGTAAATGAAAAATCTAAAAATTTCGTTTTCGTCCTGGGTCAAATTCATATTTTGTGACTTTGTGCTTAGAAAATCCACCGTTCATTTCTCTGTAAGAAAAAGATGCGCCGTTAATAAAATTTCTAAAGAGATACGGTAATGCGCCATGAGGGGCGTAACTTCTTTTAGGATTTAGAACAAGATTAAAGAACAAGCAGATAAACTAGAGAAAGTACTCTTAAGTCTCTTTAGATCGTCGTACAGACATGATAAAATGAGGGTACAGTATAAAAAATTTTACGCATTTTTAATGTAATAACGTAGATAACATAGTAACTTAACGGACAGAATTCCATCGGCACCAAATAACTTGGCAAACATGGTTAATTCTCAGTGGCTAATTACTTGTAATGGAAAGAACTGGAAAGGATTGCCTAGGACAGATTTGAATGGAGAATGCTAGTGGGCAGCATATGCTACTTCACGAGGAGTAACAGGCGTAAGTAAGTTAATAATTACTGGTAAATATTTCAGTTGTATAGAGTCCCTGAACATCTCAGTGGTAACAGTGCAGTCTCCTTCAGATAAGAAGTACTCCTGGTGTCAGATCATAATCAGCCGTGGTTTTTGTTAGCTACTTTCAGTCACGTAGTCTAACTGGTTTTTATCACGAAAGCAGCTTATTACGGAATGTATTAAACTTTTCTGGCATTATCATTCCGGATTAGATTTTCTAGCTCAGTTTAACTGCGTTATGTATAACTCGATCAATGAAAATATGTTTTGCTGAATATCAAAAAAACACTACCTGATTGATAGATTTTGTAATTCCAGTTTTCACATAAATCGAATTGTATGTGAAATGATCATATAATTGGTGTACTGTTTATGACGTGAGTAAATTTTTAAATTGAGAAATATTTAATTACATTCCTTTTTACCTTGCATCTCTACTTCCTTAACGCGACTACATATGTTTTGCATGCATGTATGCATGTGGAGTATTTTTGTTATCCCATGAAATTATGCTAATTTCTTAGTATCAAACGTGAAATAGTAAGTAAATTGATGCTGCTAGGTACAACGTATTTTTGTTTGATAGTTACAGTGTTACATAAGGTGGTTGGAGGTAGCAGGGAGAAAACTGAGTACCAAAAGTTTGTGTCGATCAGCTCATTTTAGCAAAGCAAAGTTATAATCTTAAAGGAATTGATATTTTGGGTGGGAATCGAACAAGAACTAATTTCAACCACTTAATATCTCATCATAGATCAAGTGATGTCAATTGACTTAGAGTAGTATCCACATTAAAACTTGGTTAACAGAATCAAATGAACAGTAATGGAGTGAATAAATATAGCACTGATCACTCAGATTTAGTCATTTTTAAGTAAATAGTATTTCATTTGAAATGCCATATTTGTTGTACTATTGACTCGTAGAAAACAAACTGTGAGATAGTGGAGATTTGTAGCTCAGATAAATGACTTTGGTGGAGTTTTGTTCTCTGGGGTGAGAGATTTAATCGTGAAGTTTTCACTGTTCTTCTGAACAGTATCATTAACATAAACTTCTAGTAGAAGTGAAGTATTTGCATTTCTCCACATACATCTGCTACTTTTCCTGTCTACCTTAATCTTGATTGGTTATTGCTGACATTCAGCCTGTCGTTGTCCTCAAATATAATTTGATTGCGTCTCTCTTGAGACTCTAAACAATCAGCAATTAACAAACATATCTAAACCGATCTAAGTTATAAACTAACTAAGAAATTCCTGGGCAAATTTAGGATCAGGAATTTGGTCAAAGATCAACAACAATCAATCAAGATTAAGTTCAATAGGATAAATTGTCTGTCATGTGGACAAATTAGAATACCTCATATCTGCCTGAAGTTCATACTGACGATGCTGTTGAAAAGAACAACGAAAGCTTCATGATTAACCTATTTAGCTCAGAGAAGAAAACAGATCATTATAACATATAAAACTGTAGCATGCAGGTTATCGCCTTATGCTTATATGCCGAAACTTGACCAAAAATAATTCTCAATTGGGTCTCACGTTCATTTTAATCTCAAGCAAATACAAAAAGATTATCTTGATTGGCTATATGAAAATTGAGAGTTCATAACTTCAAGAATCCGTGAAAACTCAAATAGTCTTACCATTTATTCCTTGGTTTTCAAATGCTGTTTGACTAAGATGAAAACAATTCACTAAAATCAGATATATTGCATTTTATCCATATTAAAAATATTCAGAAATAATTGTCCAGTGGTTCCAGGTTTTCCATGGTGATCTAGCTTTAATTGACCCCCGAACCCAACTATTAAATTACTACAATCTCCACAAAACCCCCTTCTGATAATAATAATCATGTGCTCACTAGTGACTGGCTTTAAGAGGTATTTCCTGGAATCCTAGTGAGAAACCTTTGACCAGTGGAGTTCAACCGGGTTTGTTATGAGATAGTAACTGACTGAGGAAATAGTGGAAGGTGGCGCAATTTCGTGGATTGGTTGAAGTTAGACATTAACATCAAGAAATTCCGCCTCATTGGTCTAGAAGTTAAGCGTTAGTGAGCGAGACCGAGTGTCCTGGGTTCGAATCTCGCAGGGGGCGAGGTCGTGCATGCGCACTGCTGAGGAGTCCCACAATAGGACGAAACGGCCATCCAGTGCTTCTAGGTCTTCCATGGTGATCTAGTTTCAATTGACTCTTGAATTCAACTGTTAAATTAATTGTTTTTTGCCAAGTTTATACAATCATATTTTCTACAAAAATGCAACCTATTAAAAAATTCAGTAGAATATGAAATTTTTAATCTGAAATTAATATCTTAGTGTATAGTTGGTAATTAACTTAGGTTAATATGTAAACTGAATCACAATTAACATATCTACATTTTATTTATAGTAATTTTATTCAGTTCTATATCAAAGTTATGTGAAAATTAATGAAGCAAGTTATTTATCTTTCGGTGTACGTTAAGATGCTTATTCATCTACTTACATAAATGGTGATGTATATGTACTCATCTGATTCATTCTTTTTAAAACACTGATTATTATGTATAGACTTTCTTGAGAAATATGATGGCTTAGCATTTATATATTTGCTTATTTTACCGAAAAAAGGAATAGAGGCATACTACACATTATATATATATATATATATATATATATATATATATATATATATATATATATATATATATATATATATATATATATATATATATATATATATATATATTACTTACGCCTCTTACTCCTCGTGAAGGAACATAGGCTGCTCACCAGCATTCGCCCTTTAACCCTGTCCTGGGCAATCCTTTCTAGCTTCTTCCAGTTGTTATTCATCCTTTACATATCTGCTTCTATTTACCGACGTAAAGTGTTCTTTGGCCTTCCTCTTTTTCGCTTCCCTACAGGATTCCAAGTTAGGGCTTGCTTCGTGATGCAGTTTGACGATTTGCGTAATGTATGTCCTATCCACTTCCATCGTCTTTTCCTAATTGCTTCTTTGGCTGGAAGCTGGTTTGTTATCTCGCAGAGAAGGCTGTTGCTGATGGTATCCGGCCAATGGATGTTTAGTATCTTGCGAAGACAGCTATTTATAAATACTTGCACCTTCTTGATGATGGTTGTTGTAGTTCTCCAAGTTTCAGCTCCGTACAGTAGATCTGCCTTGACGTTCGTATTGAAGATTCTCACTTTGATATTGGTTGACAGTTGTTTTGAGTTGTATATATTGTCCAACTGTAGGAATGCTGTCCTTGCTTTGCCAATCCTCGCGTTTACGTCTGCATCGATTATGCTTCCCAGGTATTGAAGGATTCCACATCTTCCAGAGTTTCGCCATCAAGTGTGATTGGATTACTGTTCTACGTGTTGTATTTGAGGACATTGGTTTTCCCCTTGTGTATGCCGAGACCTACTGATGCAGAGACTGCTGCTTCACTGGCTGTCTTTATCTGCATTTGTTCGTGTGTATCGGACAGAAGGGCTAGGTCATCTGCGAAGTTAAAATCGTCTAATTGATTCTGAGTTGTTTATTGTATTCCGTGTTTTCCCTCAGATGTCGAGGTCTTCATAATCCAGTCGACCACCAGAAGGAAGAGGAATGGAGAGAGTAGACAGCCTTGTCTGACTCCGGTGCTTACTTGGAATGCGTCTGTCAGCTATCCTCCATGCACGACCTTGCATGTAGTCCGTCGTATGAGTTCCGGATAGTGTTGACAATCTCCTCAGAAACTCCGTAGTGTCACAGAAGTTTCCATAACGTTCTCCTATCCACACTGTCAAATGCCTTTTCATAATCAATGAAGTTGATGTATAGTGATGAGTTCCACTCAATTGATTGTTCGACGATGATCCGTAGTGTTGCAATTTGGTCTGTGCACGACCGATCCTTACGGAATCCAGCTTGTTGATCTTGAAGTTGGTCATCTACTGTGTCTTCCATCCAGTTTAGCAACACTCTGTTGAAAACTTTTCCTGGTACTGACAGTAGTGTGATGCCTCTGTAGTTTTCACATTTGCTCAAATCTCCTTTTCTTGGCATCTTAATGAGTTCTCCTTCTTTTCAGTCCGTCTGCACTTGTTCCTCCTCCCAAATCTTTTTGAATAGAAGGTGAAGCATGTTTGTAGTTACTTCGATGTCTTACTTCAGTGCTTCAGCTGGTATGTTGTCGGGTCCTGCTGCTTTCCCGTTCTTGATTTGTCTGACGGCCATTCTGATTTCTTCCGTCGTTGGTTGGTTGACATTTATAGGAAGATCTGTGTGTGCTGCTTTGATGTCCGGTGGATTCATTGAAGCCGGCCTATTCAGGGGTTCCTCGAAGTATTCTACCCATCTGTTCCGCTGTTGTTGAATTTCAGTGATTGGCCTGCCTTCTTTGTCTTTGACCGGTCTCTCTGGTTTACTGTATTTCCGTGCTAGTTTCTTCGTTGTATCGTACAGTTGTTTCATATTTCCTTCTGTTGCAGCTTTTTCCGCCGTCGTTGCTAGTTGTTCCACGTATTTCTTCATGTCGGCTCTAATGCTTTTCTTCACTTGCTTGTTTGCTTCTATGTATTCAGCTTGTGCTTGGACTGTCTCTGTTGTTAACTGTTGTCTTCTTGTTCTTCCTTTCTTTGATCTTGTCCAGTCTTTCTATAGAGATCCATTCCTTATGATGGTGCTTTTTTATATATGTATATATAATTCATTAAATTATTTTGAGTAGGTGTTAACTCTAATATGGTGTAATATCTATAAACTAACAAAGACTGATCGAAATTTGAAAATGGAATGGTCCAACCTGAAATCAATATTATACGCTCTGAGTGAATTAGTAGCTATCGTGTGACAGTAGCTCAGTGAATAACGCACAAGGAGCTTGAATTGTAAGGTAGTGGGTTCGATTCCCAGAACGAACGTCTACTTTGAGATGAATACTTATCTCGCTGACGATTCTCAAACAAGATGGGAGCCAACATAGTGACATCAACTCTGTGCCCTTCACATCTAATGCCAATACTGAGTCTTAACAGTAGCTTTTATGTTCAACAGAAATGATGTTTAAACCACTAATAGTAACGATTGGAATTATACTATTGTCGATATAAACACAAGAGTAGAGGTACATTCAAATGACGTGTACCAAATAAGACATAACGTGCTTTCTGGATTTGGCTGCCAGTCACAGTCCAATTATCCTAAAAAATATATGACCAAATGACACCGATGTATTTCTTTAAAGATTTCCATATACCAGCAAAGACTGGTTTGTATTCGGTCTTGAATATTGACAATATAACAGCTCACAATCCTACTGATGATGATATAAATGGGTATACTGTACTGAAGAATGGATTAATTCTAGTTTAGATGGTAATCAGTTTTAAATAAATTTAAAAATCAATGTAATGCTGTAAAAATGATTCCTTATAAATGTGAATAAATACAATTACCTAATTAACTTGTGAATACTTAATCGATCATTAATTACTGGACGATGTGGATTTTACCTAAACTTTGATGATAAATGATCGAAACTTGTCGATGGATTTGGAATGTGGACAATAAGTGATTCGATGAAAAGTGCGTTATGTTTTGCTCTCGCTTGTTTCAGGAAAAGTGGTGACGATAGATTGTAACCGTTAGACAACTGAGGTTACTTAATGAAACAGAGTAAAACCTGATTACATTGGAGGTGTGTGGTCACTGAGACATATGGTTGAATCACGAAGCTTTCATTGTTTTACTGAATAACATCATCAACACATACTTGAAGGAGAAGTCAACTATTAAAATTTCTCCTTACTTCGCTTACGGCTTGCTCGAGAATTTGATTGGTTGTTATCCACACTACATGGTCATTGCTTTAATGCTCACTTTGATTGTTCCCTCATCTGATCTAAATCCTGATCTTATCATTGTTAATATTGAAATTATGGACTTATAACTGTATAGTGTGATGATGAAGTTATTGAAAACTATTGTTCGCTAAATTATTTTTTAATGGGGGGGGGAATTTTTAAAAAAATATTTTACAAAAATTGCCGGGCGGATAATGAAAACCTACTCTTTAAGGCCGGTTGAAGTGAGAATAGCAGTAATTTTTCCATTGTTTTGAGAAGAGGTGAAGTTATTGCTATGGGTCTACATTTTTCATTCTTACCACCAGATACTTCCTTTGGTATTGGGATTATCTTTATCTTTCTCCACAACTGTGATATAAAATTATTTGAGAAAGATTCGTTAAAGTTGCTCGTGAATGGACGACACAAAACATCAGCAGGTGCTGTACGCTTCTTATGTGGATAGGTGTACGTAGTATGTAGCAGAAATTGAAAGTGGAATGCTTATCAGCAGAAGACCTAAATGAAAAGCAGAGGAAGGGAAACGGAGAGCAGTCGGAATGACAACAAAATTTGAAGAATGATGGAGGAAGTACCGGACAACTCAAGGAAGATATGCAAATTATATATTTAATGTATGATTTCCATATTTTACAAAGGCACTGTGTGAGTTTGCATAATATAGTAAATTGATTTACCGTGCCTGAGGTTTTGTTCACTACAAGAACACTTCTTGTAAGGGATGTTTGAAATCTCTTCATATCTCAAAGAGTGGGACGTGTTTAGTGAGTGGAGACATTTTCAGTGTTGTTTTACGGATGAACAGATTGTATTATATATATATGTTATAACTTGCGCTTACTCAGTGAGCACTTCTTAATTAGTATTCTCAACAAACATGACTGATTTTCGGCACGAAAAGTTCGCTTATCATTGTTTTTTATCATGCGACACCGACAGAAATCTTTTTCATAGATTATTTAAAGTAGATACGGCTGCTAAAATCCTGAATTCCAAAACCTATGAATAAATCCTTCTATTCAGCTAGGCTTCCTGTCGTCTTCTCTAGCCGGCTTAAAATACACGGATGTGTTGAGGATAAACTTCCGCTCTGGGCTACGTGGATGTGTATCCATAGTTTTTTCCTGCTCTTGTGGGATAGGTTACAATGACCACATGAAGTGGTCACTTTGCGAAACACATATAAGAACATTACACAGCGTGGCTTTGAAAAAGAGACTGGAAAACTATCACTAGCTTAGTATTGGAGCACGTGATAAGCTGTGAACACGTTTTAAGTCTTTCACCAAAATACTCTACACAGTCGAAATACTGCATCAAATTTTTAAAATATTTTGTATTCACCTACAATCATGGTAAGTAATACGTTCTCATCCTTTTTCTCAGGTTATGTGAAGAAATTAGAATATATTTAGTAGTAAAATTTATCACACTATCATGCGATAATGCGGAGGAGTTTGCAAATATACAGTTTCCTTTTGTCTTGACTAACAGTTGACACGCAAAACGTGATCAAGGTTACTAGTCGGAAATTTTTATTATCATAAAACTAACATGGCAATAATAACGACACGTATGCTATTCTATCTGTCTGCTTTTATTTATACATCTATCTGTCAATTTAGGTTTTGTAAAAAGCGCTGGAACTTTACTGCGGAAATCGAATTAGCATTTGGAAATATACTAGGAGAGTCTTTAAAAATATCGTTATTTGAAATAAAAATGATTACGTATGAATTGATTTGTGTCTGTGTGATATACCTTGTGGTTTGGATGCTACTTGATATTTGTTATGCCGGAAACGCATATCACTTAGAATCGAAACGAGGGACCTCGGCACTTTGTAATGCTGAGTAACATTCTTAAAAAAATATATTTAGTCTTGAGAAAAGACAAGGAATAATTATTTAAGAATTTGTGAGTAAATATTTTCTGTGTACGTTAGTACTAACTTTAAGTCGATTTTTAAACTAAGTATTTCTATAACCTTATATTTGTTGAGATGGTCAACATCATACAGAGTTCATATGATGGATTACACTGCAAAATCGTGCATGGAGGACAGTTGACAAAGTCGTCCGAAGTGAAGACCGGTGTTAGGCAAGGTTGCTTACTCTCACCCTTTCTCTTTCTCCTGGTGATCGACTGGATCATGAAGACATCAACATCTGAAGGGAAGCACGGGATACAGTGAACATTTAGGATGCAGTTGGACGATCTAGACTTCGCAGATGATCTGGCTCTTCTATCCCAAACGCAACAACAAATACAGGAGAAGACGAACAGTGTGGCAGCAGCCTCAGCAGCAGTAGGTCTCATTATACACAAAGGGAAAGGCAAGATTCTCAGAAACAACACAGCATGCACCAATCCAGTCACAATTGACGGAGAAGATTTGGAAGATGTAAAAACCTTTACATAACTGGGCAGCATCATTAATGAACATGGTGGATCTGATGCAGATGTGAAGGCGCGGATCGGCAAAGCAATAGCAGCATATTTACAACTGAGGAACATCTGGAACTCAAAGCAACTGTCAACCAACACCAAGGTCAGGATTTTCAATGCAAATGTCAAGACAGTTATACTGTATGGGGCAGAAACCTAGAGAACTATGAAAGCCATCATCCAGAAAATACAGGTGTTTATTAACAGTTGTCTACGCAAAATAGTTCGGACCCGTTGGCCGAACACTACTAGCAACAGCGTACTGTGGGAACAAACCAGATCCCGGCGGAGGAGGAAATCAGAAAGAAGCGCTGGAAGTGGATAGGACACACATTGGGGAAAGAACCCAACTGCGTCACAAGACAAGCCCTCACATGGCACCCTCAAAGCCAAAGTCAGTCAGTCAGTAACAACGTAGAACTTCATAAGTACGTACATCAGTTCGAGTTGCCACACCACCTTAGCACAGAGATGCAGTTGTCGATTCAAATCCCGTACTGGTAGAGGTAATAAGAGTAAAAGCAGTAATCGGGAAGATTAGTGTTTGGAGATGTTACTTAAAGAGTATAATACAGTGAAATAAATTTGGGAAGAGAAAAAAAAGTAACAAGGAGGAATAAGGAGATCAGAATTTGGGAGAACACAAAGAGTGTATGCTCCTGCGCCATTGCAAACGATTTTGAGCCATGTCATTCAGGGTCTCTAACCATCGGCTGCTATCATCTCGCGGTCCCCAACCAGGTAGTCTACACCTACCAACATGACTCAGTTCACTTGTCAGTGACTTCATGGACTTGTGCCATGTTTTGGTTTGGCCGCCCCTAGCTTTCTTCCAACCTACTCCTATACCACTGAACATAGCACGTCGAGGCAGTCGGTCGTTGAGCATACGTAACACGTGTCCCAGCCATCTCAACTGATGAAGTTTCACTACTTCATCAATTGATTTGCCATCCTTACCTAGTACCCGTTTCCTAACAACTGTGTTACTTACTCGATGGTCCCATGATATACGAGCAATGTTTCGAAGACACCTATGATCAAATACTAGTAGCCTACGGATATCCTCTACTCTTACCGGCCATGTTTCACTGCCATAAAGTAGGACGGAATGAACTGCTGCGCAGTAAACACGTCCTTTGGTTGATAGACGGATATCTCGCCTACGCCATAAATGACGCAAGTTGACAAAAGCTAGTCGAGCCTTCTGTATCCGTGCTGAGATTTCGTCACACATCAGACCACAAAAGCTGATGAGACTCCCAAAATAAGTAAAGCGATCGACACGTTCAACTACTTCACTCCCTATAATTAATTCGGGTGTCGATACAACCCAATCCTGAAGCAACGTTTTGCATTTCGAGGGCGAGAATCGCACCCTGAACATGCCTGCATTGTTGCTTAGAGTGGTCAGAAGACTCTGCATTTTGTCAGAGTCTTCACCAAATAAAACGATGTCATCAGCATATTCTAAGTCAACAAGTGAATCTCTCGGTACAGGTTTAACCCCTGGAAAGTCAGATGTGAAAATTTTTATCTCTAAAAGCACGTCAAGGACAAAGTTAAACAAGAATGGAAAGAGTGGATAGCCCTGACGAACACCACTTGAGGTAATCAGTTCTGATGACAGTTCGCCATAAGCCCTCACTCGATCAGATATGTTCGAGAAGAGAACCTGTATAAGGTTAGTGTACTTCATTGGTACTCCTTTCAGTGACAAACACTGCCATAGAACCTCACGATCAACAGGGTCGAATGCTGCCTTAAGGTCGAGAAATACTATGATTGTGGGGCGTCTGGATGTGTGTCTATGTTCCAGGACCTGACGTAGTGTGAATATCTGGTCTATACAACCACGTCCAGATCGGAAACCAGCCTGGTTTTCTCTAGTCTGTTCTTCACGAGCTTTAGTTAGGCGGCGAAGAGTTAATGAAGCTAATATTTTAGACACTATATTAGTCAAACTGATTCCTGTGTGATTGTCACAAGAGGACTTTTGTCCTTTCTTATAGACTGGCACAATCAGTGAATGAGACCAGTCAGATGGGATTACGTCCAGTTCCCAAATTCTACCTAAGACCTCAGTCAATCTCGCTGCTAATACTGAACCACCATCCTTAAAACTCTCAAAAGTAAACCTGTCAGGGCCCGCTGCTATCCCACGCTTCAGATTTCCTATAAATTTCTCAACTTAGTAAACGGTTGGAGGACTTACATCAACTTGCCATTCAGGTTGACTGGAGATCGTGGGAAACCGAAGTGTGGCTGAAGGCCAGTTGAACTGATCCCTAAAGTGTTCTGCCCATCGATCCAATCTCCTGGATTGAGAATGTATAATATGTCCATCTTTTTTCTAGATAGTTTCGCTAACAGTCGGGCTCCTAATACCGGTTTCCTTAACAAGTCTGAACAGTTGTCTGATGTTACCTATTGCCGCTACTTTTTCCA